>NC_053153.1:5000-352484 GCF_016808335.1 Panicum virgatum
TGTGGTTTCCACATTCATCTTTCCTACAGGTCTGACAGCCCTCGATTCCAAGCCCCGTGGAAGAAGATACATCAAAAACACGGGACACAATAGGATCCAGCTTGATTCAAGGGTCATCCATTGTCCTGCCAATATGAAGAAGTATTATGTTCAATAATTCCTCCTTAAGAGCGTGTAGGAATTTTCGAATTGTGTAAAAAATTAGATATAGCCATCTTGAGTCTTGGCAGACCGAGCCATGTTGCCCGGGTTCTGTGTCTCGGTGGAGTGCCAAAGCATAGGAAACAGTGGTAGAATTAGATGGCTTGTTATTTAGCCTCCAAAACTCTTGGTTGGTGCATATTTTGAGCTTTCCTTCCTAGAGTGTGGTTTCATCATTCATCTTTCTAACATGCCCGACAACCCTCGATTACAAGCCCTGTGGAAGAAGATACATCAAAAATACGGGACACAACTAGATCCGACTTGATTCTAGGGTCATCCATTGTCCTGCCAATATGGATAAGCATTATGTTCAATGGTTACTCCTTAAGAGCGTGTGGGAATTTACGGATTGTGCAAAAAATTAGATTTTGCCATATTGAGTTTTGGTGGACCGAGCCATGGTGCCCAAGTTCGGTGTCTCGGCCGAGTGCCAAAGCATATGAACCAGTGGCAGAAGTACAGGGCTTGTTATTTATCACCCAAAACTCTCAGCTGGTGCATATTTTGAGCTTTTTTCCTAGGGTGTGGTTTTCTCATTCCGACAACCCTCGATTTCGAGCCCCGTGGAAGAAGATACGTCAAAAATACGAGACACAACAGGATCCGTCTTGATTCAAGGGACATCCATTGTCCTGCAAATATGGAGAAACATTATGTTCAATGGTTCCTCCTTAAGAGCATATAGGAATTTATGAATTATGCAAAAAAATAAATTTGGCAATCTTTAGTTTTGGCGGACCGAGCCATGGTGCCCGCGTTCGTGTCTCAGCCGAGTGCCAAAACGTAGGAACCAGTGGCAGAAGTAGAGGGCTTGTTATTTAGCCCCCAAAACTCTTAGTTGGTGTATATTTTGTGCTTTTGTTTCTATGGTGTGGTTTCAACATTCATATTTCCAACATGTCCGACAACCCTCGATTCTGAGCCCTATGGAAGAGATACGTCAAAAATACGGGACACAACAGGATCCAGCTTGATTCAAAGTCCATCCATTGTCCTGCCAATATATGGAAGGATTATGTTCAATGGTTCCTCCTTAATAGCATGTAGGAGCGTACAAATTGTGCAAAAAATTACATTTAGCCATCTCGAGTCTTGGCAGACCGAGCCATGGTGCCTGGGTTCGGTGTCTCAGTCTCGGCCGAGTGCTAAAGCATAGGAACCAGTGGCACAAGTAGAGGGCTTGTTATTTAGCCCCCAAAACTCTCAGTTGGTGCATATTTTATGCTTTCATTCCTAAGGTGTGGTTTCCTCATTCATCTTTCCAACAGGTCCGACAGCCCTCGATTCCGAGCCCTGTGGAAGAAGATACATAAAAATATGGGACAACAGGACCGGGCTTGATTCGAGGGCCATCCATTGTACTTCCAATATGGAGAAGCATTATGTTCAATGGTTCTTGTTGTCCTGTTTTCTTATCTCGAACGAGTGCAAAAGTGCATGATCTAATGGCAGAAGGTTAGTTAGGACAAAAACTCTCCATTGGGACATATTTAGAGCTATCATTCCTAGGGGGTGGTTTCCTCATTCATATTTCCAAAACATGTAGTAGCCCTCGATTCCGAGTCCTGTAGTCTGTAGAAGAAGACGTGTTAAAAATACAGAACATACCCGAATGTGTCTTGACTTAAGGGTCATCCTATGGGCTGCCAAGACGGATAAGCATAATATTCGATGGTTCCTCCTACCGAGCATGTGGCAATTTGCGGATAGGAAACCAAGAATTATTTTTCAGCTTCTTGTGTCTTGGCGGACCAAGCCATGGTGCACCGGTTCTCGAACCGAGTGCGGAAGGAGGGCATGTTAGTTGGGCCAAAAACACTTCGTTGTGGCATATTTTGAACCATCATAGAAAGGGTGTGGTTCAAGAGTTCCTCCTAATGAGCAAGTCAGAATTTATGGATTAGAAAAGAATTTACTTTTCGCCTTCTTAGTATTGGTGGACCTAGACATGGTGCACCAGTTTCGTATCTCGACCCACCGCGGAAGCGCAGTATGCATTGGTGCATGTTATTAGGTTTAGTTACTCGGATGTGGTTTCCTCATTCATCTTTCCAAGAGGTCCAACAACCCTCGATTCCGAGCCTCGTAGAGGAAGATACGTCAAAAATCCACTAAACATGGTACCAATCCTTCAATCCCTTTGAAATCTGAACTAATCGTAACCCTAGGTCTTTAGTTTCATGGATCAAACTCGACTAGGGCTTTGATGAAGTTGAATCATGCTCACCACTAGTGTATTATTGTTGCACAACCAAATCGAGAAGACGAAGGTGACGGTGGCCTAGAATTTGTCGGTGGAGCAGGGTGTCGGCGGAGGCGCTGCGGTTGGTGGAGCGAAAGCGCTGTGCGACTAGAGGTGGCGCGGCGAGATGCAGCACTAGGGCGGCGGTGCCGGTGGAGGTGAGAGATGGCGTGGGTTTGCGAGCAGCGGCGATTTAGGGTTAAGATGAAGGCGCGGTGGCATGTGGATGAATAAGTGATGGGCCGTGCACTTCCTTATGACCGAACGGTCCGCTCTGGTCCATGCTTGTGAAGAGCGGACTATTTCAACCCCCATTTTAATCGAAGCTCGGATTTTCGTGAAAATTCCATAGACTCACAGACTGAATGGTTCGTCTCCTTTGAACTTCAACGGTTTCTCTGGATGGTCTTCGTAAATTTTCCTTTGACCTTTTCACCACGTATTTTTTCTTCTCCCTGCAAGTGCAACAGACTGGACACAGACTTAGGCATGAACAAACCGGACTAACGAATTTTGACTCTACTGAAAGAAAGTTTTGCAATGTCTTCTACTTAGAGATTCAAGTGTAAATAAAAGTGCTAGACATGCAATCGAAAATATTTGCATTTATTAAACTGTAGCCTTTTATCACGCTAAGTAGTTTGTTTTTACAAAATAAAACTACTGTGTTTTGAACTCTTTCTTTCTTTCTTGAGAATCCTACCGTCGCCGTCTCCGTTCGGAAAACCCCAGATGGCCAAACCCTGCGAGCGCGAGCCGACCGCCGCCTCGCCTCCCCCGCTCCGCTCTCTCACCGGCCACCGCGGTCGAACCCAGCTCCAGGCCACCGCGCCCCAGCGGCACGATGGTGACCGACGCCGTTGCAATGGCCGTCGTGAGGGCGGCGCGCCCGGCCCTCCGTGGCGCCCACGACGGCGTCGCCTTCGCGGCACACGCCACTTTCCTCGTTGCCGGGTACTCGCTCTGCGCCGTCGGCCCCGACGCGCTCGCCGAACCCTCGCCCGCAGGTGCGTGCGCTCTCCCGCCCTAGCTCCCCGGGGCTCATCCTCATGGTGTCTGGTCTCTGGTAGTGGTACCCCAGATCTAGGGTTCGCCTTTCCCTTGGTCGGTTGGTGCCCCTCTGATCGATTGAATAAGTTTCGGTTGATGTACGAGTGCTACCTCCTTTTCTAGGTTTTGGTCTTTATTGCGCATGGCCCAGAACTTGATACCGGATTTGCTTCTCAAAATCTTATGTCCTCATGAATTCGTCACATGTAGAGATTTTGTAGGGATTTTATGTTGTTGGTTCAGCGACTTTGAATTAGCTTGATCTAGAAAATTCCTAGCAATTCTATGTGCGCCAATGCTACAGAACTGTCGTAAACGTTAGGCAGATGCCTGTGCTTTGCTTCAAATCTTAGATAAAAAATTATTATGTGTCCTAAATCTGCACAACCATCTGGTTACCGACAACTACTGGCCAGTGGCCATACCAGCCTGGATCATTAAACTTTACTAATCCAGTTTTCATGTCCTTGGTGTTTAAGATAATTGCCCACATAGCCATGGTCTTGGACAGCAAGCAGGTTTCAAGGCCAGCAATGAAAAAGATATCAAGTCTAGTCTTAGAGTAGGGTGGGGTGGATAAGCCCTCAGTAATCAGTTGTGCTAAGTAGCGTAGGACATCATCTTGAGTAGTTGAGTATTTATTGGTCTCAGCTTAAATTTCTCTTATTACAGTGCTAACTGAACCAACATTGTCATCTTGATTCTTGAGTATTTATTGGTCTCAGCTTAAATTTCTCTGATTACAGTGCTAATGTACCCAACATTTTTCAATTTGAGTGTATCTGTATTTCTACATTTACTCAATTTTAGGTGATCAAGAGGTGGGGACCGATGGTTGGAATAGCATGGAGAACATCTACGCTTTTTTGTATAGCAAGGAGGAGAAGGAAACAAAGAACCACGTACTTGTGAAATGCCTGGTGACCGGTGAATCACTTGCAATTGATCTCCAGGATCTTGAGGCACAGGATAAGGATCCATACAATATCCTGATCAAGTATGAGTGGATCCAGCAACTGCATTTTTTCCGCAACATTCTCTTGTTTCTGATGGATGCGATTTATATGCATAGGATACTAACTGGTTACAGATAGCTACGGAACAATCATGCCATGTTCTGTTACTTGTACCAACCATTAGCATGATTTGTGCAATTATACTCCTATTGTAGTAGTGGACATTTGACACCACGTCTACAAGGAAACACATTCAAATGCAATGTGTCTCACTCGGGAAATATTATTCCTGCATTTTTTTATCTTGATTTAGCTTATTAATCTGCTACAAACAGCTAGAAATCCTCCTTGCTCATCTGAATCTTCCGGTTCTATGGTCGCATGTTTTAACAGTGATTCCTTTTATGTAGCGTGAAAGATTTCTTCTCTGAAGAGCAGCCGAAGAACTATGGGGATATGTACAAGAATTTTGCTGTTCTCATTGAGAATGTGAACTCAAAATTGCTGCGCAAACTGGATGCGAAGGATGCTGCTAAGAACCCTGACACTACTTCCAAGAAGACTGATGCTGAGAGCAGTTTATCACTCCACAGGTATCCTTATGTTGCACCTTTTTTTGGCAATACTCAACCATCATCCACCTTTCAGAGTATACATCAGAGTAAATTTACTTTACTGTTATTTTGTATTTTTGGTGTTATACCTTTAATCATCGATTGTTGGAAATAATGGTTAGCTAGTAATTGGTCATTTTGTCTTGTATGCAGATTTTTCTAAATTTATTAGTTCTCATGGTCAAGATTTCTGTTAAAATACATCTTTAAAAGCTGTTTTTTATGGAATTTAAAATTTCAATTTTATGTATCTTGTATTTTTTTCTAACATAAGACACTTGTATTTCCAGCTTTGAAAATCCAGGTCCTAGAATCACTGACCCTTCCGGGTATGATCTGATAGGCTATAATCCTCAGCTGCTTGCGCATGTATTTAGGAGCATGTAGGTGTTAATGCTACTATGTGTGCTCCTGTCTGCTTGAAGAAGCAGCATTAGGAGCAATGCTCCATGTATCCTAGGAGGCCACTGGCCGTAGTCTATCTTAGAGTAGAAGTAAGTGGCTTGGCTTGGCAGAGAAGCTAGTTGACTGGTAGTTGACTGGAAGGTAGTAAGTAGCTTAGGCAGTAAGTAGCTTAGGCAGTAAGCAGCTCTCCTTGTATATAAAGGAACCCAGTGGAAGCAATGAAATCAGTTGCCTGCAACCCCAAACTCTGAGTTCTTTCTTTCTGCCACCTCCAGCCGACGGTGTGTGAGTGTGAGCTCGTGCAAGCATCAGCAGCATGAATAGCAGAGTGATCAAACTGGGCTAACATGATCCCAGACATTTTCATCTCTTTTTTCTGTTGCATACTTGCGTTTTTTATTAATTTTCTTTCAGTTCCGGTAGTGCGTTGGGTGATTGATCTTCTGTGCACCCCCTTCTTAGTTTTAAATTATTGTTTTCCTGCCATTCTTTGATTTAATTGGTTTTGTTAGGGTATATTATGTTCTTGGATACACTGAAACAGTAGAATATATATAGGGAAAGGAGCATGTGCATTCTTATGTGCCTAGCTATATGGAATGATCAATGGGATTTTTTTCTGACAAACTTTATCCTGTGCTGTCTTATTATACTTAAAGTTGTGTTGAAAATATAGTTCACTAAGGTAGGAAGCTCAAAGTGATTAATACAACAACAACAACATAGCCTTTAGTCCCAAACGAGTTGGGGTAGGCTAGAGATGAAACCCAAGAGACACAAAGGTCACGGTTCAGGCATGTTGATAGCTAGTCTCCAAGCACTCCTATCCAAAGCTACCTCTGTAGATATTCCAATCCTTAAGATCTCTCTTAACCGACTCATCGCAAGTCAGTTTGGGTCTACCTCTACCCTTCTTTCCATTATCGACATGCTTTAGAACCCCACTACGCACCGGCACCTCAGGAGGCCTCCGTTGGACATGTCCAAACCACCTCAGCCGATGTTGGGTAAGTTTCTCCTCAATTGGTGCCACCCCGACCCTATCTCGAATAACTTCATTTCGGACTCTATCCCTCCTTGTGTGCCCGCAAGACCACCGCAATATCCGCATCTCTGCTACACTCAGTTGTTGGACATGCCGCCTTTTTGTAGGCCAACATTCAACACCGTATAACATCGCCAGGCGAATCGTTGTCCTATAAAACTTACCTTTTAGCTTTTGTGGCACCCTCCTGTCACAGAGGACGCCAGAAGCTTGGTGCCATTTCAACCAGCCAGCTGAGATTCTATGCCTAACATCTTCATCAATGTCGCCATCCTTTTGAAGCATCGATCCAAGATACCGAAAAATATCCTTCTGGGCCACCACTTGCCCATCGAGCCTAACGTCTCCACCCTCCTGCCTAGTCGCGCTGAAATCGCACATCAAGTACTCGGTCTTGGTCCTACTAAGTCTGAACCCTTTCGACTCTAACGTGCATCTCCATAGCTCTAACTTCCTATTAACCCCTGCCCTATTCTCGTCAACCAATACCACATCATCAGCAAAGAGCATACACCAAGGGATATCGCTTTGTATGTCCCTTGTGACCTCATCCATCACCAAAGCAAATAAATAAGGGCTCAATGCGGACCCTTGATGTAGGCCTATGTTAATAGGGAAGTAAATGGTGTCACCATCACATGTCCGGACAAACGTCATCGCATCCTTGTACATATCCTTAATGAGGGTAATGTACTTAGTTGGCACTTTGTGCTTCTCCAAGGCCCACCACATGACATTTCTCGGTACTTTGTCATACGGCTTCTTGAGGTCGATAAAGACCATATGCAAGTCCTTCAGCTCCCTATCTCTCCATCAATTGTCGTATTAAGAAAATTGCCTCCATGGTCTACCTTCCAGGCATGAACCCAAACTGGTTTTGGGTCACTCTCGTCACTCTTCTTAGGCGGTGCTCGATAACCCTTTCCCAGAGCTTCATCGTATGGCTCATCAGCTTAATCCCACGGTAGTTAGTACAACTTTGAACATCTCCCTTATTTTTGAAGATCGGTACTAGTATACTTCTCCATTCTTCAGGCATCCTGTTTGACCGAAAGATGAGGTTAAAAATCTTAGTTAACCAGCCTATCGCTCTGTCACCTAGGCATCTCCACACCTCAATGGGTATACCATCAGGGCCCATCGCTTTACCTCCCTTCATCCTCTTCAAAGTCTCCCCGATCTCTGCCTCCTGGATTCTCCTCACGAAGCGTCTGTTGGTATCGTCAAAAGAGTTATCTAACTCAAGGCTAAGGCCTTCATTTTCTCCATTAAATAACTTGTCGAAGTACTCTCGCCACCTGCCCTTGATCTCCTCATCCTTCACTAGAAGTCGATCTGTCTCATCCTTGATGCATTTGATTTGGTTGATGTCCCTTGTCTTCCGCTCGCGGATCCTAGCCATCCTATAAATGTCCTTCTCCCCTTCCTTCGTGCCTAGCCACTGATACAGGTCATCATACGCCTTACCCTTTGCTACACTCACAGCCCGCTTTGCAGCCCTCTTCGCTAATTTATAACCCTCAATGTTGGCTGCACTCTTGTCAAGGTGGAGGCGCTTGAAACACTCCTTCTCCTTTATAGCCCCTTGCACCTCGTCATTCCACCACCAAGTATCTTTACCTTTCTGTATGCCTCCCCTACTCACGCCAAACACCTCTACGGCCACCCTCCGAATACATGTTGCCATCTTTAGCCACATGTCGTTTGCATCTTCTCCTTCTTCCCAAGACCCCTCACGTAGCATCCTCTCCTTAAACGTTTGCGCTGCTTTCTCTTTAAGCTTCCACCACTTCGTTCTCTCACTCTTGGCCCGTTTGTCCCGGTGGACACGTACCCGAAAACGAAAGTCTGCCACCACCAGCTTGTGTTGAGGGACAACACACTCCCTAGGTATCACCTTACTATCTAAGCAATCATGTCTATCCTCCCTCCTAGCAAGGATAAAGTCAATCTGGCTCAAGTGTTGTCCACTACGAAAGGTCACAAGATGAGATTCCCTCTTACTAAAAAAGGTATTCGCTATCAACAAGTCGTAGGCCAGCGCGAAGTTCAAAACATCCTCCCCCTCTTGACTCCTGCTGCCATACCCAAAACCCCCGTGCACTCGCTCGAACCCTACATTAGTCGCACCCACATGGCCGTTGAGATCTCCTCCTATGAAGAGTTTCTCGCTAATAGGTACGGTACTAACCACGTTATCCAAATCTTCCCAGAACTGCTTCTTCTTGGTGCTCTCACTAAGGCCTACCTGAGGGGCATAGGCACTGATCACATTCATAGCCGAATCTCCAACTACCAACCGGACCAGGATAATCCGGTCGCCTCGCCTTATAACCTCTACGACTCTATCCTTAAGGCTCCTATCGATCAAGATACCGACACCATTCCTACCCGGTGTTGCTCCCGTGTACCAAAGCTTGAAGCCAGTATCCTCAATCTCCTTCGCCTTCTGGCCCTTCTATTTAGTCTCCTGAATGCATAGAATATTTACACGCCTCCTAATCGCTGCATCAACTAGCTCTCGCAACCTACCCGTTAGGGACCCTACGTTCCAGCTACCTATACGAATCCTAGTTTGCTCGGCTAACTTTGTTACCCTTCGCACCCGTCAAGGGAAGTGCGAAGACCCTTGCTCATTTTTCACTACACCCGGCGTAGATGTAGCGCGCCACTCAGGCTGCGACGACCCGATCTTTGCTCACTTATCATCGTACCCAGGTCACGATACGACACACCATTGGGGGGATGGCGACCCGGCCCTTGTCCATTTAACTCCACACCCGGGTTCCGATGTAGCGCGTCGCTAAGAGGGTTACGCCCCAACGAATTTCTTATGGGTTTCATATCCATTTGAGTGGCATGTTTTGACGCTGGTTTGCCAAACCTAACGCAACCCTCCTCCTTTACCCAGGCTTGGGACCGGCTATGTTGAGACGACTCGAAAGTCTTCCAGTCAACACAGGCGGAGTTCTCAAAGTGATTAATATTAATGGAATTTCTGAATGCATCTAGCTATTGTTTGCTATATATGCACCATTAGACTGTTGTAATGGGCAATCGGATGGGCCCTTTGGGCTAGGTCAGAGCTACAGGACGTCGCTAGCAGGGGTTTCTCAGGGTTACTTAGCAGTAAGACAAGGATAGAGATAGATAAGATTAGATTAGATCTATTCCTTGGAAGTCAAGTAAATCCTCTCTATATAAAGAGGGGAGTTGTATCAACTAAAGTTAACCAAGAAGAGAAATCAATGTATCCCCCAGTTCATCAACCCAGACTAAGTCTTAGTCCCCATCTAAGCAGCCGCAGCCCCCCGGCTATCCTACCAGCGGGCATTTATCCCCCTTATGAACTAGGTTCATGACAACCGTCCTTGTTAATAATTGTTATTTGAACTGATCTTGACAAGGGGATTGATGAAAAGGAAAGAATGGAGACAGAACGCGGGTGCCACACCATTAGATGAAGATTCCCTCTCATTCTGTATTAGCTTGTTGCATATCATGTTGCGAGACATTGCACTCTTGTTTTCCAATGTCCTCATTTATTACAACATTTCTCGAAACTTCGCTTGTGTAAGTGTAACTGATGAACTCATCTTGATCATAGGTGCTTGGTGGAGTATCTTCCTGCCTTATACCGATATTTTATTTGTTCATCAACATTACTAGCATTTGGTTGTATTCTTGTTGTGGCCATATAAACATTATGATCATATATCCTACCCCTGCAGGCTGTTTCCAGAATTCGAGGAGCATGATTGTGCAAGGACAGGAAGGACCGCAACGGAAATGGTATTCTACTTTCTTTTCACTTTCTTTTCATGCATCTTTAGTCTCTTCCAAAGAGTAGGAAGACCAAGTTTAGCCACACATTTCCCCATTTTGTCCAATGTCAAGATTGACCTCTTGGTGATTACCGATTCACTACTGTGACGATGGCACTTACTTGCAATAGTTCTTTATCCTGCTGCGGGTGTTATTCTTCTTTATGTTAATATCATTTTTAGTTTGTTTAAGAAAACTTACCACTTCATGATGCCTCAGGTGGAGCTTAAGGATGGTCCCCAGGAACAGTTTACACATGAAATGGAACCCTTTCTACGCGACAAAGGTTGGTAGTCTCCCCAGCATTACCACATGTACTTGAATATGACAAGAAAAAATATTAAAAAGTTCACCATTGGTGGTGCAGGCGTTGTAGAGTTAGTTGCTGATCATGCGTGTGAGGAAGTGAAACCCCTTTCACCAGAAGCAGCACAGATGGTAAGGACAGCATACTATGCAGTCTTTGCTGCATATTTGATCCCAAAATGGATTTTATCAAACTTAAAGTAGCATTCTTCAATTTTACTAGAGTTATGTTTTACTCCACGTTCCTAAAATTAAAGACTATGCAGTCTTTGCTGCATATTTGATCCAAAAATGGTCTTGATCAAACTTCATTCTTCAATTTTACTAGAGTTATGTTTTACTCCACGTTCCTAAAATTAAGTGCCATGGATCATGAGTTCCAAAAAAGCATCCTTGTCAACTCTGTTACTGAAGTTACATTAGGGTGCTCCAGTAGTCCAGCACCGTCTCAATTGCAACTGCTAAAATAAGGTTCACTTTGCAACCCCTCTACAATTCCCAAAGCAACAACCTGTCCTCACATTGCAGAATTCTCATGTCATCATTTGACTACTCACTGGTTATGCTTATTTGTAACTGTTTGATTCCTTTTCCGTTTTTTTCTTAGTTCCCCCCTGAAACATCTAGCTTTCCCCTTTTATTGTAACGGTAGCCGTTATCTGTTTCAGGCTTTGTTGTTATGGAAATGAACACTAGGAGAAACAAACATAGTTTGGAATGTCATGAAAATACCCTGCATATGCTAGATAATACCATAAAAATGCAGAAGTAAACAATGCCATAAATTCTGCCAATTCTTAGCATTCATTCCCATAATAATTAGTGCTACTAGAGCACTAGTGCACAACACAAAGTAGCAACATAACAATTCTTAGCATTCATTCCCATAATAGTCTACGCTGATTATTCTCTATCTAATCTTTGTTTATTTTTTTGTGCAGGGTTTATTCGCAAATGTGAAGAAACCATTCTTGATGCAAATATTGCATTTGGGAATTAGGAAGGGATTAACAAAGGAAGTGTTGCAAAACATGGCCCATTTAAAGATAAATTTAGAAGATTTATCGCAAACTGAGCTCCTAACACTGTGTGTGGCTAATGGTGTCAATTGCAAAAAAAATAAGAAAGAAGAAATGTTGGCTAGCCTTCGTGACCACAAAAGATCATTGGCGCAAAAGGTATATTACTTTAACTATTAAACCAAAAGTGATTTATAATTCTGATTTTTTGTCAATATGATTTTGTCACGATTAGTCTACTAGTAGTCAGTCCCTACACGACTCAACTCAACTTTTTCTGCACTGCGTTGGTTCAGGACCATCTAAAGTATGCCCATGGCAATTATTTTTATATGTCTAACTTTTCATCATATTAATAAGCAATTGTATAAATTCCCGTGCCAGTTTGAGAGAAAAAATATGTAGGGATTTTAGTAAAAAAATGCTATCTATTAGGCAAGTGATGAAGTACATTGTATAAGACATAACCATTACGTGATGCTGTTGTTCATAGCCAAATTTTAAAAATGGCCTGTTGGAGCCTCGCATAATTATGAGATTTGATTATATGAATGCTGTTGTAGATACATCATAATCATGTAAGCTCCTTGTAGAATAGGATAAGAGTGACTTCATATATATAGCTACTATGGCTTGATGTACAAGGAAGGCAATTATTGCCTGTCATGTATGGGCGTCATTATACTAGGCGTCATAAGAAGCAGGTTCAGTAGGAGATTGCAGCCAATACAGGCTGTTTCTGTGTCGAATTTGGGTCAGAACCTGTATGGTTCAGTTATTTTGACATAGGAGATTTGTTTAGTTAGAGTTGGAGGATAAATATGAGTCAGTTTTGGTAGTCGGTTTAGATGAGGATTGATATAAGCTGTAAACAGGGGGCTACATATAAAGCATATTGTAATATGAGAAACTCAAGAAATAGATCAATCCTTCCTCCCCTATTTCTCACGGAAGCCATCGCTCGCTCCAAAACCACGGCCCCACGGCCCTAAACCTCGACCAGAAACATCCCACGACTACCTGCGCCAACCTCCATCTACTAATCATCCCCCACCATCACAACTGGTATCAGATTGCTCTCGTTCCGATCTCCCCACCATGTCGCAGCCAATCACCATGGAAGACCTCGCCAAGCGCCTGGAGGACATGGCCGCAACCTTCACCAAGGCACACCAGGATGTGCAGAAGACCATCACCAAATAGGGTGACCACATCAAGCTCCTGTGACCCGCTGTGACCCGCCTGGATCCGGCTGCTATGGGCAAGGGCCCCGACCCGGAGGATGTCTCTGGCCGCGACGACCAGGAGGGCGGCCTCGGTTTAGGCGGCTCTGTTGTCTCCCCAGACGATAAAATGCAGACCACGTCCCGCTTCCTGCAGCCAGATGACGGGTTCCACCCCCGAGCCAAGCTGGAGTTCCCCACTTATGACGGCAAGGAAGACCCTCTGCCTTGGCTTAATAGATGCGAAACTTTCTTCAGGGGACAGAACACGCCAGATGCGCGCAAGATGTGGTACGCATCCCTGCACATGACAAGACCTGCGCAGCTCTGGTATTTTCGTCTTGAGCTCAACACCGGCGCACGGTCTTGGCGTTCCTTCGTCAAGCTTGTGCACACCTGCTTCGGACCACCCATGACGGACAGTCCGCTCGGAGAACTCAAGCTCCTGCACCGGACTTCCACCGTTGAGGACTACTGCGACCGCTTCATGGCTCTGGCCTATCGTGACCAAGAACTGTCCGAGGACCAGGAGGTTCAGCTTTTTGTCGCCGGGCTCCGAAACCCACTTCAGATTGATGTCGCCCTCCGCAGCCCTCGTACGATGAACGAGGCCATCAAACTGGCGCGCGCCTACGAGCAACATCAGGCCATCTCCGATCCTCCGCCTTCACAGCCTCGATCGACCTTCCGCCCAGGGGCTTCCACAGCTCCCACGGGAACGGCGGCCTCATCCCCCGCTCTGCTGGGACCTTCCCCCACACCAGCGACGTCTGCCGCGTCCTCGACACCGGGTCGCCGTCGCCTCACTCCCAGCGAGATGTCCCAGCACCGCGTTGCAGGCCTCTGCTATAATTGTGATGAGAAACTCGTCTATGGCCACAAGTGCAAGAACCTCTTCATCATGAAGATTGTCGCCGAGGAGCCAGCAGAAGGAGACACGGAGACACCACCGGCAACCGAGGCGGATGATTTGGCACTGTCCCTACATGCATTCACAGGCATCCGTCCCAGCAAGTTCAGCACCATGAAGGTCTGGGTGTTCATCGGTTCCCATCGTCTGACCATGCTCTTGGACTCAGGATTCTCCCACAACCTCATCGACGAAGGCATCGCACGCTAGCTCAGACTTTGCCTCCACCAGCGACACAGCCTGCATGTCACCGTTGGGGATGGGGAGCGCGTCACTTGTTCTGGCGGCTTCCCGGATACGCCAATTGAAGTGGGGTCTGAGCGATTCCTCATCGATTGCTATGCCATCCCCGTGGGAAGCTATGATTTGATTCTAGGAGTCTGCTTTCTAGGTGCGCTTGGGCCCTTGCTCTGGGACTTCGCCGAGCAGACGCTGTGTTTCCGACGGGACAGATTGCCAGATTCTTTGGCCTGGTCTGGATCGCTCCAGTCCTCCGACAGTTCATGCCATCCAGGCAGGGTCCCATACATTGATGCAAGACCTCCTGGAAGAATTCAACGACTTGTTCGCCGACCCAACTGGCCTGCCCCCCTCGCGGTCGATCTGCCACCACATACGGCTGTACCCGGGAACTGACGCCGTTGCAGTTCGACCATACAGATATGCCCATATCCAGAAAGAACTGGAACGCCAGTGTGCCGAGTTGCTGCGCCAAGGCGTTATTCGCCCGAGTACTTCGGCATTCTCGTCGCCCGCACTACTGGTCAAGAAACATGATGGTTCCTAGCGTCTATGCATTGACTACAGAGCTTTAAACTCCAAAACTATCAAGGACAAGTTTCCAATTCCCGTAGTCGAAGAGCTCCTAGATGAACTGAAGGGTGCCCAGTACTTTACCAAATTGGGCCTTCGTTCCGGATATCACCAAGTGCTTATGTGTAGGAAAGGTAGGATGTGTATAATGTGGTCGATTGTATTGCAATGAGCCCCTTGGGCGGTATATATAGGAGTACAAGGCTTGGAGGGCAAGGCACCTCCCCTAGAGATAAGTAAGGCTATCATGGGATTACATCAATCTTAAACTACCATATCTGGAGTTGCCTAATATACTCTAACATCCCCCCGCAGTCGTAGTAGTAGCAACACGAACGGTCAGACTGGAGAACAATGGAGACGTATCCCCTCTGCAGTCGGAACGCCGGTGCGAAAGCTTTGACTTGAGACTCATGCAGATGATAGCCCTTTAGTGCCGTAGTAGCCGAATTCGAGGTGGACGTGGTCGAAGCCGTGGAGGGGGCGCGGGTCGAAGCGTCGTCGAGGTGCTCGAGTACACAAACTCAGCAGCTTCTTGCCGAAGATAGCAGCAGGACGGTGCGGCGGATGACGATGGTAGACGGCGCGGTTTGCGACTTAGGTCACGCTTAGGACAGGGGTGGCGACGGTGCAGGTTGCAGCAAGCGTCGCGCTCAGATCAGGGGTGGCGACGACGTCTTCCTTCAGAAACATCGGCGGCGATGTCCGCGCGAGAAAGGATGGAGGCGCGGAGGCGGATCGAGCGCCTACTTGACGAAGACCGGCGGCGAGTGGCGCCACCGCCTGAAAAGGCGACGACACCGGTAGGGTGGCTTGATCATGAACGTCGTTGCTACAGTCTGGAGGGCGCAACAACAACCTCGTCCTTCGGGAGTGTCGACGATGAACGGCGACGAACGGTAGGACGACGCAAACCCGATAATGAATCAGGAAAAAACCTAAGAAAAACACACAGCAGCAGGGTGACCTCCGGGTACAATCTCGGGTGCCGTAGCGAATTCCTCTCTCCTTGTCTCTTCCCCGCGGGTCAACACGGGACAGAAGAAACAGAGGAGATCGGAAACCCGAGCGGCTCTCCTCCTCTTGGCAGGCCAAGATCCGCCCCCGCAGCCGCGTCTTCGAGAAGCAGAGGCGGCGCTGGGGGAGGAAGGGCGGCGGCCGATGGCGCAGGGGAGGTAGCCGGCGATGGAGGGGCGCTGCGGCCCAGCGGCGATGTCGGTCGGCGGTGCACTGGCCCGACGGTCCCGATGGCGCGGTGTCCTGGCGGCCCCACAGCTCGTAACCTAGGCGTCTGATGCCATGTAGGAAAGGTAGGATGCGTATAATGTGGTCGATTGTATTGCAATGAGCCCCTTGGGCGGTATATATAGGAGTACAAGACTTGGAGGGCAAGGCACCTCCCGTAGAGATAAGGAAGGCTATCATGGAATTACATCAATCCTAAACTACCATATCTGGAGTTGCCTAATATACTCTAACATTATGGCTGAGGACGACGTGGCCAAGACAGCGTTCCGCACTCACCAAGGGTTATTTGAGTTCCTGGTCATGCCTTTTGGTCTCACCAATGCACCCGCCACCTTCCAGGCTCTCATGAACTTGGTCTTGCAGCCGTTCCTCCGCCGTTTTGTGCTCGTCTTCTTTGATGTTATCCTCATTTACAGTCTATCCTCGGCAGAGCATCTCCGGCATGTGCGCCTTATCTTACGTACGCTCCAAGAGCACTCCCTTTACCTCAAGAAATCTAAGTGCTCTTTTGGATCCCAGTCGGTTGCATACTTGGGCCATGTCATCAGTTCAGATGGAGTCGCCATGGATGCAGAGAAGGTCAACACCATTGTTTCCTGGCCAGTTCCAACATCAGTACGTGCAGTTCGGGGATTCCTTGGGCTGGCAGGCTATTACTGGCGTTTTATCCGAAATTACGGCGACATAACAGCGCCCCTCACCAAACTCCTATGAAAGGAAGGATTCCTGTGGACTGAGGAAGCTGCTGCAGCTTTTGCGGCCCTCCTACAGGCCCTCACAACGGCCCCTGTGCTTCAGCTCCCTGATTTTGTACAGAGGTTCATTGTCGAATGTGATGCATCAGGATCCGGATTCGGAGCAGTACTTCATCAAGGGAGCGGGGCCATCGCTTTTTTCAGTCGCCCAATTGCTGCATGCCACACCAAATTGGCGGCCTACAAGCGCGAGCTTATTGGCTTGGTACAAGCGGTCAAGCATTGGCGGCCCTATTTATGGGGCAGGGAATTCATCATCCGAACAAATCATCGTAGTCAAGTTCTTGCTCGATCAACGATTATCAACAATCTCTGAGCACCAGTGGGCTAGCAAGTTGATTGGGTTTGATTTCACCGTTGAGTTCAAGCCAGGCCGTGCTAACATAGTGGCTGACTCGCTGTCCAGGCGCCATGCTGATGATCCCATGGCATGTTCTGCTCTTTCCAGCCTGCGGTTCTCCGTTTTTTATGACATTCGTCACGCCGTAGCCACAGACCCCTCTTTGGAATCTATTCGGCAGAAAGCTATGGAGGGTGTGGACGATTGGTCCTCTGTTGATGGGCTGCTGCTTCACAAAGGCCGTGTGTTCGTCCCTGACACGTCGCCATTGGCATCCTCCATTGTGGCGACGATTCATGACAACGGGCATGAAGGCATACAGAAGACCCTCCAACGCCTGCGCGCGGATTTCTTCATCCCTCGGGACCGCCTCAAGGTACGCGAGCATGTGCTTGTCTGCTCGGTTTGTCAACAGAACAAGGTGGCCTAGCTTAAGCCGGCCGGTCTTCTCCAACCCCTCGAGGTGCCTTCTTCTGTTTTCAGTGACATTGCCATGGATTTTGTGGAAGGCTTCCTGTGCATTAACGGCAAGTCAGTTATCCTCACAGTGGTGGATAGGTTTTCAAAGTTTGCCCATTTTATTGCACTGGGACATCCATACACAGCAACCTCAGTGGCTCATGCTTTCTTTGCTGATATTGTCCGCCTCCATGGGATCCCTGCTTCTATTGTCAGTGATCGAGATCCCGTGTTCACTAGTGGCTTTTGGCAGGAACTGTTTCGCCTATCAGGCGTTAAGCTTAATATGACAACGGCTTTTCACCCTCAGTCAGATGGCCAGTCTGAAGCGACAAATAAGATCATTGTTATGTACCTGCGATGTCTTGCTGGGGAAAGGCCTCGTCAGTGGTTGCAATGGCTCCCATGGGCTGAGTTTTGTTATAACACATCCTTCCAGACATCCCTGGGCACCTCTCCTTTTCATGTTGTCTATGGTCAGGCTCCACATGCGACCATCACTTATGACCATGGTTTGGCTCGCCTAGCTGCAGTCGATCAGCAACTTCGGGACCGCGATGAATTTCTGGTGGAGATTCGGGATCGTTTGGAACGGGCCCAACAGCTCTACAAGGCTCAATATGACAAGCATCGCCGAGAGCTGGAGTTCTGTCCGGGGGATTGGGTTTGGCTGCGGCTGCTTCATCGTCCCATGGCTTCTTTGTTTATTCATGGTCGTGGGAAGCTGGGGCCCAAGTATTTTGGTCCATTCAAAGTCCTCGATCGCGTGGGTGATATGGCGTATCGTCTTCAGCTGCCGTTGGGTACTCGTCTGCACAATGTTTTTCATGTTGGTCTTCTCAAGCCTTTCCATGGGACGCCCCCGGAGACTGCACCAGTGTTGCCTCCTATACGTCATGGGCGGGTTTGCCTGGTCCCTGAAAGGGTTCTGAAGAGTCGTCAGGTTCGCGGCCTTCAGGAGGTTTTGGTGCAGTGGCAGGGACATCAGGCTGCAGAGGCATCATGGATGCCATTGGACGAATTCCGGCGCGTCTATCCCAGTTTCCAGCTCGAGGACGAGCTGATTGTCCAGGCAGGGAGAGATGTCATGTATGGGCGTCATTATACTAGGTGTCATAAGCAGGTTCAGTAGGAGATTGCGGCCAATACAGGCTGTTTCTGTGTCGAATTTGGGTCAGAACCTGTATGGTTCAGTTATTTCGAGATAGCAGATTTGTTTAGTTAGAGTTGGAGGATAAATAGGAGTCAGTTTTGGTAGTCGGTATAGATGAGGATTGAGATAAGCTGTAAACATGGGGCTACATATAAAGCCTATTGTAATATGGGAAACTCAAGTAATAGATCAATCCTTCCTCCCCTGTTTCTCACAGAAGCCATCGCTGGCTCCAAAACCACGGCCCCACGGCCCTAAACCTCAACCAGAAACATCCCACGACCACTCCCTGCGCCAACCTCCATCTACTAATCATCCCCCACCATCACATTGCCTGACATACACGCTTATACACTCCCTAGTATAGCTATACAAGTTATATATATGTTATATTGAAGACTACCTTTTTTTTTCTCTCCCACAGACTCTGTACCTTGCTTTATATGCACATTGACTTTTTAATATTCGTGTGCAGGCGGAGGTCAGGGGAAAAGATATGGAAGATGAAATCCCTCCGTTGAGGGATAAGTTATCAGAAATGGAGAAGTGTTAAGGTGTGACTGTGATGGAGTCTTCTCTCATAAACTTTCTACAAAATGATGTTACTCATAAAGAGTAAGTATCTGTTTAAACTAAACTAGGCAAGAATTAGTTTTCTATTCTAGAGTTGATTGACATAATTTTGCTGCTCTTTGTTTCTATTAACAGAGCAGATATAAAAAGATTGGAAATTGAATTGGCTTCCACAAAGAATAAATTGGATGTCCAGCATGAGTGTTGGCGAACCGCACAAGAAAATTATGAACGGCAGATATTTTTTTACTTGTACCCATGTGAACCAATTTTTCTTGGGCACCATATTTCTTGACTGGAAAATGAGGGCTGCTCCCCCCACCATTGTGCTGCATTCATAGTAGATTTTTTTTACTGATTTTGGTTTCTCATTGCTTACGGGTTTATCACACGGTGGTGTTAAGGGTATAATAGTCAGGGGTATTTATGTAATCTCCTAGTCTAGGGCTTCCATCTCTAGTCTCATGTACTCTATATATAGTCCCTAGTGGGCCGCAATACAATTAATCTATTCAGCCTCTTTTTCGTGACAGGTATGACATATTTAAGCGATTTAGCTGAATAATTCATCTTGTACAATTAGCAGGTGACCAATTGTTCAAAGGAGTGGGCATCGAGATATGATGTTCTCATGAAGAAGTACATGGAGGAGTGCGCAGAGAGGCGTTCTTTACACAATGAGCTTATTGAGCTGAGGGGGAACATTAGGGTGTTCTGCAGATGCAGGCCCCTAAACGATAAGTACATCTCTGTGGTTGAGATCGATCCAGAAAAGAAGAATGTGCTGCAGTTTACTCCTGTCGGAAAAGAAAGGAAGGCCTTCAAGTTCGATTATGTTTTTGGCCCAGAGGATGACCAAGGTATATTTGTGAATAGTTACAAATATTGTACCTAATTGCATTGTCCAGTATGCTACTGGTATGCATGTTTAAGGATGATGAATTAACCGGTCAAATTCTGATATTTTTCATCAGAGGCAGTATTTTCAGAAACGGTGCTTGTTATTAGGTCAGTGATGGATGGCTTCAATCTATGTATTTTTGCCTATGGACTGACAGGAGCTGGTAAAACATTTACTATGGAAGGGGTTCGAGGAAATATGGGTGTAAATTATAGGGCTTTGCAAGAATTGTTCAGAATCTCGATAGAAAGAAGTGCATCTGTTGCATATACATTTTCTACTGGTATTCTGGAAGTTTACAATGGAAAGATAAGGGATCTACTTGGTGAGAGCAATAAGCAATTAAAAAGGTACATTTTCTTTATTTCTCCTTCTGATGGGAAAAGGTTTTGTTGCTGAATCATGGTATCTTTTTGCAATGCAAGCTTGAATATTAAGCAAAGTGCTGATGGAACGCAAGCGGTGTCTGGTTTGATTGATGTTCCAATTTATGACAGAGACGGTGCATGGGAGATACTGAGAGCTGGTGCTCGGAATAGATCTGTTGCGGCAACCAATGCAAATGAACTCAGTAGCCGCTCCCACAAGTGAGGGCTGTGGTGTTTTACCTCATGTTATGTATTCATTCTTTCTAATTAATTAAGATAATCATCTAGGATACCCTTCCAGTTTTCAAAAATTATCATCACCATTTAGATTCAGTTTTTGTCAGCTTGGCATTGAACTGTCATTACTATAGCATTGTGATAAAATATTTTGCCTCATGTTTTGTGCCCGGACTTGTGTTCCATTTGCAGTTTGGTTAGGGTCACCGTCACTGGCTCAAATTTGGTGACGGGTCAGAGGATATTAAGCTATATGTGGTTAGTTGACCTTGCCGGAAGTTTGAGAGTAGGAGAAACTGGAGTAGAAGGTGATAGGCTCGAGGAGGCAAAGTTCATCAATAAATCACTATCTGCCTTGGGTGATGTTATATCTGCCCTTGCATTAAAAAATTCGCATATCCCTTACAGTTTAGTCATATTCACATACTAAGGCATCTACCATGCTTAGCTGCTTAATCTTGGTCTCACCACCGACATTTCCATTTTGCGGTTAAATAGGAACTCCAAGTTGACACGCTTGCTCCAATTTATACCTTTACACTTGGTGTCCTGAAGACACAAGAAGTATACTTAGCCCCTTGGACTCCAAGCTTTGATTCAGCTGTCCATTTCCCTTTCGCTTCTGCCGTTTTTCAGTCTGGAATGGGCATTATTGTTAATATAACAGCTTATATCTTGTCATAACTATTCATTATGGTGGAAGAGTGAAATTACCATATTCTTTAGATTGGAACATTCAGCTGGATCCACTTGCTTACGAGCAGGACCATGTTCTACAGCCTGGACTCTACTTGCAAACGTTAGGGAGCGTAGAGTTTCTTCGGAGTCTTTCGAGCTTGGACTTATCTGCACAAACATTAAACATTTGTAGTCCCCACCTGTAATAAAACTTGAACAAATAAGTTCGCCATCTTTTTTGGACATTCTATTGCGCTAATGGAAACAAATGGAGTAGAAGGCAATGAACTCCATCATTTTGCTAAAAAGATGTGCAATTACCACATTAGCAGTAAAAGGAGAAAACTTACCTAATGAGCTTTGGAGCAAGCGTGTCAACTTGGAGTTCCTATTTGACCGCAAAAAGAAAATGTCGGTGGTGAGACCAAGATTAAGCAGCTAAGCATGGTAGATGCCTTAGTATGTGAATATGACTAACCTGTAAGGGATATGCGAATTTTTTAATGCAAGGGCAGATATAACATCACCCAAGGCAGATAGTGATTTATTGATGAACTTTGCCTCCTCGAGCCTATCACCTTCTACTCCAGTTTCTCCTACTCTCAAACTTCCGGCAAGGTCAACTAACCACATATAGCTTAAGGTCCTCTGACCCGTCACCAAATTTGAGCCAGTGACGGTGACCCTAACCAAACTGCAAATGGAACACAAGTCCGGGCACAAAACATGAGGCAAAATGTTTTATCACAATGCTATAGTAATGACAGTTCAATGCCAAGTTGACAAAACTGAATCTAAATGGTGGTGATAATTTTTGAAAACTGAAAGGGTATCCTAGATGATTATCTTAATCAATTAGAAAGAATGAATACATAACATGAGGTAAAACACCACAGCCCTCACCTGTGGGAGCGGCTACTGAGTTCATTTGCATTGGTTGCCGCAACAGATCTATTCCGAGCACCAGCTCTCAGTATCTCCCATGCACCGTCTCTGTCATAAATTGGAACATCAATCAAACCAGGCACCGCTTGCGTTCCATCAGCACTTTGCTTAATATCCATGCTTGCATTGCAAAAAGATACTATGATTCAGCAACAAAACCTTTTCCCATCAGAAGGAGAAATAAAGGAAATGTACCTTTTTAATTGCTTATTGCTCTCACCAAGCAGACCCCTTATCTTTCCATTGTAAACTTCCAGAATGCCAATCGAAAATGTATATGCAACAGATGCACTTCTTTCTATCGAGATTCTGAACAATTCTTGCAAAGCCCTATAATTTACACCCCCTATTTCCTCGAACCCCTTCCATAGTAAATGTTTTACCAGCTCCTGTCTGTCCATAGGCAAAGATACATAGATTGAAGTCATCCATCACTGACCTAATAACAGGCACCGTTTCTGAAAATACTACCTCTGATGAAAAAGATCAGAATTTGACCGGTTAATTCATCATCCTTAAACATGCATACCAGTAGCATACTGGACAATGCAATTAGGTACAATATTTGTAACTATTCACAAATATACCTTGGTCATCCTCTAGGCCAAAAACATAATCGAACTTGAAGGCCTTCCTTTCTTTTCCGACAGGAGTAAACTGCAGCACATTCTTCTTTTCTGGATCGATCTCAACCACAGAGATGTACTTATCGTTCAGGGGCCTGCATCTGCAGAACACCCTAATGTTCCCCCTCAGCTCAATAAGCTCATTGTGTAAAGAACGCCTCTCTGCGCACTCCATGTACTTCTTCATGAGAACATCATATCTCGATGCCCACTCCTTTGAACAATTGGTCACCTGTTAATTGTACAAGATGAATTATTCAGCTAAATCGCTTAAATATGTCACACCTGTCACGAAAAAGAGGCTGAATAGATTAATTGTATTGCGGCCCACTAGGGACTATATATAGAGTACATGAGACTAGAGATGAAAACCCTAGACTAGGAGATTACATAAATACCCCTGACTATTATACCCTTAACACCACCGTGTGATAAACCCATAAGCAGTGAGAAACCAAAATCAGTAAAAAAAAATCTACTATGGATGCAGCACAATGGTGGGGGGTGGGGCAGCCCTCATTTTCCAGCCAAGAAATATGGTGCCCAAGAAAAATTGGTTCACATGGGTACAAGTAAAAAAATACTTGCCGTTCATAATTTTCTTGTGCGGTTCGCCAACACTCATGCTTGACATCCAATATATTCTTTGTGGAATCCAATTCAATTTCCAATCTTTTTATATCTGCTCTGTTAATAGGAACAAAGAGCAGCAAAATTATGTCAATCAACTCTAGAATAGAAAACTAATTCTTTCCTAGTTTAGTTTAAACAGATACTTACTCTTTATGAGTAACATCATTTTGTAGAAAGTTTATGAGAGAAGACTCCATCACAGTCACACCTTCACACTTCTCCATTTCTGATAACTTATCCCTCAACGGAGGGATTTCATCTTCCATATCTTTTCCCCTGACCTCCGCCTGCACATGAATATTAAAAAGTCAATGTGCATATAAAGCAAGGTACAGAGTCTGTGGGAGAGAAAAAAGGTAGAGTCTTCAATATAACATATATATAACTTGTATAGCTATACTAGGGAGTGTATAAGCGTGTATGTCAGGCAATGTGATGGTGGGGGATGATTAGTAGATCGAGGTTGGCGCAGGGAGTGGTCGTGGGATGTTTCTGGTTGAGGTTTAGGGCCGTGGGGCCGTGGTTTTGGAGCCAGCGATGGCTTCTGTGAGAAACAGGGGAGGAAGGATTGATCTATTACTTGAGTTTCCCATATTACAATAGGCTTTATATGTAGCCCCATGTTTACAGCTTATCTCAATCCTCATCTATACCGACTACCAAAACTGACTCCTATTTATCCTCCAACTCTAACTAAACAAATCTGCTATCTCGAAATAACTGAACCATACAGGTTCTGACCCAAATTCGACACAGAAACAGCCTGTATTGGCCGCAATCTCCTACTGAACCTGCTTATGACACCTAGTATAATGACGCCCATACATGACATCTCTCCCTGCCTGGACAATCAGCTCGTCCTCGAGCTGGAAACTGGGATAGACGCGCCGGAATTCGTCCAATGGCATCCATGATGCCTCTGCAGCCTGATGTCCCTGCCACTGCACCAAAACCTCCTGAAGGCCGCGATCCTGACGACTCTTCAGAACCCTTTCAGGGACCAGGCAAACCCGCCCATGACGTATAGGAGGCAACACTGGTGCAGTCTCCGGGGGCGTCCCATGGAAAGGCTTGAGAAGACCAACATGAAAAACATTGTGCAGACGAGTACCCAACGGCAGCTGAAGACGATACGCCATATCACCCACGCGATCGAGGACTTTGAATGGACCAAAATACTTGGGCCCCAGCTTCCCACGACCATGAATAAACAAAGAAGCCATGGGATGATGAAGCAGCCGCAGCCAAACCCAATCCCCCGGACAGAACTCCAGCTCTCGGCGATGCTTGTCATATTGAGCCTTGTAGAGCTGTTGGGCCCGTTCCAAACGATCCCGAATCTCCACCAGAAATTCATCGCGGTCCCGAAGTTGCTGATCGACTGCAGCTAGGCGAGCCAAACCATGGTCATAAGTGATGGTCGCATGTGGAGCCTGACCATAGACAACATGAAAAGGAGAGGTGCCCAGGGATGTCTGGAAGGATGTGTTATAACAAAACTCAGCCCATGGGAGCCATTGCAACCACTGACGAGGCCTTTCCCCAGCAAGACATCGCAGGTACATAACAATGATCTTATTTGTCGCTTCAGACTGGCCATCTGACTGAGGGTGAAAAGCCGTTGTCATATTAAGCTTAACGCCTGATAGGCGAAACAGTTCCTGCCAAAAGCCACTAGTGAACACGGGATCTCGATCACTGACAATAGAAGCAGGGATCTCATGGAGGCGGACAATATCAGCAAAGAAAGCATGAGCCACTGAGGTTGCTGTGTATGGATGTCCCAGTGCAATAAAATGGGCAAACTTTGAAAACCTATCCACCACTGTGAGGATAACTGACTTGCCGTTAATGCACAGGAAGCCTTCCACAAAATCCATGGCAATGTCACTGAAAACAGAAGAAGGCACCTCGAGGGGTTGGAGAAGACCGGCCGGCTTAAGCTAGGCCACCTTGTTCTGTTGACAAACCGAGCAGACAAGCACATGCTCGCGTACCTTGAGGCGGTCCCGAGGGATGAAGAAATCCGCGCGCAGGCGTTGGAGGGTCTTCTGTATGCCTTCATGCCCGTTGTCATGAATCGTCGCCACAATGGAGGATGCCAATGGCGACGTGTCAGGGACGAACACACGGCCTTTGTGAAGCAGCAGCCCATCAACAGAGGACCAATCGTCCACACCCTCCATAGCTTTCTTCCGAATAGATTCCAAAGAGGGGTCTGTGGCTACGGCGTGACGAATGTCATAAAAAACGGAGAACCGCAGGCTGGATAGAGCAGAACATGCCATGGGATCATCAGCATGGCGCCTGGACAGCGAGTCAGCCACTATGTTAGCACGGCCTGGCTTGAACTCAACGGTGAAATCAAACCCAATCAACTTGCTAGCCCACTGGTGCTGAGAGATTGTTGATAATCGTTGATCGAGCAAGAACTTGACTACGATGATCTGTTTGGATGATGAATTCCCTGCCCCATAAATAGGGCCGCCAATGCTTGACCGCTTGTACCAAGCCAATAAGCTCGCGCTTGTAGTCCGCCAATTTGGTGTGGCATGCAGCAATTGGGCGACTGAGAAAAGCGATGGCCCCGCTCCCTTGATGAAGTACTGCTCCGAATCCGGATCCTGATGCATCACATTCGACAATGAACCTCTGTACAAAATCAGGGAGCTGAAGCACAGGGGCCGTTGTGAGGGCCTGTAGGAGGGCCGCAAAAGCTGCAGCAGCTTCCTCAGTCCACAGGGATCCTTCCTTTCATAGGAGTTTGGTGAGGGGCGCTGTTATGTCGCCGTAATTTCGGATAAAACGCCGGTAATAGCCTGCCAGCCCAAGGAATTCCCGAACTGCACGTACTGATGTTGGAACTGGCCAGGAAACGATGGCGTTGACCTTCTCTGCATCCATGGCGACTCCATCTGAACTGATGACATGGCCCAAGTATGCAACCGACTGGGATCCAAAAGAGCACTTAGATTTCTTGAAGTAAAGGGAGTGCTCTTGGAGCGTACGTAAGATAAGGCGCACATGCCGGAGATGCTCTGCCGAGGATAGACTGTAAATGAGGATAACATCAAAGAAGACGAGCACAAAACGGCGGAGGAACGGCTGCAAGACCAAGTTCATGAGAGCCTGGAAGGTGGCGAGTGCATTGGTGAGACCAAAAGGCATGACCAGGAACTCAAATAACCCTTGGTGAGTGCGGAACGCTGTCTTGGCCACGTCCTCCTCAACCATAATGTTAGAGTATATTAGGCAACTCCAGATATGGTAGTTTAAGATTGATGTAATTCCATGATAGCCTTCCTTATCTCTAGGGGAGGTGCCTTGCCCTCCAATCCTTGTACTCCTATATATACCGCCCAAGGGGCTCATTGCAATACAATCGACCACATTATACGCATCCTACATTTCCTACATGGCATTAGACGCCTAGGTTACGAGATCCTAACCCTAGTCGCGTCGCCGCTTCCGCTGCACCCGCGCGCCCCCGGGGAGATCGAGATTGATCTCCGCCGGGGGCAGCGCACTCCTAGGATGCGCCGCGGATCCATCTGATCCGCGCTGCCGTCGTCGTCAACCAGCAGGGTTGACCTCTACCGTCGCCGTGGCCGCGTCGCTCGTCGGCATCGCCATGGCCCCGCCTTGGGCCGCCACCGCCTCCGCGTCGTCGTCTTCGGCACCGCATCAGCACCCGCCGCCCCTTCCGCGCAACATCCAGGCGCCCCCCCCTCCCACTAGCGCCGCCGCACCGCTGCCCCTAAGTGCGAGTGCGTGGCTGCGGAGGAAGCTATGGGGCCGCCAAGACACCGCGCCATCGGGACCGTCGGGCCAGTGCACCGCCGACCGACATCGCCGCTGGGCCGCAGCGCCCCTCCATCGCCGGCTACCTCCCCTGCGCCATCGGCCACCGCCCTTCCTCCCCCAGCGCCGCCTCTGCTTCTCGAAGACGCGGCTGCGGGGGCAGATCTTAGCCTGCCAAGAGGAGGAGAGCCGCTCGGGTTTCCGATCTCCTCTGTTTCTTATGTCCCGTGTTGACCTGCGGGGAAGAGACAAGGAGAGAGGAATTCGCTACGGCACCCGAGATTGTACCCGGAGGTCACCCTGCTACTGCTGTGTGTTTTTCTTAGGTTTTTTCCTGATTCATTATCGGGTTTGCGTCGTCCTGCCGTTCGTCGCCGTTCATCGTCGACACTCCCGAAGGACGAGGTTGTTGTTGCGCCCTCCAGGCTGCAGCAACGACATTCATGATCAAGCCACCCTACCGGTGTCGTCGCCTTTTCAGGCGGTGGCGCCACTCGCCGCCGGTCTTCGTCAAGTAGGCGCTCGATCCGCCTCCGCGCCTCCATCCTTTCTCGCGCGGACATCGCCGCCGATGTTCCTGAAGGAAGACGTCGTCGCCACCCCTGATCTGAGCGCGACACTTGCTGCAACCTGCGCCGTCGCCGCCCTTGTCCTAAGCGTGACCTAAGTCGCAAACCGCGCCGTCTACCATCATCATCCGCCGCGCCGTCCTGCTGCTATCTTCGGCAAGAAGCTGCTGAGTTTGTGTACTCGAGCACCTCGACGACTTCGACCACGTCCACCTCGACTTCGGCTACTACGGCACTAAAGGGCTATCATCTGCATAAGTCTCCAGTCAAAGCTTTCGCACCGGCGTTCCGACTGCAGAGGGGATACGTCTCCATTGTTCTCCAGTCTGACCGTTCGTGTTGCTACTGCTACGACTGCGGGGGGATGTTAGAGTATATTAGGCAACTCCAGATATGGTAGTTTAAGATTGATGTAATCCCATGATAGCCTTCCTTATCTCTAGGGGAGGTGCCTTGCCCTCCAAGCCTTGTACTCCTATATATACCGCCCAAGGGGCTCATTGCAATACAATCGACCACATTATACGCATCCTACCTTTCCTACACATAAGCACTTGGTGATATCCGGAACGAAGGTCCAATTTGGTAAAGTACTGGGCACCCTTCAGTTCATCTAGGAGCGCTTCGACTATGGGAATTGGAAACTTGTCCTTGATAGTTTTGGAGTTTAAAGCTCTGTAGTCAATGCATAGACGCCAGGAACCATCATGTTTCTTGACCAGCAGTGCGGGCGACGAGAATGCCGAAGTACTCGGGCAAATAACGCCTTGGCGCAGCAACTCGGCACACTGGCGTTCCAGTTCTTTCTGGATATGGACATATCTGTATGGTCGGACTGCAACGGCGTCAGTTCCCGGGTACAGCCGTATGTGGTGGCAGATCGACCGCGAGGGGGGCAGGCCAGTTGGGTCGGCGAACAAGTCGCTGAATTCTTCCAGGAGGTCTTGCATCAATGTATGGGACCCTGCCTGGATGGCATGAACTGTCGGAGGACTGGAGCGATCCAGACCAGGCCAAAGAATCTAGCAATCGTCCCGTCGGAAACACAGCGTCTGCTCGGCGAAGTCCCAGAGCAAGGGCCCAAGCGCACCTAGAAAGCAGACTCCTAGAATCAAATCATAGCCTCCCACGGCGATGGCATAGCAATCGATGAGGAATCGCTCAGACCCCACTTCAATTGGCGTATCCGGGAAGCCGCCAGAACAAGTGACGCGCTCCCCATCCCCAACGGTGACATGCAGGCCGTGTCGCTGGTGGAGGCAAAGTCCAAGCTAGCGTGCGATGCCTTCGTCGATGAGGTTGTGGGAGAATCCTGAGTCCAAGAGCGTGGTCAGACGATGGGGACCAATGAACACCCAGACCTTCATGGTGCTGAACTTGCTGGGACGGATGCCTGTGAATGCATGTAGGGACAGTGCCAAATCATCCGCCTCGGTTGCCGGTGGTGTCTCCGTGTCTCCTTCTGCTAGCTCCTCGGCGACAATCTTCATGATGAAGAGGTTCTTGCACTTGTGGCCATAGACGAGTTTCTCATCACAATTATAGCAGAGGCCCGCAGCGCAGTGCTGGGACATCTCGCTGGGAGTGAGGCGACGGTGACCCGGTGTCGAGGACGCGGCAGACGTCGCTGGTGTGGGGGAAGGTCCCAGCAGAGCGGGGGATGAGGCCGCCGTTCCCGTGGGAGCTGTGGAAGCCCCTGGGCGGAAGGTCGATCGAGGCCGTGAAGGCGGAGGATCGGAGATGGCCTGATGTTGCTCGTAGGCGCGCGCCAGTTTGATGGCCTCGTTCATCGTACGAGGGCTGCGGAGGGCGACGTCAATCTGAAGTGGGTTTCGGAGCCCGGCGACAAAAAATTGAACCTGCTGGTCCTCGGACAGTTCGTGGTCGCGACAGACCAGAGCCATGAAGCGGTCGCAGTAGTCCTCAACGGTGGAAGTCCGGTGCAGGAGCTTGAGTTCTCCGAGCGCACTGTCCGTCATGGGTGGTCCGAAGCAGGTGTGCACAAGCTTGACGAAGGAATGCCAAGACGGTGCGCCGGTGTTGAGCTCAAGACGAAAATACCAGAGCTGCGCAGGTCTTGTCATGTGCAGGGATGCGTACCACATCTTGCGCGCATCTGGCGTGTTCTGTCCCCTGAAGAAAGTTTCGCATCTATTAAGCCAAGGCAGAGGGTCTTCCTTGCCGTCATAAGTGGGGAACTCCAGCTTGGCTCGGGGGTGGAACCCGTCATCTGGCTGCAGGAAGCGGGACGTGGTCTGCGTTTTGTCGTCTGGGGAGACAACAGAGCCGCCTAAACCGAGGCCGCCCTCCTGGTCGTCGCGGCCAGAGACATCCTCCGGGTCGGGGCCCTTGCCCATAGCAGCCGGATCCAGGCGGGTCACAGCGGCGGACAGGAGCTTGATGTGGTCACCCTATTTGGTGATGGTCTTCTGCACATCCTGGTGTGCCTTGGTGAAGGTTGCGGCCATGTCCTCCAGGCGCTTGGCGAGGTCTTCCATGGTGATTGGCTGCGACATGGTGGGGAGATCAGAACAAGAGCAATCTGATACCAGTTGTGATGGTGGGGGATGATTAGTAGATGGAGGTTGGCGTAGGTAGTCGTGGGATGTTTCTGGTCGAGGTTTAGGGCCGTGGGGCCGTGGTTTTGGAGCGAGCGATGGCTTCCGTGAGAAACAGGGGAGGAAGGATTGATCTATTTCTTGAGTTTCTCATATTACAATAGGCTTTATATGTAGCCCCCTGTTTACAGCTTATATTAATCCTTATCTAAACCGACTACCAAAACTGACTCCTATTTATCCTCCAACTCTAACTAAACAAATCTCCTATCTCGAAATAACTGAACCATACAGGTTCTGACCCAAATTCGACACAGAAACAGCCTGTATTGGCTGCAATCTCCTACTGAACCTGCTTCTTATGACGTCTAGTATAATGACGCCCATACATGATAGGCAATAATTGCCTTCCTTGTACATCAAGCCATAGTGGCTATATATATGAAGTCACCCTTATCCTATTCTACAATGAGCTTACATGATTATGATGTATCTATAACAGCATTCATATAATCAAATCCCATAATTATGCGAGGCTCCAACAGGCCATTTTTAAAATTTGGCTATGAACAACAGCATCACGTAATGGTTATGTCTTATACAATGTACTTCATCACTTGCCTAATAGATAGCATTTTTTTACTAAAATCCCTACATATTTTTTCTCTCAAACTGGCATGGGAATTTATACAATTGCTTATTAATATGATGAAAAGTTAGACATATAAAAATAATTGCCATGGGCATACTTTAGATGGTCCTGAACCAACGCAGTGCAGAAAAAGTTGAGTTGAGTCGTGTAGGGACTGACTACTAGTAGACTAATCGTGACAAAATCATATTGACAAAAAATAAGAATTATAAATCACTTTTGGTTTAATAGTTAAAGTAATATACCTTTTGCGCCAATGATCTTTTGTGGTCACGAAGGCTAGCCAACATTTCTTCTTTCTTATTTTTTTTGCAATTGACACCATTAGCCACACACAGTGTTCGGAGCTCAGTTTGCGATAAATCTTCTAAATTTATCTTTAAATGGGCCATGTTTTGCAACACTTCCTTTGTTAATCCCTTCCTAATTCCCAAATGCAATATTTGCATCAAGAATGGTTTCTTCACATTTGCGAATAAACCCTGCACAAAAAATAAACAAAGATTAGATAGAGAATAATCAGCGTAGACTATTATGGGAATGAATGCTAAGAATTGTTATGTTGCTACTTTGTGTTGTGCACTAGTGCTCTAGTAGCACTAATTATTATGGGAATGAATGCTAAGAATTGGCAGAATTTATGGCATTGTTTACTTCTGCATTTTTATGGTATTATCTAGCATATGCAGGGTATTTTCATGACATTCCAAACTATGTTTGTTTCTCCTAGTGTTCATTTCCATAACAACAAAGCCTGAAACAGATAACGGCTACCGTTACAATAAAAGGGGAAAGCTAGATGTTTCAAGGGGGAACTAAGAAAAAAACGGAAAAGGAATCAAACAGTTACAAATAAGCATAACCAGTGAGTAGTCAAATGATGACTTGAGAATTCTGCAATGTGAGGACAGGTTGTTGCTTTGGGAATTGTAGAGGGGTTGCAAAGTGAACCTTATTTTAGCAGTTGCAATTGAGACGGTGCTGGACTACTGGAGCACCCTAATGTAACTTCAGTAACAGAGTTGACAAGGATGCTTTTTTGGAACTCATGATCCATGGCATTTAATTTTAGGAACGTGGAGTAAAACATAACTCTGGTAAAATTGAAGAATGAAGTTTGATCAAGACCATTTTTGGATCAAATATGCAGCAAAGACTGCATAGTCTTTAATTTTAGGAACGTGGAGTAAAACATAACTCTAGTAAAATTGAAGAATGCTACTTTAAGTTTGATAAAATCCATTTTGGGATCAAATATGCAGCAAAGACTGCATAGTATGCTGTCCTTACCATCTGTGCTGCTTCTGGTGAAAGGGGTTTCACTTCCTCACACGCATGATCAGCAACTAACTCTACAACGCCTGCACCACCAATGGTGAACTTTTTAATATTTTTTCTTGTCATATTCAAGTACATGTGGTAATGCTGGGGAGACTACCAACCTTTGTCGCGTAGAAAGGGTTCCATTTCATGTGTAAACTGTTCCTGGGACCATCCTTAAGCTCCACCTGAGGCATCATGAAGTGGTAAGTTTTCTTAAACAAACTAAAAATGATATTAACATAAAGAAGAATAACACCCGCAGCAGGATAAAGAACTATTGCAAGTAAGTGCCATCGTCACAGTAGTGAATCGGTAATCACCAAGAGGTCAATCTTGACATTGGACAAAATGGGGAAATGTGTGGCTAAACTTGGTCTTCCTACTCTTTGGAAGAGACTAAAGATGCATGAAAAGAAAGTGAAAAGAAAGTAGAATACCATTTCCGTTGCGGTCCTTCCTGTCCTTGCACAATTATGCTCCTCGAATTCTGGAAACAGCCTGCAGGGGTAGGATATATGATCATAATGTTTATATGGCCACAACAAGAATATAACCAAATGCTAGTAATGTTGATGAACAAATAAAATATCGGTATAAGGCAGGAAGATACTCCACCAAGCACCTATGATCAAGATGAGTTCATCAGTTACACTTACACAAGCGAAGTTTCGAGAAATGTTGTAATAAATGAGGACATTGGAAAACAAGAGTGCAATGTCTCGCAACATGATATGCAACAAGCTAATACAGAATGAGAGGGAATCTTCATCTAATGGTGTGGCACCCGCGTTCTGTCTCCATTCTTTCCTTTTCATCAATCCCCTTGTCAAGATCAGTTCAAATAACAATTATTAACAAGGACGGTTGTCATGAACCTAGTTCATAAGGGGGATAAATGCCCGCTGGTAGGATAGCCGGGGGGCTGCGGCTGCTTAGATGGGGACTAAGACTTAGTCTGGGTTGATGAACTGGGGGCTACATTGATTTCTCTTCTTGGTTAACTTTAGTTGATACAACTCCCCTCTTTATATAGAGAGGATTTACTTGACTTCCAAGGAATAGATCTAATCTAATCTTATCTATCTCTATCCTTGTCTTACTGCTAAGTAACCCTGAGAAACCCCTGCTAGCGACGTCCTGTAGCTCTGACCTAGCCCAAAGGGCCCATCCGATTGCCCATTACAACGGTCTAATGGTGCATATATAGCAAACAATAGCTAAATGCATTCAGAAATTCCATTAATATTAATCACTTTGAGAACTCCGCCTGTGTTGACTGGAAGACTTTCGAGTCGTCTCAACATAGCCGGTCCCAAGCCTGGGTAAAGGAGGAGGGTTGCGTTAGGTTTGGCAAACCAGCGTCAAAACATGCCACTCAAATGGATATGAAACCCATAAGAAATTCGTTGGGGCGTAACCCTCTTAGCGACGCGCTACATCGGAACCCGGGTGTGGTGTTAAATGGACAAGGGCCGGGTCGCCATCCCCCCAATGGTGTGTCGTATCGTGACCTGGGTACGATGATAAGTGAGCAAAGGTCGGGTCGTCGCAGCCTGAGTGGCGCGCTACATCTACGCCCGGGTGTAGTGAAAAATGAGCAAGGGTCTTCGCACTTCCCTCGACGGGTGCGAAGGGTAACAAAGTTAGCCGAGCAAACTAGGATTCGTATAGGTAGCTGGAACATAGGGTCCCTAACGGGTAGGTTGCGAGAGCTAGTTGATGCAGCGATTAGGAGGCGTGTAAATATTCTATGCATTCAGGAGACTAAATAGAAGGGCCAAAAGGCGAAGAAGATTGAGGATACTGACTTCAAGCTTTGGTACACGGGAGCAACACCGGGTAGGAATGGTGTCGGTATCTTGATCGATATGAGCCTTAAGGATGGAGTCGTAGAGGTTATAAGGCGAGGCGACCGGATTATCCTGGTCCGGTTGGTAGTTGGAGATTCGGCTATGAATGTGATCAGTGCCTATCCATGTTATACAGTCGTCTAGTCGAACCTAGTCGCCATGGCACCGATAAGGCGACTAGTCGCGACTAGTCGTCGATCAGGTCGATTACTCGACCCTAGTCGGTCCTAGTCGTCGCTATAGTCGTCCTATATATCCCACGACATATATGTACATGTATATGTACTTATATACTATATAGCAAGCAGGAACACAATGATAGTCAGTTTGGTGACACTTACTTGTGAGATTTGATGTTTGAACTGTCCAGAACTCCATATTCTTGTCCCACACTCCATATCCTTGCTGTTCTGCTGCTGAAACTGTAATTACAAAGAGAAAAACTGAAGTCAGTAGCTGAAATTAAATGTGTAACAGCATTACAGCAAGTGAGCAAGTAATTCAAAATTTAAAAAGAACACAACTAAACCAGGGCAGCAGGCAACCAGCAAAGCATACATATTACATAGACAATTAGACAGCTAAATAGGTTCAGTGTTCAGACATTCAGTACATAAATAGGTTCAAATGATAAGTTGATAATAAGCTGAACACTTCAGCTGAACAACACATCAGCACACAACAATTCAACAAAGCAGCAAATTTCAAAAGAAGACAGCCCAGCCATGCAGCTAATCAAGCAATGCTTCATTCAATTGAAATTCTTGTTCTCCATCAGGTGGTCCTCCGGAATCTTCACCATCCTCCATTGTATATTCTGAATCTGATACACCATGCTGGTCACCTGGTGCATCTACCTCCATCATCTCCTGATCACTGTCATTCAGTTCAGCAATATCCTGAGCCACTTCCTGAGTAGCATTTGCCCTCCTTGGACGCTTCTTCCTAGCATAAGTGTGGCTAACAGCAGCAGCAGAACGAGCAGCAGCCGCCCTTTTCAGGCCACGACCCTGGAGACCTTCAGTTGCACCAATAGCTTCATCCATCTGCCCCCAAGTCAGCACGTTGCCATCCCCATCTACTGCTGCTCCTGTGTGAACTGGATCAGAATTTACATCAACCCATTCACTCTCCCAATTAAATTCTTCAAGAATCAGAGGGTTGGATTTCTTTGCTTTGGAGCCAAGTTCTCTAATTTTTTGAAATCTATTTGACATCTTCCGGTTGTAGCTAACATACACCAGCTTGCTCAACCTTTTGTGCTCTAATCTGTTCCTCTTTTTGGTATGGACCTGAACAAATAGACAATGCAAAATCAGATTAGTGTCCAAGGAATATAGCCACCAAACTCCAATTGGTTTGTACTAGTACAGTGGTACTTACATGAGAAAATGTGCTCTAAATAACAAGCCCTCTACTTGTGCCACTGGTTCCTATGCTTTAGCACTCGTCCGAGACTGAGACACCGAACCCAGGCACCATGGCTCGGTCTGCCAAGACTCGAGATGGCTAAATGTAATTTTTTGCACAATTTGTACGCTCCTACATGCTATTAAGGAGGAACCATTGAACATAATCCTTCCATATATTGGCAGGACAATGGATGGACTTTGAATCAAGCTGGATCCTGTTGTGTCCCGTATTTTTGACGTATCTCTTCCATAGGGCTCAGAATCGAGGGTTGTCGGACATGTTGGAAATATGAATGTTGAAACCACACCATAGAAACAAAAGCACAAAATATACACCAACTAAGAGTTTTGGGGGCTAAATAACAAGCCCTCTACTTCTGCCACTGGTTCCTACGTTTTGGCACTCGGCTGAGACACGAACGCGGGCACCATGGCTCGGTCCGCCAAAACTAAAGATTGCCAAATTTATTTTTTTGCATAATTCATAAATTCCTATATGCTCTTAAGGAGGAACCATTGAACATAATGTTTCTCCATATTTGCAGGACAATGGATGTCCCTTGAATCAAGACGGATCCTGTTGTGTCTCGTATTTTTTGACGTATCTTCTTCCACGGGGCTCGAAATCGAGGGTTGTCAGAATGAGAAAACCACACCCTAGGAAAAAAGCTCAAAATATGCACCAGCTGAGAGTTTTGGGTGATAAATAACAAGCCCTGTACTTCTGCCACTGGTTCATATGCTTTGGCACTCGGCCGAGACACCGAACCTGGGCACCATGGCTCGGTCCACCAAAACTCAATATGGCAAAATCTAATTTTTTGCACAATCCGTAAATTCCCACACGCTCTTAAGGAGTAACCATTGAACATAATGCTTATCCATATTGGCAGGACAATGGATGACCCTAGAATCAAGTCGGATCTAGTTGTGTCCCGTATTTTTGATGTATCTTCTTCCACAGGGCTTGTAATCGAGGGTTGTCAGGCATGTTAGAAAGATGAATGATGAAACCACACCCTAGGAAGGAAAGCTCAAAATATGCACCAACCAAGAGTTTTGGAGGCTAAATAACAAGCCATCTAATTCTACCACTGTTTCCTATGCTTTGGCACTCCACCGAGACACAGAACCCGGGCAACATGGCTCGGTCTGCCAAGACTCAAGATGGCTATATCTAATTTTTTACACAATTCGAAAATTCCTACACGCTCTTAAGGAGGAATTATTGAACATAATACTTCTTCATATTGGCAGGACAATGGATGACCCTTGAATCAAGCTGGATCCTATTGTGTCCCGTGTTTTTGATGTATCTTCTTCCACGGGGCTTGGAATCGAGGGCTGTCAGACCTGTAGGAAAGATGAATGTGGAAACCACACCTAGGAACGAAAGCTGAAAATATGCACCAACCGAGAGTTTTGGGGGCTAAATAACAAGCTCCCTACTTCTCCCACTGGTTCCTATGCTTTGACACTCGGCCGAGACACCGAATACGGCACCACGGCTTGGTCCACCAAGACTCAAGGTTGCCAAATCTAATTTTTTACACAATTAGTAAATTCCTACGTGTTCTTAAGGAGGAACCTTTGAACATAATGCTTCTCCATATTGGTAGAACAATGGATGGCTCTTGAATCAAGACGGATCCTGTTGTGTCCCGTATTTTTGACGTGTCTTCTTCCACGGGGCTCGGAATCGAGGGCTGTCGGACATGTTGGAAAGATGCATGTGGAAACCACACACTAGGAACGAAAGCTTAAAATATGCACCAACTGAGAGTTTTGCTGGCTAAATAACAAGCCATCTACATCTCCTATTGTTCAGATGCTTTGGCACTCGGTCGAGACACCCAACCCTGGCTCCATGGCTCGGTTCGCCAAGACTAAAGATGGCCAAATTTATTTTATTGCACAATTCGTAAGTTTCTACTTGCTCTTAAGGAGGAACATTGAACATAATGATTCTCTATATTGGCAGGACAATGGATGTCCCTTGAATCAAGCCGGGTCTTATTGTGTCCCGTATTTTTGACATATGTTCTTCCACGGGTCTCGGAATCGAGGGCTATCGGACATGTTGGAAAGATGAATGAGGAAACCACACCCTAGGAATGAAAATTAAAAATATGCACCAACCAAAAGTTTTGAGGGCTAAATAACAAGCCCTCTACTTCCGCCACTCGATCCTATGCTTTGGCACTCGGCCGAGACACCGAACCCGGGCACCATGGCTCGATCTGCCAAGACTCGAGGTGGCCAAAGTTAGTTTTTTGCACAATACATGAGCTCCTATATGCTCTTAAGGAGGAACCATTGAACATAATGCTTTTATATATTGGCAGGACAATGGATGACCCTTGAATCAATCTGGATCCTGTTGTGTCCCGTATTTTTTAGTATCTTCTTCCACGGGGTTCGGAATCGAGTGCTACCGGACCTGTTGGGAAAACGAATGAGAAAACCACAACAACTGAAGTTTTGGGTGCTAAATAACAAGCCCTCTACTTTGGCCACTGGTTCCTATGCTTTGGCACTCGGCTGAGACACCGAACGCGGGCACCGCACCATGGCTCGGTCCGCCAAGACCCAAGGTGGCAAAATCTAATTTGTTACACAATCCAGAAATTTCTACACGCTCTTAAGGAGGAACCATTGACCATAATACTTCTCCATATTGGCAGGACAATGGATGACCCTTGAATCAAGATGAATCTAATTGTGCCCCATATTTTTGACGTATCTTCCACGGGGCTCGGAATCGAGGGTTGTCGGACCTATTGGAAAGATGAATGTGGAAACCAAAACCTAGGAACAAAATATCAAAATATGCACCAACTAAGAGTTTTAGAGGTTAAATAATAAGCCATCTACTTCTCCCACTGGTTCCTATGCTTTGGCTCTTGGCCGAGACACCAATCTCGGGCACCATGGCTCGGTCAACCAAGACTCAAGATGGCCAAATGTATTTTTTTGCAAAGTCCATATGGTCCTACACACTCTTAAGGAGGAACCATTGAACATAATGCTTCTCCATGTTGGCAGGACAATGGATGACCCTTGAATCAAGACGGATCCAATTGTGTCCCGTATTTTTGACGTATCTTCTTCCACGGGCCTCGGAATCGAGGGTTGTCGGACCTGTTGGAAAGATGAATGTGTCAACCACACCCTAGGAACAAAAGCTAATATATGCACCAACTAAGAGTTTTTGGGGCTAAATAACAAAACCTCTGCATCTCTCACTGGTTCCTATGCTTTGGCACTCGGCCGAGACATCGAACCCGGGCACCATGGCTCGGTCTACCGAGACTAAAGATGACCAAATTTTTTTTGCAGAATCCGTAAATTCCTACATGCTCTTCAGGAAGAACCACACCCTATCTATGATGGTTCAAAATATGCCACAACGAAGTGTTTTTGGCCCAACTAACATGCCCTCCTTTCGCACTCGTGTAAGAAACATAGCCCCATGTTTAATGATTTCGGTGATTGATGACAACCTTAATGTTTTACTAATGAAATCTGTGATTTGAAGGAAAACATAGGCTTATACGCCAAAGAGTTGGATGGATCTAGCGCGAAGGCTAAGGATTTCTAGCCCTAAGTGTCGCAAAGAAGAAAGAAGGACACTTAGGGGTTGTTTATGCTAGTTTCTAGATGGCCATACTATCAAGGGGGGTCAAGGTTAGTAGCTTGAATTGTTTCGTGTCTCGAGTTTCGCTTTATCTCAAATTCTAGTACCTTGAGCTCACTTAAAATTGGTCACCTTGAAAATGCCCAAAAAACACTTCACAAAAATGTTTGAAAAAGATTTGAAAAGAAACAGATTCAAAATCACTAAGTTTGGGGGCTGACCAAACTTTTTATACACACCGGACAGTACGGTGAGAACACATCGTACGTCTGGTGTTTACATCCCAACCCCCAACCTTAGAGTTTCTGGGCACACGGTTTTAACAAGCACCGGACCGTACAGTGCTTGAGCACCGTACCGTCCGGTGCTCACACCAAATGCCCAGCCAATTGGCCACCTGGGCTCAGTGCTTTACAAAGCACCGGACCGTACGGTGCTCAGCCTAGCCAGATGGCCACTTGGGCTCAGTGCTTTACAAAGCACCAGACCGTACCATGCATAAGCACCATACCGTCCGGTGCTCACTATTTTAGTAAAATGCACGACGGACGATATAGGTCTCGTCCGTCAAATCCATGGACATTATAGACAGTGGGGGGGTGTTTTTGAGCATCATGACGGCCATTATAGTTTTTGAACGACGGACATTAACTTTTGAACGACGGCCGTTATAGGTTTGAATTAAATTCAAAAGCCGTGTGCTGAAATTGTGAGCACCATACCGTCCGGTGCTACACTAACGGCTAGTTTTTGAACTGTTTTGAACTGGGGGAGTTGAGCTAATGAACGACGGACGTTTTCTAGTGAACGACGGACGTTATAGCTATAACATCCGGTGTACACTGCCACCACACAGTTTTAAACACTTTTTAGCCCCAATGGCTAGTTTTTCGTGGTGGCTCTATTTAAAGGCTTCCCCAGCCCTCATAACATACCTTTGGTACCCAGCATAACACTCCTACACACAAAGGTCACCTTTGGGGACAAATATACACATTTGATCAAGGATTTGAATTGAGCTCTAGGCTAGGATCTTGAGTAGAGAGGCACTCTTGCGCGAGGCCGTTCACGTGAAGACCTAGGCTCGTTACTCTTGGTGTTCACCTAGCCGGCTGAGGAGGCGGAACCCCTTGGCGAGCTTCCCGTGGAGTTGTGGAAGCCGCAAGGGAAGGCCCTTGCGCGGGCATTGTGAGTGGTTCGGAGTCCACTGTCTCGGAGCGAGGAAGGACATCCACTAGAGAGCGCTTTGTCCTTGCGCAGACCAAGGGGGAGCTTGAGCCCTTGCGCGGGTGCTCCAACGAGGACTAGGGGGAGTCGTGACTCCTCGATACCTCAGCAAAAAGATCGACGAGCCCCTACCTCTCTCTCTATATTTAAATTCCGCAATTTAAATTCCGCATTTCAATTTGTAGTTTCTTGCATGTGCTAGGTTGCAATTGATATCGTATAGCTTGCTAGGAACACACAAGTAGGCACTAGGAGGAATTGGACGGTTCGATAGGTTGAAATTGTTTTAATTTGCGATTAGAGTCCAATTCACCCCCTCTTGGACATCTTGATCCTTTCAAGTGGTATCAGAGCCTCGTTGCTCATTGGTTGAGACTTCACCGTCTCGAGCAAGATGTCTAGTGAGGGACCTCCTCCCGTCTTCAATTGTGAGGACATCTCGTATTGGAAAATACGCATGGAGACCTAACTTGAAGCCGTGGACGAGAGTGTACATCTCGCGGCCATAACCAGCTTCCCCGAGTTTGTTGATAAGAAAAACCCCACAACCGAGGAGCTAGTTTACGAGAAGTGGAATGCCAAGGCTCGTAACACTCTATTCCGTGCCTTGAGCAAAGATGTTTTCAACCGCATGAGAACAATCAAAAGTGCTCATGACATTTGGAATGAGTTATGCACGCTCCATGAAAGGACCAAGAGCGAGAGAGAGAAACGCTTTGATATTGTCTCTCGTAAAATTAATGAATTCAAAATGCTTCCTCATGAAAATGCTAATGCTATGTATTCTCGCTTGAATGTGCTTGTAGAGGAGCTAAATGGTCTCAACTTGACTCAAATGTCAAAGGCCGACGTGGCAAGGAAGATTGTTGGCTTGCTCCCGAAGGACAAGTATGCACATATCGTCACCTTCCTCCACCAAGTCGACTTCACCAATGAGACACCAGCAAATGTGCTAAGAAAGATCAACTCTCATGAAATGTACATGGAGATCAACCCCGATGAGTCTAGCACATCAAGCAAAGAGAAGAATTTGGCACTCAAGGCCACCCAAAAGAAGACCACCAACAAGAAGATCATTTTGGTCAACACTAGTGAAGATGACAAGGAAGAAAGTGATAAAGACATTGCCTTGCTAGTAAGAAGAGCAACAAGTGCCTTGAAGAAGCTAAACAAGAAGGGCATCAAGTATAGCTCCTCCAAGAACAAATTCTTTGCATCCAAGAAGAAGCCAATCGAGGAGCTAGATTGCTACAAGTGTGGAGAGCTTGGTCATCTTGCACACCAATGCAAGTTTATCAAGAGCAAGAAAGATGGCAAGCACTCAAAGCATAGCTCAAGTGGTGAAGAGAGTGATGATGAAGATGAAGATGAGAAGAAGAAAAAGAAGAAGAGCTCATGGAAAAACAAGAAAGATCACAAGAAGAGAGGCTTCACCAAGAAGGGCAAAGCATATATTGGGGAATAGATGACCGATGAAGATTCAAGTGAAGCATCCTCATCTAGCAAAGATGTTGTTGGCATTGCCATTTCCCCAATCTCAAATGCACCTCCACCTCCAAGCCCAACTCCATCATCAAGTGCTTCACCAAGTCAACCAACATGCCTCATGGCCAAGGGCTCCAAGCACAAGACATTTGATGATAGCTCAAGTGAAGAGGAAGATGATGATGCTCCCTCATATAAAGAACTTGCCACTTTAGTGAGAGATCAAAATGATCTCATCAAGAAGCAAAGCGACAAGGTTGAGAAGCTAAAGAGTGAGAAGAAAGAGCTATTGAACAAGTGCAACAAGTCACAAGCAGGATGATTCATCACTCCAATCTAAGTTTGATGAGTTGCAATAAGAGTATGACACCCTCAAGGCAATACATGAGGAGCGTGAGCACAAGTAATCACTTGGTAGCTACTCACTCTTAGAGAGCAAACAAAATGAGTTGTTGAAGGAGCATGCCCACTCAAAGAAGAGCTTTGACATCCTTGATGGTGCATTCAAGAAATTGAAGGTGTCACACAATGACTTGTGCTTAGAGAACAAAGAGTTGAAGGAAACCAATGAAGAGCTCAACACAAGCTTCAATGATATGAGAAAAGAGCATGAAGATGTGAGCACAAGATATCACTTGCTCCAACTTGCACACAAAGAAGCCCTTGAAGCCAACAATACACTTGAGAGCAAGATACAAGCCATATCAAGCGTTGGGAAGCTCACAAGCCAAGTCAAGAAGAAGATTGATCAACAATCTTGTGAGCCTTCAAGTGACAAAGAAAAATCAATGGAAGAAAAGTTTGATGAACAAGTCAACCCTTTGAGAAAGATGAGCTATGAAGAACTAGAACTTTGTCTCAAAGAGATGACCGAAGAAAAGGATGATATTCTTGGCATGAAGAGGACAATGGGTGTTGAGCTAGTGTGCTTGAGAGAAGAAAAGCAAAGGCTTATTCATGAAAATCAACAAGTAAAGAAGAACTTGGGGGATGCACTCAAAGCAAGCAAGTTGTGTGCCAAGTGCAAGAACAACAATGGAAGCAACCCTAGTGAAGAGGGCAATATCATAATCAAGCTAAAGGATAAAAATGACAAGCTCAAGAGTGAGATGAAAAGCCTCTCCACCGGGTACAAAACACTTGTGAAGGGCAACAACAAGTTTTCGGAGATGCTTGCAAATCATTCCAAGCAATTTGAGAAGAATGGGATTAGATTCCCACCAATGAAGGCTAAGTGCAAGCCACCTCCCGCTCCCAAAGTGCCCAAATGAAGATGGTGTGTTGATTGCTTGACTTCGGGTCACTTCTCCTTTGAGTGCAACAAGCCACCAAGACCATCACCACCAAGCCACATGAAGGCATATGCCTTTGGGGCACACTATGTGCTAAAGAGGCTATCTAGTGACAAAGTAATGGCAAAGTTCTTGGGTAGATATGATGAGACAAGACCAAGCAAGCTATGGGTACCCAAGTCACTCATGCCAAGTCCTCCAAATGCAAGATGGGTACCAAAACCTAAAGTGGCACCAATCTTCAAATGGGTGCCCAAGTCACAAGTCTAAGCAAGAAAGATGTGATACTAGGCAGCCAAGAAATGAATCAAAACACCGGCAAAGGGGCTATCCCATCCTCAACATGAATCACACACAAAAAGGAGGGAAATCACCCAAAAACCAACGAGATAGAAGGAACGAGAGATGCACGGAATTAGGGGGGCAAAGTAATTTGAATTAATGATGAAAATTAGTTCAAGATTACAGCAGAAAACTAATCCTAAAGACTAGCACGGCCGCCCTTCATCCTCCCTCTAGTTCCTACAGACTGCACCCTATAAATCTAGAGAGCCCTCTCCAAGGATTTTCTCTCTTAAGCTCTTGTGCTTGTGTCTCTAGCCTAAGTGAGGGGAGAGGTAGTGTTTATGGCAGCCCACTCCTCTTTTTATAGCCAAAACAGCCCCCTTCACTAAATGACCCTAATACCCCTAAACCGACTTAACACTAAGAAGGCCCTTAGGGGCAAAACTGAAAATACATAGATAGATCTCATCGGGCGGCTCCGGTGTCTTCCAGGCTTTGCTTAGGGTCGGCGCAACCTCATTCACAAGGTGGGATTACTGCCCAAACCTTCTTGGGCCGCCTAACCTTGGTGGGCTGCAGCGCCACTAACCCAACTGGCCGGTGGGCCACCTGGCTGGCCGCTGGGCCCCACTACGGCTAGCTGCTGGGCCCCACCAGGGGGTGCTGACGTCAGCATTCCCTTTAATTTTGTACTTTCAATATCTTTTTCATCCGAGCTCCAAACGAGGCAAATAATATATCCGTTGGAATCGCCTCGACGAGCTCTACGCAATGGTGAGGTTCTTGAAGGTATTTGAGATAATTTTCTGTTGTGATATTTTGGATCCTTTTCCCAGGCCCTTTTGCACACAACCCCGTTTATGCTCCATTTAATGTCATTTTCTGCGTATTTGAGCATCTCCCTGCAAAACAATGTAAACCACAAAAATGTCATGTTTCTCAGTTTCTCACTAAGGTCATATTCCATCTTTTATCCCTATACACACGTTTTGGTAAATCAACTATTTTAATTACATAAGGAAGCCTAAGCAATAAACCAGTTATGCACAATTAAATACCTCTGCTTCCATTGATAAACTCATCATTTACTGCACTGAGATATCAAGGTTTTGATTGCTTACTATTTGCTGTGAATCAATTGACTTGTTATCTTACAATCTGTAATTGCTTAACATACATTTGTTACAGCAGAGTTAATACTAATTCTATTTGAGGTACAATGTGTGGTAGTGGCATTCATAAAAAACATTGAAATCAGCTCATTTGTGATATTGCCTCCCACTACATATGTAGAAAATAATTTACCTATACCAAATAGAATCTAAGCAGGTCTGCTTGTGATTTTCACTAATCTAAATACAGCAACCCTATAATATGCAGAAATTTGAAGGGAGTCATACGAACTTATTTCAAAAATAAGCATATGATCAACTAAGCATGGAAGAAGAGACCATACCTTTTTTTTCATATCCTCCAACTATTGATTCAAAACCAGCCTCAACATAAATTGAAATCCAATGGCAGCACCTCACCTAGAATAAGCACAACATGAAACAATTTGAAGTATAGATTAACGAGATAACAAGCATAATAAAACTTTTACTATTTTGGTATGGTTGTGTTGGGTCGGCTAGAAGCTTAGAGGGGAAAATGACTATACTAACCCACTCCTTCCGAGATATTGTAGTGCCACGTGTAATGACTTTTGCTATTTTGGTATGGCTGTCTGTTTATTTCCTAAGGTCGTTTCCTGCATGCTTTTATATTCTTTATTTCCTAAGGTCATTTCGAGCGTGCTTTGATATTCTTTATTTCCTAAGGTCGTTTCCAGCTTTGATATTCTTTATTTCCTAATGTTATTTCCAACATACTTTGATATTCTTTATTTCCTAAGGTCATTTCTAGCATGCTTTGATATTCTTTATCTGTGCTAATTGATATTCAACTCCAAGGCATAACTGGTTGAAAGTTTCATTAAGAGTGTGTTCTCTCTATTTTATAGGTTTGCATATTTGCTTATGGGCAGACACTGGTAAAACATTTACCATGTTAGGTGATGATGGAGATGATGCAAAGGGGGTGATCCCACGCGCTGTGGAGGAAATTTTTGAGACCATTCATATTCGAGAATCTTTGGGCCTAGCTCACCATACAGTAAAGGTTAGCAAACTTTTTTAGGGTAGAGGCTTCCTTCTGCCGACCCAAGTTTCAACTATCAACCTAACAGCCAAACAGCATCACAACTAAAGTTCAAAAGATCAATCACCACTTGTCCTTGTTAACATTTTTCCCAATTATCCTCTCAGATTTTTATTTATTTGTTGTATCCAATACAGATTGATATGAGTGAAATTTATAATGAAGAAGTGCGTAATGTGAGCTCAATGGCTTCGAATGATAACGTCGTTAAAACAAAAACCCAGGCGCTTGGAGCTTTAAAGGAAGCATTGAGCAAGAGGTGAGTGTTTACAAAGGGAACAATTTTGTAGTTAACATTCATGTTAATTATTATGTAGTGTTTTCTCCATTTTTGCACAATATATAATTGAACATACGAGCACGTGCTAAAATTTGGGTGCCTAGCCACTAAAGATTCCTAGAATTGGAGGTGTTCAGTCAGGATTGAGTGGTTGCATAGCAATTCGTAGTCCCAAATATAATTATGACCGTATTGCGCCCTAAGCTCAACTTCATCTTGGTTTTCCATGTAAGGCTTCAAATCTGCACATAATATGTGAGACAAATAGAACTTATAGGCATTATCATTTATCTTCTATAGTGTTTTAAAGGAACCATCAGCGCTACCCATGGACACCTATGCTACTCCTTAAAAACATAGGCAATATGTGTAGCGTCATCACTTTTTTTTGACATTGTATGAAGTGTATCATTTTAGTTAACAGTCCTAGAACAAAATTCAAATATCCTTGCAAAGAATAGTTGGAACGATAAAGGTATAAACCATGGGGTTTAGAATGTGACTTAGTTTCTTTGACAAGTAGTACAATGTGCAACATATTATTTGTCTTGTTTACACCAAAATGTTCCTTTGGATGGATGTTACCTTTTTTTATACACTTTCATTCTTCTAAAATAAATGTGTATTTTCCTCACATTTATTATCTAATCATTGCTGTTGCTAAGACTTCACGCAATGAAAGATCATCTCGAAGCCATTTTATTTTCAGGTTATCCATATATTCTTATAACGAGGTTAGTGATAACTTCAAAATCAAAATAGTTTGTTAAATTTATACTTAATAAAAAGTATAAATGTCTTTTTAATGTGACAGAAAATGGAAATGTGTGCAGGAGCTCTTAACATTATTGATTTAGCCAGTAGTGAAGCGGCGTACAGTGATGCTACTAAAGAAGTACAAGCCGAGGCCAAAGTTAGTGTTCAAGTATTTATAGCATTAAGATCAATGTTTTTAAGGCGATAAAGCGAGGCATGGTGACCGACTACCGTCTTACGCTTAAGCGAGTAAGGCGTAAGGCGAGGCAACGCCTTATGGCCCTCCAACAGTAGTACAGACTAGAGAATTGGAAGCATGTCATACCTTGGTGTTGTCTCCTCCTCTCCAGCCTGTAGTCCCAAGTGTGCATCCAACAACACACTGCAATGGAGAGCCAATTCATGTTAGTACCTAGGTATTTCATAGGGAATATGGCACCATCAAAAATAGAATTTAGTTGAGGGACAGATAAAGAATAACAAGTACATAAGCACACTGCCACAAATAATAAATCCATTACACAACCAGTTTAACAGATAGTCCACTAAATAAGATAGACTGGAGTGCTCAGTGAGCACATTCCACAATACTACAATACTAGTGCATAAATAGTCTGGCACAAATACTCTCACAACTCTCAAGCACCATTAAGTCAATAGAAATCATCATCCATCACAATAGGATCTGAATTGCCACCACAAGCAGCAGCTTGATCACTTTCGTCAACAGCAGCAGGTGCAATTTCACCATAGTCATCAACTTCCACATCATCAGCAAGATATTCTTCATCAGAGTTATCTTCAATGTCTTCAGCCTCCTGCAGTTTATTAGTCCTCCAAATTGGGGCAGCAGCTGCTGCAGACTGCCTCCGAGCATAAATTCTGTTAATATTAGTCACATCGCCGCGGGCTGCCCTAGGCAAATTGCGACCACGATACATGTGGGATGCACCCTCTATAACCCCGATACTTCAACATGACCCTGTATCATGTATCCGATATGTATCCGCGTATCCGTATCCGATACTCCGATACACCTTTGTGCCTTTAACTTTTGCAGAAATTTGACGTATCCACCTATCCGTATCGGGCCGATACTGATACGCCTATCTGTATCGGTGCCACATAAGATGCACCAACAGCCTCATCAACTTGTTCTCATGTAATTCCACGGCCATCATAGATTGTTTCAGCATCCTCATCAACCCATTCATTGTTCCAATCAAAGTCTTCATGACATAAAGGATCAAAGCTGCATGCTCCTTTCTCATGTCGCTTTTGGAACCTCACTGCCATCTATCGGTTGTATTGAACATAGACCAAATCATTAAGCCTTTTATGTTCTAACCTTTTTCTTTTCTTAGTATGAATTTGCAATGGTAAAAATGCAAACAAAAGATATTTTCAGCAAGCATTAATTGGTAGTAGATTTTGTTTATTTCTTGAACTAGGCTAGTTGACTAATTTACATATTACTTATAGACTCAAATACGCTCCAACAACACTCACAACCTAAAGCTGAAGCACAAAGCCCAACAACACGTTTTGCAAACCTTTGGAGCTCTACAGCTTTGCCACTATATGAGCGCCATCATTCAACTAGAACAAGTGACCAAAGAAACATTTTTAAGTTACAAATTAGGAAAGAGTAAAAAATTCAGATTGTATAGTCTGTGAATAACTTACTAGGAGACTTGCTTTTGATGTTGTTGATTGCAATTTTGTTGCTGAAGCTACCCCTTAGGTCCTCATATTCCAAAGCTTGGTCATCAATCTTGTTTTGAAGATCCTAGTCAGGCACTATTTTTGCTAGGACCTCAGTAAATGCAGACCTTAGCTTACCAGCAAAAACGTCATCTGTTTTCAAGTCAAAATACTTGTTTGGGTTCAAATATAGTGCTGCCCCATATAGTGGTTGGTCCATTTGATCTTTCCAACTCTTGTCAATGATTGCCAAGATATCCTTAAGGAAGTCTGCTTTTGGCTTAGTAGGAAAATTCTCTGTAATCTTTTTCTTTGCATATTCCATTTTGCCAATGTCCTGTAGTATAAAGTCCAAGCAATGTGCAGCACATGGTGTCCAAAACAGCGTTGAAATTCTTTCCATAAGAAGCTTGCAAGCTGCCTTATAGTTAGCACCATTGTCAGTGACCATTTGAACAACCTTGTCTCTTCCAATGAGATCAATTCTTTGCTGTAGTAAATCTGCCAACATTGGTGCATCATGTACTTGACTTGATGCATCAACGGACTCCAAGAAGAAAGTTCCCTCTGGACTATTGACTATGAAATTAATGAGGTGACAGCCTCGCCTATCTGTCCACCCATCTGACATGAGTGTACAACCATATTGCTTCCAAGCAGCCTCATGTTTCTCTTTCAGTTTGTTGGTCTGTTCCACAGTCTTTGCAAGCAATGGCACCCTCACCTCATGGTAGCTAGGAGGTTTATATCCAGGTCCATACTGTCTAATGGCCTCACACTTAATCTCAAAGCGTCTTGCATTGATAGCATTCAATGGTATTCCACTCTCATAGAAGAAATTGGCCACATGCATATTGACTTCATCACTTTCTTCCTTGGTCCTGATCCTTCCCTCCACACTGGTTTGTGCAGGTTCATTCTTAGAATGCCTTTCCTCTTCTGCTCTTTTGGTCTAGGTGGTAAAGATGTAAATTTCAGAGCATATTGCTTCCTTTTGGATGCTGTCCCTGAATTTGGATGTTGCATAGTTGTACCAGATGATTTGAGTGGAACTTGGATGCTGTCCCTGAACCTGGTTCTCACTTGGTACCACTTTCTCCACTTGAACACCATCATCGTCATCATCTAGGTTTAGCACTCTCCTTCTTCTTCCCTTAACTAGTGCTGCTTCCATTGCAGCAGCAATTTCTGTTATCGTCTTAGGATATTTGATAGCATCTCCATATCCACCTACAAGATGCTCCTTCAATCTCTTGATTCTAGCCTTTACTTGCGTTCCACAAAGGACACACTCAACCGAATCTCTGTTGCCAATTTCTGGTCAGAAGCCATACTGCCATCCAGGATCATTAGACTTGGCCTTCCTTTTCGGATCTGTCCTTGGATCATATTCAGCAGTACCTGAGCCATATTGCTTGTGTTTTTCACCTATGTAAACTACATGTGAAAAAAGTTAAGTTAATTCTTTGATTTGATTTTTACAGGAACAACTGTATAGCAAAAGTGGTCAGCAACCTAAATAGAGGATAGAGCTGCTCAAGAGGAAACCAAAAAAATTGAGTTTGCATTTTTACCTGCTCTAACCTAAGTTTTAAAATTTAGAAACATAGTGATTCTATAAGCACATGGACGCCTAGACGACGCCTTAAAAACACAAGCAATATCTAGGTTTTAAAATCTAGGGACAGAATAGTAATTTTATAATAATTGCATACTTACATAGAGAATGGAGGGTTTAGCCCAAATGCACCTTTTTGTGGCCTTACACTTGACATCCCTAATTCGACAATATCCATATTGTTAAATTAGAGGATAGGAAACTTAATTTTAAAAAAAATATAATAAAACTAAAACACAAATGTTAAAATGTCACCAAGATACCTAGAGATTTGAATTCAAATTCTTTTTCTTTTAACAGCTAGGTTTTCTTAGAATCCAATGTCTCCATCTAAAAAGGAATAATAAAATTTAATTAGTAATAGACTTTTGTTATCATAATTTAAGTTCATAATGGACTGAAATGCAAAAGCCTTAATCGAGGACTTAATTTGAGCCGCGAACTCAAATGTTGCAGCTGTTTCTTTAGCATATGTTTTCTCCGAAACCACATTAACAAACATCAACACCTTATAATTTTTTTCCAAAAGAAATCTATAAAGAAAGTTAAATATAAATCTTGTATAAGCACTATAAACTATATAAATTTAAATAAGAATTAACTTAACTATTTTCACCTGTAGTTCTCTTGTAAGTTAGGAGTTTATGAAATTAATAAATTCAGCTCATCTTTCAATTTGACCAATAGTTGTCCCTAAATAAAGCAAACTTTTATTTATAGCCTAAAACAAGAGGATAAAAAAAGATACGTTAGCAATAATATATGAGACAACAAATATTAATATGTTTATTTTCATATTATTTGCTGTCTCGTATATTATTTGCTAATGTATTTTTTTTATCCTTTTGTTTTAGACTATAAATAAAAATTTACTTTATTTAGGGACAACTATTGGTCAAATTGATAGAGGAGCTGAATTTATTAATTTCATAAACTCCCAACTTACAAGAGAACTACATGTGAAAATAGTTAAGTTAATTCTTATTTAAATTTATATAGTTTATAGTGCTTATACATGATTTATATTTAACTTTATTTGTAGAGTTCTCTTGGAAAGAATTATAAGGTGTTGATGTTTGTTAATGTGGTTTCGGAGAAAACATATGCTAAAGAAACAGCTTCAACATTTGAATTCGCGGCTCAAATTAAGTCATCGATTAAGATTTTTGCATTTCAGTCCATTATAAACTTAAATGATGATAACAAAAGTCTATTACTAATTAAGTTTTATTATTCCTTTTTAGATGGAGACATTGGATTCTAAGAAAACCCAACTGTTAAAAGAAAAAAAATTTAAATTCAAATCTGCAGGTATGTTGGTGATATTTTAACATTTGTGTTTTAGTTTTATTATATTTTTTTAAAATTGAGTTTTCTATCCTCTAATTTAACAATATGGATATTGTCGAATTAGGGATGTCAAGTGTAAGATCACAAAAATGTGCATTTGGGCTAAACCCTCCATTCTCTATGTAAGTATGCAATCATTATAAAATTACTATTCTGTCCCTAGATTTTAAAGCCTAGATATTGTTTGTGTTTTTAAGGCGTCGTCTAGGCGTCCATGTGCTTATAGAATCACTATGTTTCTAGATTTTAAAACCTAGGTTAGAATAGGTAAAAATGCAAACTCAATTTTTTTTGTTTCCTCTTGAGCAGCTCTATCCTTTGTTTAGGTTGCTGACCACTTTTACTGTACAGTTGTTCCTGTAAAAATCAAATCAAATAATTAACTTAACTATTTTCACCTGTAGTTTACATAGATGAAAAACACAAGCAACATGGCTCAGGTACTGCTGAATATGATCCAAGGACAGATCCGAAAAGTAAGGCCAAGTCTAATGATCCTGGATGTCAGTATGGCTTCTGGCCAGAAATTGGCAATAGAGATTTGGTTGAGTGTGTCCTTTGTGTAACGCAAGTAAAGGCTAGAATAAAGAGATTGAAGGAGCATCTTGTAGGTGGATATGGAGATGCTATCAAATGTCTTAAGACAACAACAGAAATTGCTGCTGCAATGGAAGCAGCACTAGTTAAGGGAAGAAAGAGAGTGCTAAACCTATATGATGATGATAATGGTGTTCAAGTGGTGGAAGTGGTACCAAGTGAGAACCAGGTTCAGGGACAGCATCCAAGTTCCACTCAAGTCATCTGGTACAACTATGCAACATCCAAGTTCAGGGACAGCATCCAAAAGAAAGCAATATGCTCTGAAATTTGTATCTTTACCACCTAAAGCAGAAGTCAGTGATTACCATGCTTCGGAAAAAAAATCTGAAGAAGTGGTTGAGAAAAGTCATTCTAAGAATGGACCTGCACAAAACAGTGTGGAGGGAAGGATCAGGACCAAGGAAGAAAGAGATGAAGTCAATATGCATGTGGCCAATTTCTTCTATGAGAGTGGAATACCATTGAATGCTATCAATGCAATGAGCTTTAAGATTATGTGTGAGACCATTGGACAGTATGGACCTGGATATAAAACTCCTAGCTACCATGAGGTGAGGGTGTCATTGCTTGCAAAGACTGTGGAACAGACCAACAAACTGAAGGAGAAGCATGAGGCTGGTTGGAAGCAATATGGCTGTACACTCATGTTAGATGGGTGGACAGATAGGCGAGGCCGTCACCTCTTTAATTTCCTAGTCAATAGTCCAGAGGGAACTTTCTTCTTGGAGTCCGTTGATGCATCAAGTCAAGTACATGATGCACCAATGTTGGCAGATTTACTACAGCAAAGAATTGATCTCATTGGAAGAGACAAGGTTGTTCAAGTGGTCACTGACAATGGTGCTGACTATAAGGCAGCTTGCAAGCTTCTTATGTAAAGAATTCCAACGCTGTTTTGGACACCATGTGCTGCACATTGCTTGGACTTTATACTACAGGACATTGGCAAAATGAAAGTGTTCAGCAAGCCTATTGCACGTGCAAGATAAGTTACTACCTTTATTTATTGGCACGGGAGACTTCTTGATGCAATGAGGGAGAAGACATGAGGTAGAGATCTTGTTAGACCAGGAGTCTCAATTGAGGACTGCCTGAGAGCTTCACAGCCCCTTATTGTTTTGTTGAGGATAGTTGATGGTGATGAGAGGCCAGCAATGCCAGAGGTTCAATTTTGTATGGAATATGCAAAGAAAAAGATTACAGAGAATTTTCCTACTAGGCCAAAAGGCAGACTTGCTTAAGGATATCTTGGCAATCATTGACAAGCGTTGGAAAGATCAAATGGACCAACCACTATATGGGGCAGCACTATATTTGAACCCAAACAAGTATTTTGACCTGAAAACAGATGATGTTTTGGCTGGTAAGCTAAGGTCTGAATTTACTGAGGTTCTTGCAAAAATAGTGCCTGAGTAGGATCTTCAAAACAAGATTGATGACCAATCTTTGGAATATGAGGACCTAAGGGGTAGCTTCAGCAACAAAATTGCAATCAATAACATCAAAATCAAGTCTCCTAGTAAGTTATTCACAGACTATACAATCTGAATTTTTTAGTCTTTCCTAATTTCTAACTTGAAAATGTTTCTTTGGTCACTTGTTCTAGTTGAATGGTGGCGCTCATATGGTGGCAAAGCTGTAGAGCTCCAAAGGTTTGCAAAACGTGTTGTTGGGCTTTGTGCTTCAGCTTTAGGTTGTGAGCGCTGTTGGAGCGTATTTGAGTCTAAGTAATATGTAAATTAGTTAACTAGCCTAGTTCAAGAAATAAACAAAATCTACTATCAATTAATGCTTGCTGAAAATATCTTTTGTTTGCATTTTTACCATTGCAGATTCATACTAAGAAAAGAAACAGGTTAGAGTATAAAAGGCTTAATGATTTGGTCTATGTTCAGTACAACCGAAAGATGGCAGTGAGGTTCCAAAAGCGACATGAGAAAGGAGCAAACAACTTTGATCCTTTGTGTCATGAAGACTTTGATTGGAACAATAAATGGGCTGATGTGGATAATGAAACAATCTATGATGGCAGTAGAATTACATGGGGACAAGTTGATGAGGCTGTTGGTGCATCCCACATGTATCGTGGTCGCAATTTTCCTAGGGCAGCCCGCGGCGATGTGACTAATATTAACAGAATTTATGCTCGGAGGCAGTCTGCAGCAGCTGTTGCCCCAATTTGGAGGACTAATGAACTGCAGGAGGCTGAAAACATTGAAGATAACTCTGATAAAGAATATCTTGCTGATGATGTGGAAATTGATGACTATGGTGAAATTGCACCTACTGCTGTTGACGAAAGTGATCAAGCTGCTGCTTGTGGTGGCAATTCAGATCCTTTTGTGATGGATGATGATTTCTATTGACTTAATTGTGCTTGAGTACTTGTCAAAGAAACTAAGTCACATTCTAAACCCCATGGTTTATACCTTTATCGTTCCAACTATTCTTTGCAAGGATATTTGAATTTTGTTCTAGGACTGCTAAGCCTCCTGAGGCGCCGGTGCGTATTGGGGTTCTTGAGCGGGTCGATAATATAAAGAGGGGTAGAGGTAGACCTAAACTGACGTGGGATGAGTTGGTTAAGAGAGACCTTAAGGATTGGAATATCTCTAAAGAGATAGCTTTGGATAGGAGCGCTTGGAGACTAGCTATCAATGTGCCTGAACCTTGAACTTATTTCTTTCGGATTTCATCTCTAGCCCACCCCAATTTGCTTGGGAAAAAAGGCTATGTTGTTGTTGTTGTTCTAGGACTGCTAACTAAAATGATACACTTCATACAATGTCACAAAAAAAGTGATGACGCTACACATATTGCCTATGTTTTTAAGGAGTAGCATAGGTGTCCATGGGTAGCGCTGATGGTTCCTTTAAAACACTATACAAGATAAATGATAATGCCTATAAGTTCCATTTGTCTCACATATTATGGGACTAGTTCTACCTTTGATGTGCAGATTTGAAGCCTTACATGGAAAACCAAGATGCAGTTGAGCTTAGGGCGCAATACGGTCGTAATTATATTTGGGACTACGAATTGCTATGCAACCACTCAATCCTGATCGAACACCTCCAATTCTAGGAATCTTTAGTGGCTAGGCACCCAAATTTTAGCATATGCTCGTATGTTCAATTATATATTGTGCAAAAATGGAGAAAACACTACATAATAATTAACATGAATGTTAACTACAAAATTGTTCCCTTTGTAAACACTCACCTCTTGCTCAATGCTTCCTTTAAAGCTCCAAGCGCCTGGGTTTTTGTTTTAACGACGTTATCATTCGAAGCCATTGAGCTCAGATTGCGCACTTCTTCATTATAAATTTCACTCATATCAATCTGTATTGGATACAACAAACAAATAAAAATCTGAGAGGATAATTGGGAAAAATGTTAACAAGGACAAGTGGTGATTGATCTTTTGAACTTTAGTTGTGATGCTGTTTGGTTGTTAGGTTGATAGTTGAAACTTGGGTCGGGAGAAGGAAGCCTCCACCCTAAAAAAGTTTGCTAACCTTTACTGTATGGTGAGCTAGGCCCAAAGATTCTCGAATATGAATGGTCTTAAAAATTTCCTCAGCGCGTGGAATCACCCCCTTTGCATCATCTCCAACATCACCTAACATGGTAAATGTTTTACCAGAGCCTGTCTACCCATAAGCAAATATGCAAACCTATAAAATAGAGAGAACACACTCTTAATGAAACTTTCAACCAGTTATGCCTTGGAGTTGAATATCAATTAGCATAGATAAAGAATATCAAAGCATGCTAGAAATGACCTTAGGAAATAAAGAATATCAAAGCATGTTGTAAATGACCTTAGGAAATAAAGAATATCAAAGCTGGAAACGACCTTAGGAAATAAAGAATATCAAAGCACGCTCGAAATGACCTTAGGAAATAAAGAATATAAAAGCATGCAGGAAACGACCTTAGGAAATAAACAGACAGCCATACCAAAATAGCAAAAGTCATTACACGTGGCACTACAATATCTCGGAAGGAGTGGGTTAGTATAGTCATTTTCCCCTCTAAGCTTCTAGCCGACCCAACACAACCATACCAAAATAGCAAAAGTTTTATTATGTTGTGCTTATTCTAGGGGAGGTGCTGCCATTGGATTTCAATTTATGTTGAGGCTGGTTTTGAATCAATAGTTGGAGGATACGAAAAAAAAGGTATGGTCTCTTCTTCCATGCTTAGTTGATCATATGCTTATTTTTGAAATAAGTTCGTATGACTCCCTTCAAATTTCTGCACATTATAGGGTCGCTGTATTTAGATTAGTGAAAATCACAAGCAGACCTGCTTAGATTCTATTTGGTATAGGTAAATTATTTTCTACATATGTAGTGGGAGGCAATATCACAAATGAGCTGATTTCAATGTTTTTGATGAATGCCACTACCACACATTGTACCTCAAATAGAATTAGTATTAACTCTGCTGTAACAAATGTATGTTAAGCAATTATAGATTGTAAGATAACAAGTCAATTGATTCACAGCAAATAGTAAGCAATCAAAACCTTGATATCTCAGTGCAGTAAATGATGAGTTTATCCAATGGAAGCAGAGGTATTTAATTGTGCATAACTGTATCTTCCATACTTGAAGCTTGCATGGTTTATTGCTTAGGCTTCCTTATGTAATTAAAATAGTTGATTTACCAAAACGTGTGTATAGGGATAAAAGATGGAATATGACCTTAGTGAGAAACTGAGAAACATGACAGTCCACTACAGTTGATGAGGAGCACGAACAACAGGTCCTCGTGATTCTGAAAATCTAGGTAAGTACACCAGTACCTAAATCATCTCTATTACTATTTGTTCGGTGCGCTTGTGATTTATTCAATTGTGCAAAACTTACTTTAAGTGATGGCTCGGTTCTGAAACTGTATTGTGGTTTCAAGGCAGTCATCATGTTGTAGATACCTTGTGCCCTGGTATAAGTTTGGCCTTGAGATTTGACCTTGTCTAAGATAATCTATATAGAATCTGTATTTCCAATTGTATGGATATTTTTTTTCTCTATTTTGCTATATAAATATGCAACTGAGACAATTAATTTGATACTGATAGTTGCTAATCCAAATTTAATTTGATAACTTTATGAAATAGCCTGACACCTAAAATGTTATTTAACATTTCGTACTAATAATTAACTAATGGCCATTCTGTTTCCTAATTTTGGGACCATGGTGATACCTTGAGCTGAGAAGTGAGCAACATCATCGTCCAACAGTGTCACTGCAGTTGCTCACTTCTGCTTGTCACAATAGCAGGATACATAGCATCTTTTTCTTTATTTATATATGTTCATGGCATCACTTTATTCCATGGAAGCAATTTAGGTCTGAACTTCTGTGTTGACCTGTTTGCACCCACAAAGATGATAGTGCAAGTGCTCTTTCCATATTTAATTTCGATTCTCCTATTTTTTTTAGATCAAACTCTACTCATGTCTGCAAAAGCATCAATGCTGTCTCAATCTGAGCATTGCTTTTCCTTACCGGCAACCAATTCCTTTTGTGGTGTTTTAAGTATCCAATGGGGATTTCAGTTTCCTACCTTTCCTTTTTGTGTCTCTCAAATGTATAACAGAAATGTATGGTCATCAAAGCATACTATGTAGACTTTAGATATCGAATTGTTTTTTCAACAACTTTGAAATTGTGTTCTTCATCAGAATATATGTCAATACCTAAGAAATTAGCAGTAGTGTATTTAAATTTAGAATGTCTTTTTTGTGTGTGTGTGTGTGCAATGCTCATTTCCTCCATGGATCTCCACTCCACCTGTGCACATTTTTGTCACTGGACATATTTTGTTAGAATCGGAAGACTTAGCATATAATCAAGATTGGATCACCTATCTTTGTGATATAAGTTTCTGAATCACACATGCATATTTTTGTATATGCTGCTTCATCTGGTTGTAAACCATGCAGTTTAAAAATTTTCACCTTCAGTGATCATCTTTTTGGCAAATGTTGTGTATAGTAACTTTTTTTTTTGGGCAGTTTCATGCATGAAACCTTTTTACCCTTCATTTTGTGTTCCATTTTGAGAAAGTAATATGATGGATTACAGTGATGTATATATCTAGCAATGGCTCCACTCGCTCCAGCACAGATGCTGCCTGTGATTTTGAATATATGAAATAAGACCAAAGTATTTAATCAAGGTAGGCCTTTCCATTGGTTCGTTTTAAAGAAAAACAAGACGACTTTGATCTACTGTCTGATGCAAGCTGTGTAGTAAAAGAGCACTGATGGTTTGTTAGAAACTATCCTGGATTGTAGGTATAAAATTTTGTGCAAGTTATTGGTCTGTGTTTGTCTCATATGGTCATTTTTATCATTTCTTGAAAGAACACTATAAAGTAACTTCGTAATACAAGTTGGACAACCTTGTTCCCAAATTAAACTGATGGAATATAATGTTTGCAGGTTCTTACTTCTCCACCAACAATTTAATCATTTGTCTCTGGCTAGCAATTTAAGTGTTCTTCTCAGCTATGTGCTTAGGTTAATATCTTGCTCATATTGTAATTAGATTTTCTCCTAATTTATGAGCTGCCTTATCATTTATACCCGCACATAAAGATTAAAAGTATTTTACTCACCAAGCATTAATGCTTATGCCATCGACAGGGACCTCACCACTAATCTGCCAATTTTTTAGGGTGGGAGCAGCAAAGGATGTATACTGTGAAAAATGAGTATTCTCATTTTGGTGCATCTATACCTACTATTCGTTTGCGCCAATTCAAGGGCAGATATTCTAACTGTATATTACCCATCTATTCATCACGTTCTTCAACTCTGTATGCAGTGCGGCCTCAAGGGAAGGTTATTAATGAAGCTCAATTTGGCAAAGAGGTTAGTTACATGCTGTTTGTAGCCTATGCTGTATCACATATTACTTTGTCCTCTTCATTTCCTATTATACTAATATGAGGCATGGCTAATCTCTCTCTCTCCCCCTATTATACTAATATAAGAGGCATGGCTAATCTCTCTCTCTCTCTCTCTCTCTCTCTCTCTCTCTCTCTCTCCCCCCTATTATACTAGTATAAGAGGCATGGCTAATCTCTCTCTCTCTCTCTCTCTGTTGTCATATTTTATGTATAGCCTTCTTGACTGATTTTAACCAATCATTCTGATGTTAGGCCTTAGGGTACATGGGAAAATTTGGAGTAAAATCTTAGGGTGTTGCTCCCTCTAATAAAGTTTGCCTTAGTCAGAGTGGCTGCACATGGGGAGGCACAGTGCATCAGGAACACTGAAATGTTAGGTTGTTGCTTGTTCTAATGAAGTTGCATGTATCAGTGTATCACGTCCTTCAAATGGGACAACACAAATTGTGCCTTTTCTGTTTACATTGGCTACTGATTTGTACATGAATTCCAAATACTTTCATGTCTGTGTAATAGAATAACATTCTATCTCTTAAATAGTACTCAATTAAATTATATGAAATTGATTATGTTGCCATGTACATTAAAAGATGGAAAAGGTGGCATTAACCTTTGAGCAATTTTCTATCTAATCACGATAGCATTCTGTTAAACTTTTCTTTTACGTGTGTTTTTTGCACAATCGGCGCGCAAGGGCACGCCGCATTACCCTAGTAGTACTTTGGAGCGACAGTTCCCCTCTAATGGCTAGTAGGCAAACAAATTTTAGCACACTATCTTTTTGTTCAATTTTTGATTGTGTAGAACTTTGGCAAAAATGGAAAACACTATGTAATATTTAAAATGAATGTTTGATGGCCGCAAGACAAGGGAGCAAGCGCAGGGCTAAGGACAATTAGTTTATTGTTACCTTCTTGCCATCCATTGCACTCTTCACTAATCCTGATATTTCAACAAAGATATCATTTTGTGAAACTCCAGGAGGGAACACTCGATCGCATGTAAAAGCTTTTATAGCCCCTGCATAAAAATAATAATTAATTTAACAATCATATCTTGTGAAGCTAAGTAGTTAAGTGCCATTTGTACTATACTCTTGTATCTATAATAATGAGCATGGATTTGGCAGCCAGGGGACATGGCACCTTCAACATCCTCAGGGTCACCTCCCCTCCCCTGTTTGCGATTCGTAATTCAAAAAAGTCACAGCGCCATCATCCCCAGCCACCCCATCCCCACCCCCACCGCCACCCCCTACCATTTGTTATAGTGTTGTATAGATAAAAGCTACAAATAAATGCCCAAATACCTGATGATGTTTCCAGATAAACACGGCGGCCAACAAACTGTCCCTTCTCCAAGCAATAGACTGCACCATCTTCACTACTGCTCTTGTCAAGAATGGGTCGCACACGGCAGAAGACCCGTATGCTTCCCTTTAATTCCTGCATTCAAAATTAAATCGCAATTTTAAACTAAAAATGATATTTTTAATAATAAAAATATAGCAAGAGTATTAAAACAGACCATTAGCTGGTTATGCATATCGCTGCGTAAGGCGTCCGCCGTGTAAAGTTGATTTTTTTAGCAAATCAACTTCATTTATGTAGCCCTGTATTGGAAGGAGTGGTAAGAAGAAAATTAAGTAACTAGCACACATTAAGTTGATAAAATCATTCTAACCATCTTTTCCTCCATTCCATGCGCAAGCCTTTTCTTTAAAATTGCAATTTCTTACTGAAGTTCATCTTTATCCTTCTTGTTTTCAATATCTAGATGCTCCATCTTTTTTCTTAAGATTTCAAGGTCACTCTTGTGACCATTCTCCTCCTGCAAAATCGTAAGGATGAGCACCTATTCTCATATTTGAATTGAAAGAGAAGATATGGTTTGAATTGCAATAACTTACCAGCAAAAACTCTATTGCTGGTAGCTGGAGTGATTTGCTCAACTCACTTGTGGATGGATTATTTGCAGCTGCAATCACCTGCAACCAAATGTGTCAATTCTCCATTGGTTTTCTCAACAAGAGGGAGCAAGCATATGAAAGACTAAAAGGACAACAAGCAAAGCAATTTATTCATACCAAGGTATCCACTTCCTCTTGTAGTACTTTGGTGATTGCAGCATTCGTGCCTATCATCATCAACTTTTGACCCTGTAGAATACATTTTGCATTAAGTCATAATTTTAAAATAAAACATAGAAATAGCATCTCATATACTTGCAAATAGCATAGAAAATCAGTCTCACATCTTTCACCCCCAAATCAGACCAATTCCCATTGTCCTGTATTATAAAGTAGAATAGTGTTATAAAAGTAGATAAGAGATTACAATATAATAGTGTTATAAGTAGCTTCAGTGCATATATATACCAACTATACCAACTATATAAGCTCACCTCCAATGTTCCACCCTTGCCAATGATCTTTTGGCATTCAGGTGGTACCCCCGTAAGTGTGTACATCTGACTCTTGAAAACAATTGGTGGCTGGCTAGTGTCAATCTCCATGCCTGCAAAAATAATCATCATTCAAAAAGTATTTCCTTATACTATGGAAGCAAGAAGTTTATTCATGCCTGCAAAGGCTACTTGTTTATAGTAGTTGCACGATAAATTATATACTTAGGTAAAGATGTGTAGTTGTGTACTGCTGTGCACATGCCACATCAATGGCCAAAATGCCTAAAAGCTGTGCTGACAATGGATGCAAGGGGAAAGACCCTCCTAAGGAGAAAGGAGGACTGGGAATCAAGAAAATTAGGTTGCAAAATGAAGCTCTGCTACTCAAGCACCTAGATTCTATAACAGGAAAGATGTGCCATGGGTTAATCTAGTATGACACACATAATACAAAGAGGGGTAGGTGCCACATGAGACAGCAACAAGATGCTAGCCAAATGTAATGTAGGTGATCGGCAAATGGTTATGTTATGGCATGACATATGGAACAACCACAATTTACATAAGGAGCTACCAAGGTTATACTCATATGCCAAGAATATCAAAGTCTCGGTGGCAGCATACATGGCAAACACAGACACAGCTGTCAACTTCTAAGAGTCCTAAAAAAAAAGTACGAGGCACGGAATCTCACCATTTGCCGTGGCTGTGAATCCTAAGTGCTGTGGAGGTGGAGTACTTGCAGGAGGAGGAAGGTTCGGACCCTGTATTTTTATAAAAACAAAAAAAATATAAGTAAAGTCAATGCAAATAAATAAATAGATAATAATTAAAATACTATACCTCAATGTCCAATTTTTGGTCTTCTTCTTTGAGTATCTTGTCTAGTTTCATATTTTTCCATTTGTTATGCAATTGTTGGCTGCTATATGCTCTTTGCGTTCTCGCAAAGAGCTCAAGCGCCATATCGTGAACTATGGGATCATCAACCCAATTCTCCTCGCCTCTTTTAAAGCGCACTTCTTTTGTCATACATGTTGCCATATAGATCATCTGAAAGACTTCCATCACTTTCTTCGGCCAATGTGCGGTGGGTTTTGTTCTTCTTCCTGCGTGCCTTTTTTCAGCCTTTAAGCAAAAAAATTTAAGTTAGAAGCTATTCTTGTAGTTTCCCCATTGTATAAGGGGTTCTGTGCATATTTACCCACACCTCGGTCCCCATAATGTATTCATAACAAAAATTAAGATAAACAACAACAAAAAAAATGTGAGACAAAAAGCAACCTCGCGGAGTGCCGCATTATAGGCCTTCTCAATAGAGGATCTTCGGGCTCCCTCTAGCTGAGATGCCAAGAGAGCCTCATCAGGGAGTAGCGCAAAATTGATGGCGTCCTCGTCCTCTTGGGCCGAGCTGGTGCCATCCTTGTGCCACGCGGAGTTTGCTTCTTTCATCATCTTGGCAGCCCTCTCTTGCCACTTCTCCATCATTTTCATTTCGCGCAAACCAGCTTCTTCGATGCTCATTGTTGGCATCCTGTGATTCAAGCCAAGACAAGCAGGCAAAAGGAAATGAATCAGATGGCACTCTTGTAACCTCAGACAATGCTTCATGACCCTCAGAAGCATCAAAAATCCCGGGGTCGGATAAGGATTATCAGTAGCAATAAAAATCGGTCGCTACCAGCAAATCCAAGAATTTTATTTACATCTGACTTCAAACTTGTTGTATCATATGGATACGCCAATAAGGAAAAACTTCAAAGGGTGCATCATTAGGAATTGTGATAACTAGTGCTTATTCCACATTCATAAATAACATTATCATTAGCAGAAATGCATACCATAGAAAATGTTAAGCACTGCGGTGTTCCAGGGTATAACACAAGGTAAATATCAGCTTTCAGGGGTACAACACTTAAGGCATGCGTCATACCTGCAACTAGGCTGAAAAACTTGTGCTGTCATTCTTTCCCTTTCACTGGTTAGACCACCACCAACAAGATTTGCAGGTCCAAATATCAGGGGCTGGTGTTTGTGCCCGTGAGCTTGTGAAACGCTTGCTCTACCTTCAATGACATCTTGAGCAAATGTTGCGCAAGTGATTGGATCAGCTGGTTTGGAATATGCCACACGGTGGCAGCATTATGGTGCCATGCTTCAGCCTTCTTTGTCCGTTCATCAAGCATTTCACGAGCAAATGCATTCCCGTCCTGAAGGAACAGAAATGTTACAGCAGACAATTTTTCTGATTAACAAAATAAGTCTCTGTATATATGCAGAGTCTACTTGAAACAGCCATGCAGATATAGGAAGCCAGAGCACCGTGAGTGAAAGTGGCTGCTTATTGGTAGAAAATCCACTGGATTCTATGAAGTGTCGCTTTTATTTTTTATTTATTAACATGTAGACCGGTTTCTAGGGTTTCACTGGAATCGGTCGTCTCGAGGGATAAGTATCACACTTACATGGTGAAGGGCGGCAAGGTTTTCGAGCAAACCAGCAAAGGATAACCAACGCGCTTATGTGACGAAGAACGACTAGTTTACGAGCAAACTAGCAAAGGCCGTCGAAGCTCTCGCCCGGGAGGGACCCCGTCAGGGTGTGAACGTCGCCGGACGTGTCCTAGGTCGACCAGCGAGCTTAGGACGCCATCAATGGCCGTGGAGATCACGATGGACAGCAAGGGAGATTGGAAAAGACTAGAGTTTAGAGGTAAAAAGTAGATGCATAATGTTTTGTTCGATTTGGTGTGTCTCAATCGGCCATAGTCCTTTATATTTATAGGGTGGGAAGGTCTGTACTCGTGGGAGGTCAAAAATATGTGACAAACCGACCTAGAATCAAATTACAACTCTAATTCGGACTAATATGCTAGCACAGCAGCCAAAACCGGTCAGACCGGTCCCCAAATCCGGTCAGACTTGTTTTGCCCCGATAGGAGAACTTCTTGGCGCCATAACTCCTACACCCAGACTCCGAATTAGGCGATCCATATGTCCGTTTCGATCATCTCGACGAGGGCTTCGTCTTGGCGCATTAAAACCCATGATTTGACCTCATCTTGATGCCTTTTTGTGCCCATCTTTCTCTCATTGATGAAATCATATCCAGAATATCCCAAAACGATCTCCATATCCTGCACAATAGTTATATATGCCAAACTTGCAAAATAATAAGAGTTAATATTGAATTGGCTATTTTGGCCTTTATCTTGCCTACTTCAGGTCATGCCAATTTTGAGTGTCAACATATGCCCCCTGTTTCTTGGTAAAGTTTGCGTACCAAGAAACATCTCTTTTGGCCGAAATCATAGAAGACCGATGACTAATACTAGTACATCATTTATGTTTTTATTCTAAAAACCAATAAAACTTCATCGGCCATGTTACTTGGTACTAACCAGGATAACAATATCATCTTTGTTGTTTTTATTTGCACATGAGTGAGATACAAGCCCGAGTACACACCACCTCGGCTATGAATACTTGATGCAATGGCTAGAACCATCTTCACCACATATGCCTAAATCGACCAAATCATTATGAAAACAATCGGTCTTTGCAATGCTCCTCAACTTAGCATAAAGTAACCCAACATAACACATTCGGCATCTTGATGGCATAACTCATCATCAAAATATAATTGAATGTAAAATGCCAAACTTTTATACAGCTAGAACTCTGTAGATAATCAATAAAAGATTTTCTCCAAACACTAACCTCGGCTGCATTATGATTTTGGGCCACCATAGCCGACTCAGTGTTTTCCACAGAAAAAATTGGTTAAACTGGTTCCACAAGCGGTGAGACCGGTCATGGAATCCGGTCAGACTGGTCTCAAAAATCGATTGGACCCGTTTGTCCAGATAGTGCACCTTGGTATCAACAAACATCGGTTTTTTGATATGAAATTGATCTTTTCTAATCATATAGCCAGATGTTTGATGTGTCAAAATATTTGCTCCGTTATCAACATGTCTAGGTATATGGTAAATGACAAATTCATCAAAGTAAGATATCACATCTAGACATTCTCATGATAATCCTTTTATGATCCAAATAAGCATCAGTTCAGCTTAAGTACTTGCTGCACCTATCAATATTGAATCACCAAACGCTTTTGCCTATTTCACACCTATGGATCACAAGATTTCTAGCTCGAATACAAAACTTCATATTCGGCCTAAATATTGGTGTAAAATGTTTAAACCGGCTATACGTCTCAAAATAGCATCATTTGATGAAACAAAAACAGCACCAGTACCTTGAGAACTCTTTCAAGCCGATCCAAAAAAAGTACCAAATCCATAGGGGAAAAATGCTCATTTTACTAATACGTTGCCCCCCCCCGAGCATTAAAACAATTAAGTGATATCTTATTGGGAAGCTTAACACTTTAGGACGATGATCAAAGACATTCATCGGCCATATGTGTTGCCAAGGACGATACAAATTATCATCCACAGTAAATTTATCCATAAAAATATGTATAGCCAAAATAGTGTAGAGAGACACATCTCCAGGAACTAAATATTTTGGCTTTTGAAATTAATCAATAGGCATAACAATTTGGTGATAACCCTCCTTGATATAAAGACCCAAAACATGGCATCCAAGGATAAAAATAAGAGCATGAGGGATAACCAAACATATTCATGGATGAATTCCAATACACAGGCGTATATGGCATTTGTGAATCAAATGGATGATGTACTGACCAATAATTTTGATGATTCGGTGCAAACCTTATATTTGAAGATCATCTCTTGGACCTTCTATTCTTCTTTAATTGCATTGCACCTTCTATGCAAACATTATCTTCGTCTTGAGTTTGAATGCTTCCTTTAGGAACCCACGCCATGCCCTTTTCTTTCAGCTCCTGGGTACTAAGTCTCTGGAGCTTCTTCTTTTGCCAACCTGATGAGCCGAGTAAATACCTCGGCTGTGCTTGAGCTTTGGACAGCGGCACCTTCTTCTTGATTTTCGGCTCCTTTAACCTCTTTTGCCTAGATTTGGTATTTGGAATATCAACAGCTGAATTTTCCTTTTCATTGCCATTAATAGCCGAAGTCTTTAACACATTAATCGGCTTTTCAGCAATTGTATTCAGATCTGAACTTGTAGCTTTGCGACTATCCTTTTTCACTACATAAATCTGTTTGACAACATTTTTCTTCTCTTGAACTCTAGACCGATACTTTGGCTTAAATCGGTCATTCTCAACGCACGGCTGCCCTGCACATGATGGTTCTCTTGGTGCTGCATACTCTACATGATATGGTCTAAAATATGAAGGAGTATGTGCCCATGGATCATCCCATCCCCATGATGAATGGTGATGAAAACTAGCGGGATGCAGAGCGTTTGGAATTGGCATCGATGGCCCCGAAGGAGAATATGGTGCTGCTGAATGAAAGTTTTTCCTTTGCCAATTCCAACTCCCAAAATTATGCTTAGGAGGTAATCTTGATGATTTAACATCATTTGACCGATTAGCACGTTTGGCATCATTCTCTTTTAGGTATTTAGCCAGAAGTTCATCAAAATTGAGCTTCAGTTTCTTGCCCTTGTGCTTATTATGATCTTTAGCTCCATTTATTTTAAGACGCACTGATTTCAATATTTCTGGGCGTCCCTAATCAGAACCGGTCTGACTAGTTTGAGCAACCGGTCTGACCTATTTGGTACCGGTCTGACCGGTTGAGCAAACCGGTCTGACCTGTCTTGTCAGCACAGCAGGAGTAATCGGTTCTTGTTCCGATTGTGAAGAACCTGTTTGCCCCCCCCCCCAATATTTTCCATATTTTTATTAAGCTCATCGTCCTTCGAAACATCTTCAATTTGGACGATGTCTTCTATATCACTTGAGGGCTTAGAATCTTCCTCCTCACCAATATTTTTCTTGTTACATGGACTGGCCAATTTTGTAACTTCTTATCATCAAGACCAATTGATTTCAATTGGTCATTCTCTTGTTCATGAGCAAATTTCAATCGTCCGGAGTTAATGGCCGATTGTATAATTTGGCGAAACATATTGCAATTCTGAATACTGTGATCAAATGAATTATGCAATTGCAATAATCTCGCTCCTTTGCATCAAGAGATGACAGCAAGACTTTGTGACCAAAAGGTTTAATAAAATTCTTCTCCAGCAATATATCAAATAAATCATCACACAAAGTCAAATCGAAGGTATATTTTATTTTCTCTAACCGGCGCTTTTGTGGAGAAGGTTTTAAGGCTGAGCAAACGAATGGTTCAGATTTCTCATTAATCCATTCGGCTATACCTTTACTTGTGCTTCCCACATCCAATACTTTAGAGCTTATCACTATATCATTATCGGATTTCACAATGCTTTTCGGTTTTGGTTTCTTGTTTTTAATCCCAGAATGACCACAAGTAAACCATGTAGAGAAAAATTTTGGCAACGATGACGGAGCGAGTCTAAATGCCAAAATATTACTATTATCAGCCTTTCTAATTTTCACAATGCACTGGCCGACACTATCTGAAATTATTTTGTTGCTAGCAAGTAAATTACCTTCCTCAATCGATCTTCTAGGATTATTCACAATCATATCTCTAGTAGATGTATCGACTGAAATCATATGATCTGATCTGGAATTGGGTAAATTACTTGAAAAGCGTACCTTGTCAAATATGCGGGAGAGGCGAGGAACCTCTATGTGGATGATATCATGCCTTTCCTCCCGATGACCACCCGCAGCACTTCCTGCAGGAACCCAGTCTGACCGGTTGTTCTAGTGCAACTAGACAACTCTGAATGTTGGCCTGTCAATACCTTGTCATTGCTCCTGAGATAATGGTCTCTAGTATCTTGATGTATATCACCGACCGAACTCCGTTGAGTCATAATTTGTTGCTCACTATTGCACTTGACAAGGCTACTTACAGATATGGGTCTTTTAGCTTCCGAAAAGTCAAGCATAGCTGTTTTATTGAATTTGGCAGTTTTTTGTACGGCTAGACTTTTCTCTTTCAATACAATAGATTCGGGACGATCTTTATTCAATTCGGTTCTCACCATAACCGAATTGCTACCCATATCGGAATTATTCTTTCTTCCACTATCAACCGATGATGTAACCGGCTTTGTAGCTGCAAATCTCATTTCCTTGAATATATCGTCAATGGATGGTAATTCCATTACTTGAACAAATCCTTGCCCTGTTTCTTGGAAACAAGATTTATACAATCTTATTTGTGTTTCTGCAAATTTGCTAAGCTTATCCTCAATTTTTTTATCCTTGTTAAATCTTTTAATCACATCATTCTTAAGCTCAGCATTTTCTGCATCCCACAAAGTATTTGGCTTTTGCAATATAGTAGAAACACTGTTCGGTGCAACCTTTTGTGCAAAATCACAAGCATGAACTTTCGGTAACGAAGAATAAGTAGTACCAAAACTATGTGATGATGCATGAGATGAAACACATGAAAAATTAATCTGTCGAGATGAATGTGATCTTACTGAATTCTCATTAATTCGTCTATAAGTATTGGAAACATCTGGAACCGAAGTATGAGTATTAGCATTTGTATATGGTGCTGAATTTATACATGCATCTTCCACTCTAGCATATAATGGTTGAGAATAATTGGCCGGACATCTAAAATCAGCATGGCCAATTTTCTCATTCATCGGCATGCTTTGAGTCAAATATTCTAAATTGGTTGCCGATGAATAAGCGTATGAAACACCTTGCTGAAAAGTATTAAAATCATTAGCACATGATGTCTCATAAAGATTGGCCGAACTCACTATATTAGTTTGGCCTTGATAATTGTTCATCGGCATGTGAACTTGTTCTGCTGCCGATGTATGAAAATATGTATGTTGTATGTTGCTAGTAGCATCAAAATTCAGATTATGCATATTATTTGGCATGGGCTGTTGCAAGCAATTTTCAGAATTATAAGCAGCATAATTAAAACCATCTGAATAATTACTAGCCGATGCAATATGTATACCACTATTATGACTAGCAACATCAACATGAGAATTTATGGTACTAGCAAAATAATCAGTAGAAATATATGATGTACTTGCATGTTGTACCTCAGGCGTGGTGTAGTAATATTATTGTGGTGCACATGAATAACCCGCCATGTATACTTCTTAGTAGGTCTTGATGCTTCTGGTCTTATAATCAATAAATCCAGATATATTTGGTAATCCAAGCAATCAATAACCAACACTTTGTCTTTTCTTTTGATCTTTGATATGTAGCAGCAAGCAAAGTAGAGTGCAATCGGCTATGTAATACCACAATTATATTTGCAATCGGTCTAAAGAGACCAGATGCAATAACAAGGGTGAACCAAAATAGTAGATCAATTAACACAGGGCTAGGGTACAAAATTTCGATTGCTTCAATAACCAGAATTATCGTCCCCAGCGGAGTCGCCAAAATGTGTTGACACAAATCTCGGTCAACACACGAGAGCACTCGAACGTGAGAGTCGCAAACGGACCGAATAGCCGTGGGGCTACGTAGACCGGTCAGACCAGTTGAGTAAACCGGTCAGACCGGTTTCTAGGGTTTCGCTAGAATCGGTCGTCTCGAGGGATAAGTATCACACTTACGCGGTGAAGAGCAGCAAGGTTTACGAGCAAACCAGCAAAGGATAACCAACGCGCTTACGTGACGAAGAACGACTAGATTACGAGCAAACTAGCAAAGGCCGTCGAAGCTCTCGCCCGGGAGGGACCCCGTTAGGATGTGAACGTCGCCGGACGTGACCTAGGTCGACCAGCGAGCTTAGGACGCCATCAATGGCCGTGGAGATCACGATGGACAGCAAGGGAGATTGGAAAAGACTAGAGTTTAGAGGTAAAAAGTAGATGCATAATGTTTTGTTCGGTTGGGTGTGTCTCAATCGGCCATAGCCCTTTATATTTATAGGGTGGAAATGTCTGTACCCGTGGGAGTTCAAAAACATGTGACAAACCGACCTAGAATCAAATTACAACTCTAATTCGGACTAATCTGCTAAAAACCGGTCAGACCAGTCACCAAATCCGGTCAGACCGGACTCCTCGTGCTGCACAATAGCCAAAACCGGTCAGACCGGTCCCCAAATCCGGTTAGACCAGTTTTGCCTAGATAGGCGAACTTCCTGGCGCCATAACTCCTACACACGGACTCCAAATTAGGCGATCCATATGTCCATTTCGATCGTCTCGACGAGGGCTTCGTCTTGGTGCATTAAAACCCATGATTTGACCTCATCTTGATGTCTTTTTGTGCCTATCTTTGTCTCATTGATGAAATCATATCCAGAATATCCCAAAACGATCTCCATATCCTGCACAATGGTCATATATGCCAAATTTGCAAAATAATAAGAGTTAATATTGAATTGGCTATTTTGGCATTTATCTTGCCTACTTCAGGTCATGCCAATTTTGAGTGTCTAACACCTCACATGCAGCAAGAATGCAATCCTTTTGTGAAGATGCGGAGGAGTAGAACTCCAGTCTAGGCGCTGAAGCAAAAGTCACAAGGAATATTAGATAATGCAGGAAGCCAGGAACAAAAACAGAGTAAAATATAAATCATGAGACACCTTCAACTTCAAGCATATGAGAAAAAATACATTAGTCAAAAGCATATAGCATACCTCCAGAAAAGCTTTCACAATAATTCCAGCTGCTGAGCAGTCAAAAACATAAATGGAAGGTGTCTTTAACCATGAATCAAGATCAGTAATCGGAAATGGAATATACTGTGTATAACTCTGCAACAAAATGCAAAGTAGATCATTTCGTCAGAGACACCTATGATAAGTATACGCAGAAGCAAAACAGAGCCTTAACAATATTTACCTTGTTAAACACCCAAATCTCACCATTAGCCGTAGGCTTTGGTACACCATGTCCATTATAATGGAAAAGGACTCTCTCTGATCTGGCATACTTGCGGCAAGTATTGCAAAGTTTTTCAACTTCCTCCACTGTAGGATCCAGCTGAAGCTTGTAACGAGCCTGCACATGTCAGAATTTAGGACATGCAGTTGCAAATAGTGATTACCAAAATACCACAAAGTCAAACACATAGGTAATTTTGACACCTTAGGTTGCCAGCGCTCATACTTGAGTGCAATGTTTCGCCAATATTTTCTAGGGCTTTAGGAGGTGCCATAGAAAATGGATCTGAAAAGGAAGAATGAAAATCTATTTACAGATTTCAAGGCTACTGCATGAGTGCAATAACACAAAATGAAATACCATGGTTGTCTAAATTCTAAAATCCAGTCAGTTTTCCATTTTCTTGGCAAATAGTCATCAAAAGGATTAAGAAATAAGTTCATACGTTCCACTACCAAGAACTGCAGTATCTTACACTACAGTTTTAGTTCCTGTGCAATCATATGCCAGTTATAAAATCTATATCCAAAAGTGGGATAGATGCGTAAAATCATCTAAGAACCATGGAGCAAAATAATCTCATTTCCAATACACGATATTTCAAAACTTTATTTTGAGAACAGTAGTTGCAAGGAAGTTTCTATCTTGCAAATTCTTCTCCCATTGGCATTCAGAAATGCAAAAGGTAAAAATAAAAGACATTACCACTCAAATGATGAAAAGAAGTTCACTAATTTGCAAGCAATATTCATACAAAAAGCTTTATTCCACAAGCATCAAAGAGGAACCAGATTTATCAAAAGCATATAACTTCTCAGCTAGTAATTAGAAATCTGAAAAAGTGCACTCAGCTAAACATTTACCTATCCAGCACTCCATTCTTGCACAAGGGGAAATTTTAATTACATCGGGCGGATCAACACTACTGTTTAAACATAATACAAGGGCAACACATCCAGTCTTCATCTGCACTAGCAAATCCATCATTAGTAAATAACTAAATATGTAAAAGGAGATGTGCATGACTTATAAAAAAAATTTACAGAGAACCATCCAAGGGCCAGATGTGAGAAAACAAATATATTAGCTAAGTTCCGTGATGACTATACCAATAATGCATGGTGCAGACCAATACTCCAACCAAAGTACATGAGCAATCAGAACAGCAAATAGAAGAAATAAATAGAACTTTTGAACCGTAGGCCAATTCACACAACATTTATAGCTCAGCAAATTTATGCAATGTGCAGACTGTACAATTGTGCATTCATCTTTTTACAAAGCTCAACAATGGATTGTAGTTCTCCTGGTTGCAAGACTAAGACCAGTAGTGATCATAACATCACTCAATCCATGAGTTTCCAAGGTTTCATTACATCTTACTATCAGAGAGCAGCTGTCAAATCATGTTCCGTAATAGATACGGTCAAAAGATGTTGAGATGCAGGTACTACAGCCACTTCACCTCACAAGCAGCTGCCCCTAATTTCCATTTCTTAGTACAATCAAGCTAACTACACTGGTAAGAGGCAACCCTATGAATCACCCCTGAGCCCAAGCGCGCCAAATCCAGTGAATAATTGAGTAACAGCAGAAGCAATAGAAACAGCAGCTACACGCAGCACATCGATTACCCGGTCCTTTGACCGCCATCTGGAGACGGGGCCGCTGGAGGATGGCCCGGCTGCGGCGGCCGTAGCCTCGTCGATCCCCTCGTGGCGCTGCTCGCACAGCACCACCACCTGGGGCAGGTACGCCACGGGCGCCGGCTTCTCCACATCGGCGGCCTCAAGCCCATTCCTGGACTTGGGCCCGTTCACAACGGGGAGGTCATCCGGGACGTGGCTGTGGTGGTGATTCGGCAGCGGCACCGGCACTGGCGAGGACGACGAGTGGCCGAGCCTGGACGGCATAACATCTCCCCCTGCCATCGATGCTTGCGGCCTCAACTTCTCTTCCCTCCACCTCCTCCTCACCCCGCAGCCATCCCGAGGTCGCCGAGCTTACATCGATCGAATCCGCACGGTGCGACGAATCCGGCGGGGGAAGCCAGGCCAGTGGAGGGAGGGGTTTAGGGATGCGGCAGGTAGGAGAGAGAAAGGGGGAGGAGGGGAGAGTAGACAAGTGAAGCGGCAGGGAGGGAGACGAGAGACGAGGACTCCGAGGAAAGAGACTGAAGGGCAAATATAATTTTCTTTTACTAGTTTTGGGGGCAGTGGTCCTGGTCCGAGGGCATGAGATGCGCGTGCTCCTCCTCCTCTCCTCCTTTACTTCCTCCCATTTTATTGTCTACGGGAACATATAGGTAAAGAATCAAGAAAACTAAATTAGTAATATTATAGCTATTATGTCACTAAAATAAATTAACAATGGTATTTACACTAGCGTAGTTATTCTATAAAAAATATCCATGGGCAATAATAAAATTAAGTAAATAATTAATGACTTTAGTGGCTATAGATGATCGGAATTGGGCTTTTTGGACCAGGCAGAGTAGATAATTAAGGTGATATGATTTCACCATGGAAGAGAATTAAAAATTAACAACCCTGCATCTTTATAAGATATGCCTGGAAAATACTAGATCGAGAAGGATATACGGTGCTTCTCCAAAACAATTCCTTGCCAATAGACTATACAGTGCTGGCAACTCGCCGCTAAATGAAGAAAAATAATTTTGTAGCACATAGAAAATGCACTACACGCCTGCTGCCAGTAACAATCACCACCAGAGACATAACAGTCCAGTCAGTTGACGACGTGGCCTCCAAACTCCAAAGTCACGCGAAAGTCAGCTTTCAGTATCAGTCAGGCCGACCACTCTCCGTCAGCTTTCACGCACCGACCCTCCGGCCCTCCCCTCCCCGTCGTCGTCGCACAATGCCGTTCCTCCTGCCAAACTCCTCAAACGCCGGCGGCGCAGGATGTCCAGCAGCAGCCCGCGCGACATGGCCGCCGGCGCCGCCTCGCTGGCCGCGTCCACGTGCCCCGGCGACCGCCAAGTTAACAAGCTCACAACCGTGGGTCTGGGTGTGGCTCATCTGACGGGGCTACTGCCGCTCTGCACTGCACCAAGCTTCATATATGCTGACGAGTTGACTATACATACGACTTCAGAAACGAAGCTCGCATTCCTCAGCTACTCTTACAGAGCACAAGTAGAACAGAGAGAACAACACAAGAGACAGAGTTGGAATAAATCAACAGATGGTTCTCAGTATATTTGATTCCGATCCATCCCACTTGCCAGAAGCAGAAGAGATCCAGATGTGTATATATCCAATAATGCAAACCCCCAATTCTGGATTCTGGAGCAAAAACATCCAAGGACGCGGCAGTTCACCTTCAATTTCCAACAATTCTGGAGGACACAGTAGTTCAAACATCCTAGGACACCGCAGTTCATCTTAAGAACACTGCATTTCATGTTCAATTTCTGATTATGGACGCTGCAGTTCATCAACTTCACCATCTTCGATTTGCGGACAGCAGCCAATGGGGCAGGCACCCCCTCGTCAATGAAGTAAATATATAATCCATCCTCCAGGGTACACACAGATACCATCGCAGGCAGGGGGAGCACTGCAACATAAGACCTCAAACCTTCAACAGCTTCCATGTTCCTCTTCCTTAACCCCACCCAAGGGAAACACATCCTTACACGCATTACAACTTGAGACCAGCTAGCTGGCAACTGTACAAACACCCTCCGTATGTACAAATGGACAATCTGTCCAATCATTACAATGCAAGTGACTCCACAACATTTCCTTGATCCATGCAGGCCATACTAATCCCATCTAATGCTCTATATTAGCTGGACAAAATGCATCTATCTATTCAAACAACGTCACCATCTATCAGGAGACATGTGCATGCATTCTACCTGGGCCCATATACACAACCCCGCTTGCCCAGGCAGCAGCCCTACCAAACCCGTTTTTATCATGTCGAGCGTCTGCAAACCTTTTTACAATTGGCAAATCAAAGGACAACCAAAATGAGGTGACTATTTACATTTTGGTTAACCTAGGTATAGCTGATTATTTGGGGGAAGCCTCCAAGTTCAATGACAGATCCAGGGTAGGGTTTCATAACCTTCTGCAAGGAGGCAAAATGAATCTTGAGCTGTATCTTACAAATTGCACATGTCAGTCCAATTGCCGAACGCCATGTCGGTCACGAGGCTTTCACATCATCTTGGATCTTGTAGCTGTTCATGGCGTGGAGCCACAGTCGGCCAAAACATCAGGCCTACCAATTACATTGTGGTTGCATGTCACAAGATGTAGGCCTCATCTTACTTGTAATTTTCCTCGGCGTAGATAGAGACAAGAGCATTATCACCAGCACCAGCGGCCAAGAGTGATTTATATGGGTGGAAAGAAAGGCAATTCACACTGCCAATTCTTTGGCCCAAATACGATGGCTGGCAGCGAATTATAGTCAACTGTTCTCCTTCAAGACTGAACACTTTAATCATCTGCTTGGCTGAACCACTCGCGACAACAGGGGCATGCCGATGAATAGCTAATGCTGTAAGTGAACCCCTGTGCGCCTCGATAGTCAGGTATGGTTCTGCTGCCCTTCTAACATCAAGAAATTGAATGTCCCCAGCTTGGGATGCACTTTACAATCTGTGATAACATAAATGATCATCAATATAAGAAGGCATTGTAAAGCCTGCCATAAAATGGTTTGACATGCTTCATCAAATCAAAACAAAAGGCGCATAGCATACAAATGAAGATAGGTACTATTTACCTTATATGGATCAAAACCAGGCTGAAAGCCTATGCCAACAACCTTTTCTGTTCTTGGGGCATGCGGCCTGGCCATATAGACGATCCTACAATATAGAATAAGAATATTCATAGTAAAAAATAAGTTGGCAGAAAAGAAAGATGAAGCAGGATATTGGATAGGACACATGGAACATATCCATAGTATGAATCAAATGGCTGAAGGCCAGAGGATCTGAATACTAAAATGCTTACCTATCAGGTGTGCGAACATCAAATATCCCAATAGAACCATCAGCGAAACCAGCAGCAAAATGTCCAGAGCGGACTTGAGATGCAGACTGAAACAAAGAAGCAAGCAGAAGCCATGCTCAAAAACATACGATGTGAACCAAATTAGCAAAAGAGATGATGGCAAGAACCATGGAGACAAAGCAATCAAACATTACATCTAGCATGCTCGAGATGACTGTGATGTACAGCAAGTAGCTGGAGAAAAGAAGACACGACGGCAGGCAAGAAAGTGGAGTTCTTCAGAAGTAGAAGCATTAACAAAGGGAGTTCATGAGTATGCTATCTTTCTTGCTGATAGAATTCATGTTTAAATTTCCTTCTAAAGTTCAGCTATTTAACTATAAAATGCCTCACCTCTTTCTTATTTTTGTTTTTGGGAAGGTATGGCCAAGGTCACTGGAAGCATATTTTGAGTAGTAATTCTGACTGTTTCAGTGGGAGAACATCTGTGAGTTTTAGAGATAAAATTGAGGATTTTTGTTTGTTAACATTTCTGTGTCCAATGACCGGTTGTATCTTCTAGGTGGACCTAAAAGATAAATGGAGGAACATGATGAATTCCAGCAAAGCTCCTACGTGTAGTTGAAGTGCCTTGTTTGACAAATGTAAAGCATAAGCAGTGTGCTTTCAGGTACAAGCAAACGAGATGCGCAGTTAGGTTTTAAGAGAGACAAGACTCTGTATATACGTTGGTGCTGGGTCAGTACGAAGCGGGGAAGTGCAACTAGAGAATTAGGCAGTATGTTGCATGTTCATATAACAATACATGGTATGCTCCCTAGTCATGTAAACTAGAGTCTGCACGCCAACGGCGCACCAATCGTTCAGCGTTTGCAATGGCTGCAGGATTTTACTGATACAATTTAACATTGAACAGTGTTTATAGTAATACCAATGCTTAGCTAACATGTTTTCTTTGCTGCTTATTACACTTTTATTAGACAATAACCTCAAGACTACTGAAGTAACATATGCATGAGAAAGTCACTGTTGCAATCCATCTATAAGATGGATTAGCTTTTCGTCTAACATGCATCTCGAGGTTATGTTGAGGAGAAGTTTTGTGTAGGAAAGCGTAGGTTCGTTGGTATTGATGTGTTTTGTAACGAAACAAAATTTTCTAACCTCCAAATATCAATAACAAAGTGGTATAAGCATTGAAACATTAGCAGCATGCCAGGTTAAATTCATACGCATGGTATAAGTTGGGAGGGTTCTTTCTTCACACTACTACGGAGTACACATGCAAATAAACATAAACAGGTAGCTAATGTTGCTGAACCCATCATCCTCAGGCTTGCATACTAAATATAATCAGTCGTCCCCATCTATCTACGGTCGCCCAGCCGCTCTATCCATCCTCCCTGCCAAAAAACAACCATCATACATACATAATTCACATTCGGATCAAAAGGAAATTTCTGCTTTAAGCACTAAAATTGGACTCCGTAGATCACTACAGTATCTGCTTCCGCACATGCATCGGAATGCTTTACAGGGGCCATTCACATCATCAAAATCAACGCCATAATCTTGTAATCACAATTCCAAACAAGGTTCACAAATGCAAACATTTACCCATGTATCTCAACAGCATTCACAAAAAAAGCATGTATCTCCACAGATGCTTTCGAGAAAAATGTATCTCAACAGATGGCCAAAATGCATGAAAGGAAAATAAAACAACACATTCCAGATGCAATATTAGCAGATGAAATGATTTTTAGAAAAATCTACAGGGGTAAAATCTTTTCAATTCAGGTTGTTCTGCAGGGTGAGGCCTTTGATTCTGCAGCCATGAAAAAAAGCCTAGCTGGATTCCATGTCTAGATGGCAAAGATATTAAGGTTTTACTATCGCCAAAAATCAGCATCGGCGGTCCATGGTGTCGGGGTCCGCAAGGTACCTTAACGGACTGGTTATGCACCATAATTTATTCTGGCTCATCTACACAGTCCACCTTACCTCCCTATGCACCACTCATGCCGAAAGGAACTCATCTAAGAATACGGGTAGGCCGAGACACCTTCATTAGAACTGCAAGATTTTAGCGTTACGAGCGCTGCTCTGTGGCCTATAGTAACTAAATTTTAGAAAAATCTACAGGGGTCAAATCTTTCCGATTCAGGTTGTTCTGCAGGGTGATGTCTTTGATTCTGCAGCCGTGAAAAAAAACCTAGCACGATTCCGTGTCTGGATGGCAGAGATATCAAGGTTTTACTGTCGCCACAAAATCAGCATCGACGGTCCTCGGTGTCGGGGTCCGCAAAGTACCTTAACGGAGTGGTTATGCACTATAATTGATTCCGATTCATCTACACAGTCCACCTTACTTCCCTATGCACCACTCATGCTGCAAGGAACTCATCTAAGAATATGGGTGGGCCGAGACATCTTCATCAGAACTGCAAGATTTTAATGATACGAGCGCTGGTCTGTGGCCTATAGTAAATGCTTTTTAGAAAAATCTACAGGGGTCAAATCTTTCCGATTCAAGTTGTTCTGCTGTGTGAGATCTTTGATTCTGCAGTCGCGAAAAAAAGCCTAGCTCGATTTTGTGTTCGGATGGCAAAGATATCTAGGTTTTACTTAGCCACAAAATCAGCATCGGCGATCCACGGTGTCAGGGTCCGCAAGTTACTGTAACAGACTGGTTATGCACCGTAATTGATTTTGACTCATCTACACAGTCCACCTTATCTCCCTATGCACCACTCGTGCCACAAGGAACTCATCTAAGAATACGGGTGGGCCGAGACATCTTCATCAGAACTGCAAGATTTTAGTGATACAAGCGCTGCTCTGTGACCTATAGTAACTAATTATTAGAAAAATCTACAAGGGTCAAATCTTTCCGATTCAAGTTATTCTGTAGGGTCAGACCGTTGATTCTGTAGCTGTGAAAAAAATCCTAGCTCGATACCGTGTCCGGATGACAAAGATATCGAGATTTTAATCAGCATTGGCGGTCCACGGTGTCGAGATCCGCAAGGTACCTTAACGGACTGGTTAGGCACCGTAATTGATTCTGACTCATGTACACAGTCCACCTTACCTCCCTATGCACCACTCATGCCATAAGGAAATCTTCTAAGAATACGGGTGGGCCGAGACATCTTCATAGGAACTGCAAGATTTGAGCAATATGAGTGCTGCTCTTTGGGCTATAGTGAATGATTTTTAGAAAAATCTATAGGGGTTAAATCTTTCCAATTCAGGTTGTTCTGCAGGGTGAGGCCTTTGATTCTGCAGTCGTGAAAAAAAGCATAGCTCGATTCTGTGTCCAGATGGCAAAGATATCATGGTTTTACTATCGCCACAAAATCAACATCGCCGGTCCACGGTGTCGGGGTCCGCAAGGTATCTTAACAGACTGGTTATGCTCCGTAATTGATTCTTACTAATCTACACAGTCCACCTTAGCTCCCTATGCACCACTCATGTCGCAAAGAACTCATCTAAGAATACGGGTGGGCCGAGACATCTTCATTAGAACTGCAACATTTTAGCGATACGAGCGCTGCTCTGTGGCCTATAGTAACTAATTTTTAGAAAAATCTACGGGGGTCAAATCTTTCTGATTTAGGTTGTTATGCAGGGTGATGCCTTTGATTCTGCAGCCGTGAAAAAAACATAGCTCGACTCTGTGTCTGGATGGCAAAGATATCAGGGTTTTACTATCGCCACAAAATCAGCATCAGCGGTCCACGGTGTCGGGGTCCGCAAGGTACCTTAACAGACTGGTTATGCACTGTAATTGATTCCGACTCATCTACACAATCCACCTTACCTCCCTATGAACCACTCACGCCACAAGGAACTCATCTAATAATATGGGTGGGCTGAGACATTTTCATAAGAACTACAAGATTTTAATGATACGAGCACTCCTCTGTGGCCTACAGTAAATGATTTTTAGAAAAATCTACAGCGGTCAAATCTTTCGGATTCAAGTTGTCTTGCAAAGTGAGGTCTTTGATTCTGCAGCCGTGAAAAAAAGCCTAGCTCGATTTCGTGTTCCGATGGCTAAGATATCAAGGTTTTACTATCGCCACAAAATCAACATCGGCGGTCCACGGTGTCGGGGTTCGCAAGGTACCTTAATGAATTGGTTATGCACCATAATTAATTCTAACTCATCTACACAGTCCACTTTACCTCCCTATGCACCACTCTTGTCGCACCGATGGCTAAGATATCAAGGTTTTACTATCGCCACAAAATCAACATCGGCGGTCCACGGTGTCGGGGTTCGCAAGGTACCTTAATGAATTGGTTATGCACCATAATTAATTCTAACTCATCTACACAGTCCACTTTACCTCCCTATGCACCACTCTTGTCGCAAGTAACTCATCTAAGAATACAGGTGGGCTGAGACATCTTCATCAGAACTGCAAGATTTTAGCGACACGAGCGCTGCTCTGTGGCCTATAGTAACTAACTATTAGAAAAATCTACAAGGGTCAAATCTTTTCGATTCAGGTTGTTCTGCGGGGTGAGGCTTTTGATTCTGCAGCTGTGAAAAAAAAAGTCTAGCTCGATTCTGTGTCCGGATGACAAAGATACCGAGGTTTTACTGGCGCCACAAAATCAGCATCAACGGTCCACGGCGTTGGGGTCCGCAAGGTACCTTAACGGACTTGTTATGCACCGTAATTGATTCTAACTTAGGCACACAGTCCATCTTACCTCCCTATGCACCACTCATGCCACAAGGAACTCATCTAAGTATACGGGTGGGTCGAGACATCTTCATCGGAACTGCAAGATTTAGCGATACGAGCACTGCTCTTTGGCCTATAGTAAATGATTTTTTGAAAAATCTACAAGGGTCAAATCTTTCTAATTCAGGTTGTTCTGCAGGGTGAGGCCTTCTAATTCTACAGTCATGAAAAAAAGCTTAGCTCAATTCCGTGTTCGGATGGCAAAGATATCATGGTTTTACTATCGCCACAAAATCAGCATCGGCGGTCCACGGTGTCGGGGTCCGCAAGGTACCTTAACGGACTGGTTATGCACCGTAATTGATTTCGACGCATCTACACAGTCCACCTTACCTCCCTATGCACCACTCGTACCAAAAGGAACTCATCTAAGAATACGGGTGGGCCGAGACATCTTCGTCAGAACTGCAAGATTTTAGCGATACGATTACTGCTCTGTGGCCTATAGTAAATGATTTTTAGAAAAATCTACAGGGGTCAAATCTTTAGGATTCATTCTGCAGGGTGAGGCTTTGATTCTGCAGCCGTGAAAAAAAACCTAGCTCGATTCCATGTCCGGGTGGCAGAGATATTAAGGTTTTACTGTCGCCATAAAATCAGCATTGACGGTCCACGGTGTCAGGGTCCACAAGGTACCATAACGAACTGGTTATGCACCATAATTGATTCTGACTCATCTACTTAGTCCACTTTACCTCCTTATGCACCACTCCTGCCGCAAGTAGCTCATAAGAATACGGGTGGGCCGAGGCATCTTCATCAGAACTGTAAGATTTTAGCGATACAAGCGCTGCTATGTGGCCTATAGTAACTAATTATTAGAAAAATCTAAAGGGGTCAAACCTTTCCAATTCAAGTTGCTCTGCAGGGTGACGCCTTTGATTATGCAGCTGTGAAAAAAAGCCTAGCTCGATTTCGTGTCCGAATGACAAAGATATCGAGGTTTTACTGTCGCCACAAAATCAGCATCGGCGATCCACGGTGTCGGGGTCCCCAAGGTATCTTAACGGACTGGTTATGCACCGTAATTGATATTAACTCATGTACACAGTCCACCTTACCTCCTTATGCGCCACTCATGCCACAAGGAACTCTTCTAAGAACACGGGTGGGCCGAGACATCTTCACCGGAACTGCAAGATTTTATCGATACGAGCGCTGCTCTGTGGCCTATAGTAACTAATTATTAGAAAAATCTAAAGGGGTCAAACCTTTCCAATTCAAGTTGCTCTGCAGGGTGAGGCCTTTGATTTTGTAGCCGCGAAAGAAACCTAGCTCGATTGTGTGTCCTTATGGCAAAGATGTCAAGATTTTACTATCGCCACAAAATCAGCATCGGCGGTCCACAGTGTCGGGGTCCGCAAGGTAACTTAACGGATGGGTTATGCACCATAATTGATTCCAATTCATCTACACAGTACACCTTACCTCCCTATGCACCACTCATGCTGCAAGTAACTCATCTAAAAATACAGGTGGGCCGAGACATCTTCATCAGAACTGCAAGATTTTAGCGATACAGCGCTGCTCTGTGGCCTATAGTAAATGAATTTTAGAAAAATCTACAGGGGTCAAATCTTTCTGATTCAGATTGTTTTGCAGGGTGAGGTTTTTGATTCTGTAGCCATGAAAAAAAGTCTAGCTCCATTTCGTGTTCGGATGGCAAAGATATAAAGGTTTTACTCTCGCCACAAAATCAGCATCGGCGGTCCACGGTGTCAGAGTCCACAAGGTACCTTAATGGACTGGTTATGCACCGTAATTGGTTTCTAATCTACAGTCCAGTTTGCCTCCCTATGCACCACTCATGTCTCAAGGAACTCATTTAAGAATACGGGTGAGCCGAGATCTTTGTCACAACTGCATGATTTTAGTGATACGAGCGCTGCTCTGTGGCCTATAGTAAATGATTTTTGGAAATACAATTGCAGGAGTCAAATCTTTCCGATTCATGTTGTTCTGCAGGGTGAGGCCTTTGATTTTGCAATCATGAAAAAAAGCTAGCTTGATTCCGTGTTCGGATGACAAAGATATCAAGATTTTACTGTCGCCACAAAATCAGCATCTACGGTCCAAAGTGTCGGGGTCCGCAAGGTACCGTAACGGGCTAGTTATGCACTGTAATTGATTAGGACTCATCTACACAGTCCACCTTACTTCCCTATGCACCACTCGTGCCACAAGGAACTCATCTAAGAATACGGGTAGGCCGAGACATCTTTGTCAAAATACAAGATTTTAGAGATACGAACGCTGCTCTCTGGCCTATAGTGACTGATTTTTAGAAAAATTTACGGGGGTAAAATCTTTCGGATTCAGGTTGTTTTGCAGGGTGAGGCCTGTGATTCTGCAGCCATGAAAAAAGCCTAGCTCGATTCCGTGTCCGGGTGGCAAAGATATTAAGGTTTTACTGTTGCCACAAAATTAGCTTTAGGGGTCCATGCTGTCGGGGTCCGCAAGATACCTTAACGGACTGGTTATGCATCATAATTGATTTTGACTCATCTACACAATCCACCTTCCCTCCCTATGTACCACTCATGCTGCAAGTAACTCATCTAAGAATACGGGTGGGCCGAGACATCTTCATCAGAACTACAAGATTTTAGCGATACGAGCGCTGCTCTGTGGCCTATAGTAAATAATTTTTAGAAAAATCTATAGGGGTCAAATATTTACGATTCAAGTTGTTCTATTGGGTGAGGTCTTTGATTCTGCAGTCGTGAAAAAAAAGCCTAGCTCGATTTCGTGTTCGGATGGCAAAGATATCAAGGTTTTACTGTTGCCACAAAATCAGCATCGGCGGTCCACGGTGTCGGGGTCCGCAAGGTACTTTAACGGTTTGGTTATAAACCGTAATTTATTCTGACTCATCTACACAGTCCATCTTACCTCCTTATGCACCACTCATGTCTCAAGGAATTCATCTAAGAATACGGGTGGGGCGAGACATCTTCATCAGAACTGCAAGATTTTAGCGATACGATCGCTGCTCTGTGGCCTATATTAAATAATTTTTAGAAAAATCTACAGGGGTCAAATCTTTAGGATTCAGGTTGTTCTGCAAGGTGAGGCCTTTGATTCAGTTCTCTCGTAGCCAAGAACTGAAGCGCCACCATGGTAGGCCCAGCATGTACACGAGCGCGTGGCGGGTCAGTGCGCGGGCATCTGGGATGCACTATTGGCTCTAAACGCACGGATAGTCATGGCCAAAAGAGGAGATCCTGGTCCTTTGTCGCGTATAGGTAAGCTGGTTCGATGTCTTGACGAGGGCGTCGAGTCCTTTTGGGTGGGTGATTGTAACAAAGCAGTCCATGGATGGGTTGTGCTGTTGGCACTTAACGCACGGACAGTCGTGATTAGCAGGTGTGGTTCACTTAGCTGTTCTCCCAAGCCAGGTCGTTACAGATTCCGGCGATGGGGGTGCTCGCCGTGGTGGTGTTTCGATCGGACCGTGGGTTGAAAACAGTCTGTTAAGTTAAACCTTTAAGCTAATGCACCTGATGTGTTCAAATAATGGCCATTACGCTTGATTAAGTTGGTTTAACTTGGCGGTTCCGTCACAATATGCCTTCTTTTATATGCGATTGGAAATTACTAGTAGTTGGACCTCAAAAGTATACTACCATTTAACCTTCAATGTTGTCTGGTTTTTCTATGCAATTATTTCCTAAGTAAACAATTTACTTCACAAAACGCTGCCTTTGCATTGCTAAGCCTTCTCTTGGTCACAGTATAGAAGCAAGAAGTTTAATTTGAACATCATCCATCTAGTTCATTTTTAATTCATCACAGTATTTATTTATTGCAGGAAGAGGAAGGATATGGAATGAGTCACATCTGCCAATACTTCATCCTACTTGTCGTGCTTTCTTCGAAATGGTCAAAACTGAAGAAAGGCTTCTGTCCTGCTCGTCAACAAAACTGAAGGAGCTATTTCATGCTGTGGCCTAGGAAGCATCTATCTTATGGTCTCTACTTTCATGCTGTATTCAGTTTCACAGCCTTCCCCCTGTTCTTTGTAGCTCCTCTGCTGTACAGCTTCTTCTCTTCTTGCTTTTTAGCTTAGATGGGCTTTGAACCACAACGGTAAGTATTCATTCTCTGTGTTTTTTTAGTTTAATAATTTTTTTCTCACAGCGGGGGTCTCCCTTAAAAAAAAAGTTTATCGTGTGTTCTGTAGGTTCGTCAAAAAATTAAGCTTGTCGTGTATCCAGCTGTTTCAAGTACAGTCTTTAATTTGTATCACTGTGTGGATGTGTCATCTGGTCCTTGATGTTATACCAATGCAAGTCTGTATGTGAAGTTTAATCTCTAAGTTTGCATGTGTTTTACCAGAGACTCCTTTGTGATCTTTTGGTACCATGCGAGATAGGGAAATGATTGCTCCTTAGCTTATCGGTGAATGTTTAATATGTGGTGTAAAATGGCAACTCGATAAACTTGCAAACTTTGCTAAAAATGTCTGCATAAGATTCGAGATGGTGGCCGCGTTGACAGCCAAAATTGACATCAACCGGTCTGACCGGTCTGACCGGTCTAGTGTCGTAGCCTGCCCGGCAGGGACCGACTGGTCTGACCAGTAGGTCCAACCGGTCTGACCGGTCTAGGAGGAGTCTGAGTCAATTAAGGTTTCTTTGTAGATTTTGATCTGTAATAAGGGATTCCTTACGGGATAAGTCCACCCCACCCTATAAATATAAAGGGTCACGGTCGATTGAGATACAATCAAATACATTTATCTTTATCTTTTTTACCCTTCTTCCTCCCTACTTTTCCAATGTCGACATGCTATTCTTCTCTCACCTCCATGGCGTTTGAGGACACCCTAGCTGGCCTGCCGAGCCTAGGGCAACCCTATGCGCGCTTGCCCCGACGGGGTCCCTCCCGGGTGAACGTTCGTCGGATCGTCGTCGTTCTACACGGCGACCGGTCTGACCGGTCCAGATAACCGGTCTGACCGCTCCACGCAGGAAGCGCTGCAAGGAGCTCCTCCTCGCGCCGCGTGACCTAGCGCGATGTGTTGGCCTGTAAAAGGTGTCAACACAAATTGGCGACTCCGCTGGGGAAGAAAATCTGGCTGTCATGGCCGATCTATTAAACTCCAGCGATATGATGGCACTTGAAGGATTTCCTGAAGACCTGCATAAGGTTATCCACATAAATTTGCATTCTCAATGTTATCGGGTAACGGAACAAGGAGTCATCATGATGAAGATATCTGTCATCGACGAGTTGAGAATGTACGATCTACCAAGGCATAGTAAGTCCACAGCTACTTTTATAAGTGATTTGCTTACTTTTGTGGATGAGCTGATTAATAAAAAGAAGAGTGTAGATCCAATTCCTTTTATTCAAAAGTCGGCTATTGAAAAGCCGGCTAATAATCCTTGCAAAAATTTGCCTGATGTTGCTTGTCAAGATACAATTCGGCTGTCCCAAGCCGAAAATGTTGAACTAAAATCCCCTAGCAAGAGCACATAGACTAAATCTAGTACTTCAATGCTGGGGGGCAACAAAACAAAGGCAAAGATGCTGATTGCATTGCAACCGGTCTGACCGGCTCCACGACCGGTCTAACCGGCTCATCTAGGGTTTTGCAAAATAAATCAAAACCTAAGATAGTTAAACCCAAAAATCCTGAGATTGGTGTTTGGAAAACCATTGAATCCAAAAGCCGTCACAAGCATCAAAAGGAAAAGTCGAAGCCCTTTCTTGGAGATCTTCCGGCTAAATCCAAAAAACAAAATAATGATGCTAGTCAGCTAAAACATTCAAGATCTACTCCAAGACAGCGATTTCATGATCGGAATTGGCAACAGAATAATTTTTCTAATTCAATGTCGTTGCCGTCACATAGGTCACCTATATCTATGCCATGCGGACCTTATTACAGCATGCCTTGTTTTTATCCGTCATGGTATTATAATTCATGTATGCCGTCTCTTCCTAGATATTTGTATTCAGATTATATTATCTATAGGGAGCCGGCAATTAGTAAAACATCACCTACCATTAATGACCGTTTTGATGAAAAAGATCGGTCTATGCAGAAAAAGAAATACAAGGTGATCAAGCAAGTTTATTGTATCAAAAAAGATGGACGATTAAACAAAAATTCAGATTTGACACTCGATAAAGAAAAGCCGGTTGTTGAAGAGCAATCGGATAGCTCAATTAGTAAAACTGTTCCTAATGGTGATCATGATTCAAACAATGTAGTCGAATAATTTTCAAATTCAGCCGGGGGGCGAGATAAGAGCAACCATATCGGTTCTGACAGGACCGGTCTGATCGGTTCGTCAGACCGGTTGGTCTGAACCTAGAAAGTCTGGTGGTGCAAAAAATAGGACTAAGCCGACCTTTGAGGAGCTTCTGGATAAATACAAGAAGATGTCCGAATAAAAAGAAAGCAATCAATTGGAAGTCAAAAGAAGAAGGAATTTTTCACCACCAAGATCAAAAAAGCATCAACGGTCATCGTATTGGTCTTCATCATTCATCCCGTCGATGCACATACCATGGACTGCATATTCAGGTGTGTTAATCCATGGTTTGGTCAAAATCCTTGGCTGCCATATTATGACTATCAGTTTTATGCTTTACCAAGGAGCTATGATTTGTATAATTGGCCGCATTGACCATCTCAAGATTTTTGTTATTAACAGGCTAAGGAACATAAAACTGAAATAGTTTGCTGATCTTAAGCTAGAAATTGTTACATTTCCTAGTTCTCTTATTTCGGCTATATTAGCATGTTTAAAGATAATATATGGCCGATGCATTGCTAATCGTCGCCCTTAGACAATTTTGGCTCAGAAAAATGTTTTTTGGCAAGCAAGCTTTACCAAAAAAACAGGGAGGTATATGTTGACAGCCAAAATTGGCATCAACCGGTCTGACCAGTCTGGTGTTGTAGCCTGCCCAGCAGAGGACCGACCGGTCTGACCAGTCTAGGAGGAGTCTGAGTCAATTAAGGTTTCTTTGTAGATTTAGATCTGTAATAAGGGATTTCTTACGGGATAAGTCCACCCACCCTATAAATATAAAGAGTCACGGCCGATTAAGATACAATCCAATCGAACCAATCAAATACATTTATCTTTATCATTTTTACCTTTCTTCCTCCCTACTTTTCCAACCTCGACATGCTGTTCTTCTCTCGTCTATATGGCATTTGAGGACGCCCTAGCTGGCCTGCCGAGCCTAGGGCAACCCTACGCGCGCTTGCCCCTAGCTCAATCTTGTTTGGTTCTTGGAGGAGTTGCTGGGCTATTTGCATCAGTCGAAATGATGTGATCTTCAATAATTCTATCACTAGTTTTCCTTTGCATGTAATCTTTAGGGGGACATTTTGGATCAGGTGCAGGTCAATCATATCTAAAGAGGAAGAGAGAGCCATCTTGAACGAAAGCTCCAAGCAATTGGAGATCACTGCCATGGAGATTCTCAATAAGTTTGGGTGGAAGTTTAGAAACAGGATTGAGGGATAATTGTTGACAGCCAAAATTGGCATCAACCGGTCTGACTGGTCAGACCAAACGGTCTGACCGGTCTGGTTCTATGGCCTATCCGGCAGGAGTCCGACCGGTCTGACCGGTCCGACCGGTTTAGGATGAGTCCGAGTCAATTAAGAATTTTTGTAGATCTAAATCTGTAATAGGGATTCCTTGCGAGATAAGTCTATCCCACCCTATAAATATAAAAGGTCACGGCCGATTAAGGCATCCAATTGATCAAAATCAATACAACTTCTACTTTTTATCGTCTTTATCTTTTTCTCGAAACCCAAGCTTTTACAACCTCCATCCGCTGTTCTTCCTTCGTCTCCGCGATGTTTGAAGGTCTTCTAGGTGGCCTGCCAATCCTAGAACAACCCTACGTGTGCCTACCCTGACGGGGTCCCTCTCGGACGAGCGTTCGTCGGTCGTCACCGATTCACCCCGGCGACCGGTCTGAAAGGTCCTTTAGACCGGTCTGACCGCTTCACGCAGGTGGTGCTCAATCGAGTCCATCCTCGTGCCGCACGACTTAGCACGTTCGTGTGTTGATCCGTAAAAGGCGTCAACATATTTTCCCGACACCGCTAGGGAAGAATGATCTTGGTTAGCAAAACCGATCTAATCTACCCCCAAAGAAGATGTGCTCTACTACTAAAATTGACAAGGACAACATCATCCCTGCGATGTATGAGCATGTTCCTGAAGATGTCTGCCAGATGCTGGAGGAGCGCAAGAAGAAGCACGACGAAGAAGATTTACAAGCGGCGCTTGCAAGCATCAAGGTCGATCGACGCGGCAAAGTCACCAAGATCAAGGAGATCGACTTCGCTTCTACCTCCACGGATGCATCTACTGAGGTAACACCCACTACAAGTGCTTCATCTTCTGGTGTTACTATGGAATAAATTTGGAAATTGCTAGCTGAGCGTGACGTTCATTGGGTTAATTGGCTTAGCTCTAAAGATAGAGAATCGGCTGGTAAGAAACCAGAGTCAGCCGATGAACTTCCAGGGGTCAAACGGTAACACCTATATATACTGATCCTATTATGAGCATCCCTGGTTCGGCCAACATCAAGCTTGTTGCATACATGCCACCGGTACCCCCAAGGAGCTCTATGCCACCTATCGGTCCTATCTCCGATGAGATGTTCAACCGATACATGCAGCGTTAGCAAAACCGGCAGAGATCGGTCGGACCGACTTCTCAGTCCAAGTAGACTGGTTCCTCTCAGCCGGTCAGACCGGTCGCACCAACCGGTCTGAACAGTCCATTTGGTCACATTGTTTCAAACCAGCGCTTCATCCACACAGTCAAATTCTTCGAGTAGTTTTGATAAAATGCTTGCCGAATATAAGAATAATTTGGCTAACCTGCTTAGAGAAAACTTTGGAGTGGATGTTAGAAACAAAACTCGTACATACCAAAAGTCGTATCCTACTTCGTTTGATTCGGTTGCATACCCTGCTGGTTTTAGGTTGCCTAAATTTATTGAATTCAGTGGGGAAGATACTAGGAGCACTTTTGAGCATATTAGTCAGTATCTTACCCAATTAGGAGAAGCTGGTTCAATAAACGAGATGAAAGTGCATTTATTTTCTTTATCTCTAACTGAAACCGCTTTCTCATGGTTTTTTTCTTTGGCACCTAATTTGATTGGCTCATGGATCGATTAGAGCAGAAGTTCCATTAGCACTTTTTCTGTGGGTATGATGAACTTAAATTGTCTCACTTGATATCGGTTAGACAGTTGCGTGATGAATCTATTAATGATTACATAAAATGATTACATAAAACGATTCCATGATACAAAAAATCGATGCTTTAGTGTGAATATTGCAGAAAAAGATTTAGCTGATTTGGCTTTTAATGGCTTGCACTCTCACATCAAAGAAAAATTAGAGGGCTATGATTTCTTTTCCGTTACTCAGGTGCATCAGAGAGCTTTGGCTATAGAAAGCCGAAGCAAAGAGTCTCAAGAGGCTCATAGACATCATCGTTCTAGTGTGCATGCTTTAGATTGCAATTTAGATTGTTCGGACGATGAGTCCAATGATGTATATGTTGCTGAGTTTGTTTGGCCATCTCAAGCAAAACCATTTACTTGTTCTGCTCTTAAGCCAATTCACAAAAATCGGCAAGAAGAAAAATTTACTTTTGATGTGTCCAAGTGTGAAAGGATTTTTGATGAGTTATATAGAATTGGATACATCAAGATAACACATACTATACCGCCGCTTGAAGAATTGAAGCGGCGAGCATATTGTGACTTTCATAATACTTTTTCACATGCTACCAATGATTGCAACATATTATGTAGGCATATTCAATCGGTCATTAATGAAGGACGATTGGTTATTCCTACTATGCAGGTTGATCAGAACCCCTTTCCAATGCACATATTGGAATTGAATAATCCTAAAGTGCTAATTCGGCCGAGTCAAGCCGAATCGACAAAGGGAAAAAATGTAATCATTGGTAATGAAAGTCCTGAAAAGAATCTGACGCAGAAGACCTCTCAAGCTGCAAAGACACTCGTGGGGGCAAGACAAGAAAAAGGAGGCAGACAGCAAGTCGACCGGTCTGACCGGCTCCAACGGCGGTCTGACCAGCCCGACCGGTCTGACCGGTGCTAAGACCGGTCTGATCGGTGCACCCAGTGAGCCTGCGAATTCCTCCGGAGCCAAGAACAAGAGAAGGCCGAGCTTTAAGGAACTCCTGACCAAGTATGAGAAGGAGGGAATCGCCCAGAAATAGAAGGGGAAGCTGAACAAAGCCAAGGATTAGAAGCCTTCATCGAAACATCAGGAGCAATCAGATTCTCATCCAAGTCAAGGTAATTGTATGACATTCAATGGCCCGATTGCTCCATGGTATTGCTGGTATCCTTACTTTTATACACCCATGGATTATAGTAGAATGCATATGCAATCATATTATATTCAATATCCTATTGTGCATCCAAATCATGCTTCATCACAAAGACCGGTTGTCGTTAGCAATAATCTGGTCAAAAAAGATATTGATTGCAGCGAAGCGGATGAGAAGGGCGCGAAGCAAGATTCAAAATATTTACAGCCGAGGTGGTGCCCCTTATGCTTGACTCATACTCAGAAGCGAGGCTGCAACGTTTGCGCAAAAAGAAACCAATGGAGCAACAAGTGGAGGCTACGCCGGAGAGGTCAGTTAACAGGAAGAAGGTATGGCAGCCGAAACAAGTTGTTTCAACATCAATTTGAATAGAGCAAGTTATGGACAATAGTTATTTATCGCCCTTAGCACAAATAATGGCCGATGTATTATTAATCATCGCCCTTAGACAATTTTGGTTCGAAGAATATTTTTCGCCAAGCAAGCTTTACCAAAAAAAAAAAGAGGGGGCATATGTTGACAGCCAAAATTGGCATCAACCGGTCTAGTGCTGTGGCCTGTCCGATAGGAGTCCGACCGGTCTGACCAGTCTAAGAGGAGTCCGAGTCAATTAAGAATTTTTGTAGATCTTAGATCTGTAATAAGAATTCCTTGCGGGATAAGTCCATCCCACCCTATAAATATAAAGGGTCACGGCCGATTGAGACATCCAATCAATCAAAATCAGTATAACTTCTACCTTTTATCATATTTATCTTTTTCTCCAAACCCTAACTTTTCCAACCTCCACATGTTGTTCTTTTTTCGTCTCCGCGACGTTTGAAGGCGTTCTAGGTGGCCTGCCGATCCTAAAACAACCCTAAGTGCGCCTGCATTAACGGGGTCCCTCCCGGGCGAGCGTTCGTCGGTCGTCGCCGATTCACCCCGGCGACCGGTCTGACCGCTCCACGCAGGAGGCGCTCAATCGAGTCCCTCCTCGCGCCACGCGACTTAGCGAGTTCGTGTGTTGATCCATAAAAGGCGTCAACAATAGTTTGTTCATGTTCCTAGTTTTTTTCCGCTCTTTTGTATCTCGTGTGACGTGCTGCAATCTAAGTGCTGCTCTTTGTTTCAACTCATGGCTGCAAACTATCACGATGTGGTAGGGGAGGCCGGTTTCCCCTTATCTAAAAAAACCAACTGGTCGATTGAATGAATTGATTATGATCCAATCCAATAGCTGGTTGTTAGTCACGTACGCGCGCTGGTGACAGTAAAATTAACCAGCTGATCGACCAATCAGCAGCGAGGGATGTTGTGGTTGCCTTCAGCGGCGGAGGCAGCGGTGGGGCGGGAGGGGCTCAAGCCCCCCCTACCGCTGTAATCTTCATGAAGCTCCCCTTAAGCCTCTCCTACAAATTTGAGAAGGAAGAAGGAGGGGAGGGGGTAGAGAAGAAAAAAGGGGAAGCAGCCCCTCCTGCCGTGATTCCTGGCTCCGCCACTGGTTGCCTTAGCTTGAAAATAAAGGATACTTGCTTGAAGCTGATCTAGCGTGGCTTCCAATTGCATTCCCTTCCCCTGACAAGTTTGGAATCGCCCGAGTCATCCGAGACAAGCATGTTCCATTGCATTGGTCTCGGTATCTCTCGTTTATGAAAATACAAAGCATCAAACATTACACCAAAGTGCCTGTAGTTTAGTGGTGAGAATTCCATGTTGTGGCTGTGGAGACCTGGGCTCGAATCCTAGCAGCCACAGGCGTCTTGTTTTTTTTGGTCCATCCCTTTGTACCTTTATTTAAAGTCGGTCTCCAGAAATATAAGGAAAATAAGTTTTTCGTGTGCTCGGTAGTAGTACAATTTTCATGTGTTGACGAGTACGTTAATACATTTCAACTTGCATCTTTGAACCCTAAACCCTATTACAGTGGAAGATTACCTTATTCAGTCTTCATTCACTCAAAACATGTCTTGTTTTTTTGGTCCATCCCTTTGTACCTTTATTTAAAGTCGGTCTCCAGAAATATAAGGAAAATAAGTTTTTCGTGTGCTCAGTAGTAGTACAATTTTCATGTGTTGACGAGTAAGTTAATACATTTCAACTTGCATCTTTGAACCCTAAACCCTATTACAGTGGAAGATTACCTTATTCAGTCTTCATTCACTCAAAACATGGAAGCCCAGAACAATCATGGTGTTAACACTGTATTACAAAAACAACTACTGTACTCTAAAATCTCTACATCATGCTCTTTACAACCCCGTGTGGTAAGTCACATATGCAGTATCGGTATCTCACCATCTGGTCTTACGTTTTCTTTCCCTGCATCTGTCAAAAAGAACAAATGTTGCATAAGATTAGCAGGCAACTAGCAACACACATCTGAGGCTTAAGAACAACAAAAGTTATCCACATCTAATCACCTTTTTGAGGTACTTCCTGTGAAGCTTCAGTGCAACAGCGCAGGCTCTTTTCGCATCCAAGTCCCCGCTAACATTGTTCAATATCTGAATTAAGCAAAAAACAATAAAGCAAGTGTTAAATTACATGGGGGCTGAAATGCACACACTAAACTTTTACATGCTTTCTCCGTTGTCAAGATCTGGGAACAAAACCCATGTCAATTTATTCACAGGTGACAGGTCACATGCTAAATACGATTGACTAATTTCCTATGGTCGTTAAACAGTTACCAATGGAAAACCCCATTGCCACAGGATTTGTTCCCTGCTCATATGAGTTTTTACCTATGTCATCCTACACAGGAAAGGGATGGCTTTGATCCAGCTTACCCTGATAACGTCATCAATCCCTTGAGCTTCTTGCAGAAGCTTTGGACTGTTCTCTTTCAGAACACTAGCAACCAGGAAAACCGAAATAGGGATGGGTCCATCACCATCATTTGCCCCATTCTTCATATTCTCTCTCTCGTACTTGCCAAACTGACGTATTGGTTTTACCTTTGGTATAGATCCTTCAATTTTGTGAGTTGCAGTTCCAGTTTCATCATAAGTAAAGAAGATGTCAGGATCATATTCTAGGGCCCACATCATCTGCAGATACAATGTGAAATAATATGATCATGAGTTATCAACCGATTTATTCACAAGTCACATACTAAATACGATTGGCTAAACTTCCTATGGTTGTTGAACAGTTACCAGTGGTAAACCACAACACACTTCTTAAGATTTCGAAAGGTATGTTACGCACCCCGGTTCTTCACAATTATCAAAGTTTTGGTGTCTAGCTGTTTTGGTGGGACAATGCCAGCGATCAACGTGACTGAAGACAGAACTTCATATATCTTCATTTTTTTCAGACATAGTGTGCTGTTGTGTAGGATACCACAACCTCAACTTGGATCCATGTGCATTCATAACTTAACCAAAGTTCAAATAAATGTTTTTAGTGTCACCATGTATCCTAATTCCTAGTCCCTAATCCCCAACTAGGTCGAGTTTATGATTGTTTACTGATAGCGATCTTGATAGTTTTTCAAACCCTAGTTAGATGCAGGGTTAAAAAGCTGTGGGGTAACTGGTTACCCGCACCACCATAGCTACCAGTGGAGACATGTTGCAATGAACTTTCTTAATTGATCTTGCATTGACATTCTTACATGTTGCATTCTGTAAGAAATTCTAAGATAATTTTGAGACAAAATCGAGAGATGACTGATTACCACCACCAGCTGTGGTCTGATAAATTTTTGAAATAGGCCTTTTCAAACTTTATACCATGCATTTTGGACACATTGTGCAACTAAAAGGAACCATCCACCATGTTGGACGGCATCACCACACCAGTGACAAAAACTTGTTTGCAATATATTTGACTATTTGAGCATTTGTCTGAAATTGTAGAAAAGAAAAGAAGTAAATAACAGAACAAAAGACCACGGCAAGAATTTCCTATTCCTTGACAATCTGATGCCTACAATAAAGTCCAATGGTCCTAGTTCAAATATTGTACCTCATATGGGTAGATCAATTGAATGTTTTAGATTTAAAACCACGTGTCAAGATGTAGCATTTACCTCCCAAAGGTACAAGGAGTCCCCAAACGATAGTTCTCGCCGGAACAATACCATGAACATGCGAAATGCAAAGAGATAGTCACCCCCACCAAGTGTTTCTGTGTTCAGGATTTAACAAGAACCAATTGCAGAATGTAAAAAAAAAAATCAGCAAATGGTGACACAGGTTGAACGTCTAACAGCCCTACAAGTCTCGCTCCATACCTAGGTGGTCATGTAACTTCGGATCGAGCACCTGAATGATAGAAGCAAGATGCTGAAGCTGGTTTTCCACTCCAACAGACTGCTTTGTGCATCTGAAATTCCCTCGCTTTGAAAATTTCAAACAGATGGCGATTAAAGAGATGGAAGAATCATGTCACCCAGAAAAAACTGATGGAGAAGCAGTGTATACCAGCCTACGCATCAACCTCTCAAAGCACCAAAATGCATCTGCTTCATCGTTGAGCAGTACTATCATGGGCGAACACAAATCACTCATTCCTATTATGACGAGGAACGGAAAAAAACGACTTATGTAAGATACCTTCCAGGCAAATTTAAAAAAAAAATGCTATGGTGCAAATGTGAGGTACCCACCTTGACAATAACCGACTTCTTTGTCAATCCATGCATATACAGCTAGAATATCCCACAACTTTGAAAGATTTTCTTTGTTCTCATAAATACCATGGAGCGGTCAGTGCGTAGAACATCAAGGCCTATCATGCAGCTTCCTTATGAAAGAAGAAAACAATGGAATAATGGCAGGCAAGAGTAACAAAAGAATGACTGGTTAGGTCTTACCGATCTGATGCAGTGTAAGCTTCCAGTCAATGATTTGCCTATCAATGACACGGTTCGTGGAGTTGCTGACCTCAACTCCACTGCTGCCGGCGGAAGTACCTTGTGCGTCTGAAGTAGCCTCGAGTAAAACCAATGGATCCTTGATAGGGAATCCATCCTCATTGATGATTGGGGCAGACCGGGCAGTGATAATTTTTCCACTACCAACGTGAGAGTCCATCTCTCTGCACTCTTCCTTCCATCTAGCATACTGCATCCTGTGATAATTGTTTACGGCAGCATTTAGTTCATCAGTTGGGGGCGAATGCCAGAGAGAGAGAGAGGGAGGGAGAGGTCAACTTCTCCTGTGCCTAATCTGGTCCCGCTCATCGAAGGTGCTCCCAGGATCATAGCAGCCAAGCAAGAACTCCCAAACCTCCCCCCTGATGGCAGGGTGGACACCCTAGTACACAGATACAAACACACAGAGGTGGAGAGACGATTGAGGTCCAGATGAATTGGTGTGAGCAGAGCAAGGAACCATACCCCTCTCTGTATGCGGCTTAGAACCGAAGCGATATCCAAGCAGCCTTCACGCGTAAACGCAGCGTGCCATTTCCGCACGCTCAATGTCTTGCCGGCCTGAAACCAACGGAGCTGGGGCTTGGATCTCGAACCAATCGGGGACGGGGAGGAAACAAGAAGCATAAGCTCACCTTGATCTTGAATTTGGTGCTGGGGACGTTTTGGCTGCAATCTGGGCGGACCTGGTAGAAGGAATCCGCGGCCTGCCCGCTGTTCCCCCATCTCATCATGTTACCGGCTCGACTCCAATTAAGCAATTGCTGCTCTTCCCTTTGCTCTTTAGCAGCTAGCTAGCAGCAGCAGCAGCAGATCGATCCGGCTATTTCCTCCCAACCACGAACGAGTGAAAGAGGAGGGGGGGAACTGGATCGAGGGAGCCAGGACAGGAAAGGTGGTTAGGTAGACGACCAGCGGAGCAGTGGTTGGTTAGCTGGCGGGGTCAGCCCCAACTGCAGCCTCCCCCCAGCCAGGCAGAGGCAGGTACCCGCGGCTTCCTTTTTCTTTTCCATACTGATTTTTCTTTTCTTTTGAAAATTGGTTAAGAATTCCTCAGGTCAAAATTGAAGTTCAAGATCTTATTTTCAAAAAAAAAAGTTGAAGTTCATGATGCGAAGAACACTCATAGCGCCATGATCATCGATAAATAAATTTGAATACCCAATCTTTTTTATATAAAATAAAGCAAGAGGAATAATTCTAGGATCGTAATGATATTGTAACTTGGGTGCACGTCATCAGTCCAAGACTAGTCTAACAAATAGAAATACATATTGCAACATACACATAGGCCTGCCGAAAGCAGCGATATAACTACTAAAATCCTAAACAGCTTTGGACAATGGATACTAATTAAGCTTTCTATTGCATTGGCTTCACAAGCGACTATGAGGACAGATTCGAATGATCTCTGCTGTCTTTGGAGCTAACGTTTCTGGAAGTTGAAGAACTTGATGGAATAACCAAATACAAAGGAGAACGTGATGATGAAGGCGAAATGGACGAGCACAGCATAGCCAAGGAAGTCATGCCGGATCCCAAGATTATCCTTCAAGAACTCCTTCACCGTCACGGGGCTCCTCCCTCCAGGAACTGAGAGCAAACCACCATCCTCACCAAACTGAGATGCCACGGCACCATAGATGGTCCAGGCGCATGGGTTGGCCCAGTAATACCACCTCCACCAAATTGGTATTGCCTGCAACAATGGCATAGATCATAAGGTCAGAGAGTCAGTCAACTCGGAATCCAAACGCACACAGCTTAGCCTGGGAGATCTCAGTTGCATGCTCACCGGTCTGACGATGAGGAATCCAGCAAAGAGGTTCCAGAGGGGTAGGGCAAAGGTGATGAGAATGTTTGCCAGCAATGCAGACGGAGTGCATGCTACCAACATCATACCAAACAGCGTGAAGTAGTTGAAGCTCGCAGTGATGAAGAAAAGGAAGTAGAAGAATTTATCAGCTTTCCAATCATATCCAATCATCGCGTATATGAGGACCGTGTACAGAATCCCCTGCATGATGTTGTAGATGACCTCCACACATGCCTGCCAAAGTCAAAAGAAGTACATAATCTCGTAAATTGATGGATCTAGGGACAACTGACGGAGAAGATGCTCATGTTCACATTGTTGTACGACCTATGTTATGCCAGAATGAGCTAAAAGGTGCTATTTCAATGAACCCAACTTTAACCTTGCACTCCATTTAAGTCACTTAAATTATTTCTCATTTATCAAGTATACCTTGTTGTCCATTACTGGATTTTATAGTCTTGACTACTTCTTTAATTATTGTTGGCCACATTTGAATGTAATTATATACTAGTCTAAGAAAACTGAGAAAACATCTTAAACAAGTTATACATGGACCAGCAATATGCTGGTTTGGTTATTAATGCTTTCATCTGCTCTAGCAGCCACCAGACACTCAGATTTGTCCTCTACTCAGAAGCATGAGCTAAAACATTTATTTGCTACTCTCTACGTTCCAAATTTTAGGTTGTTTCAGCTTTAAAAGATACATAGATTATCTATGCACCTAGATATACATCAACCTATAGTTTGGAAGGAAGTACAAGTCATGCATTCAAAAATATTATATTTCACTCAAAAAGAACTCTAAGACCAAGAAGGTTAAAGGTTACCTGAGCAAATGCATAGGATAATGGAGAATACATCCCCGCTGCCTTTTCACGATAGAAAACTGCTCGCTCAATTGACACAACAGGCTGAACCGTCATGCAATTGGAAGCCCCAAGAAAGAAGGTAGCAGCATAGGTGGCTCCAAGTAGGTTGTACAAATCTTGTTGTGAATCTCTGTGCGGCATCATACATAAAGAAAATCTAAAGCGTTAGTGCCACCATAGAAGCTAATGTAGAATTATTCCAACAGTTTTAGTTTCAACTACAGTATCGAAGAAGGGTCATACATTTTCTTTCCTTTTTGCCAAAATACTGTACCAAATACAAGGCCAAAGAGCAGTGTCATCAGATAGCGCATGGCATTGTAGGGTGGATTCTTCCAGTAAGAACGGTATTGCTTCCAAAAGTTTGCAAGACATTGACCGTAGAAGTTCTGCGAATATTTTGTAGGAAATGACAGATCCTGGTAGTCTGGTGGCGCTGTACTCAACTCCTTGATCAGCTCTTGGTTTTTCCTGATCATAGTTATGAAAGGATAAATATGTGTCAACGATATACACTATAACGACTTGATTCCACATTTTCTTGTCCAAGCCCACTCCCAGCAGAAACCAAGGAATCGTCATTTAATATAAGGAGAAGTTAGTAGGAGATGGCCAACATATCCAATTAAATGCATGCTGTCTATGACCACTTAATCTCCTCCAATAACATTAAGTAGCTGTGGAGAGTCAAAATATTGCAATAACCATATAGTCCATATTTTCAATTCCTCAATGGACAAGTGTTGTAAAACCATCCTCCCCAAGAAAATAGACAATAATATGAATGTTGGGAGTGACCAACAGCGGCCATTTTTTACTCTCCACTTTCAAGGATTGTTAGAATAAGACAGTGATAAAAAAACAGCCTTGTTGAAAAAGTAAGGCTAATTACCTATAAAGCACAGAGTTGGCATAAATTTCAGCAAAATTCATGTTCAGGCGAGCCTCGGATAGAGGAGAGCTAACTTCCAGCACCCACGTCGCAGGATTATATCCTTCTGTGATCTTTGGAACGCCTGGAATCGCCTACAGGAAAACAAGATCCACACAAGTTAAAATGCCCACTCTTGGTACACCTGCATTGAGTTAAAGCCTTGTTTGGTCTTTTTTCCCCTAAAGACACTTGTCATACTTGTGAGAGTTGTGGAATCAACTTGAGAAACAACTAATGGCCTATTTGTTTGAGCTCAGCTAGAAGCTCAAACAAACAGTGAACTTCTCATGCAGCTTCTGGAAAGCTGGAAACCTAGAAAAGCTGAGTTTATAAGGGAAACTGGAAAGCTCAGTTTAATGAGCTTTTTGAGCTCAGAAAGCTAAACACATATTCTAAAAGTTAGTGTTGGATTTTCATAACCAAAAAGTCAGCAGCAGCTTTTCAGAAAAGCTCAAAAGATGCAGCTCAAACAAACAGGCCCTAAAACTTTGTCATCCCCAAATTGTTACACATAAGAAAAGAGAACTGACCTCAAAATATTCGACTAGTTTGTGAGAGTGGTGACCAAGTTCACCAGCATAAATAACTTGCCCTCCCCGTTTCAAAAGCAGAAGCTGGAAAAGAAACCAATTGTGAAGGTATCACATTTCTAAAAATTTAAACATGTACACGCACAATTTTGAGGTAGAGCTAGGGTAGGAAGTAAAGCGAGTAGAGAACCTCATCGAAAGACTCGAATATATCAATGCTGGGCTGATGGATTGTGCAAACCACAGTACGCCCAGTGTTAACTGTATTTCTCACTGTACGCATGACAATTGCTGCAGCTCGAGCGTCAAGACCCGAAGTTGGCTCGTCCATAAAAATGATTGACGGGTTCGCTACCAGCTCCACGGCAATTGTAAGCCTTTTTCTTTGTTCAGTTGATAACCCACTAACTCCAGGGAGACCCACCAGTGCATTGCGCAACACATCAAGCTCTACAAGGGCCATCACTTCCTCCACAAACATCTAAGTATGTGGGGTTTAAATAACTTGGTCAGAAAAAAATTTAATTTTAGAGATTCAAATATATTGAACAGGGTTGTATTTACTTCAGTGAGAAGTTTGCTGTGATTTACCTTCTTCGTACTGTCATCAACATCTGAGGAAAGACGCAACCAGGCAGAGTAGATAATGGATTCATATACAGTAACATTCGGAGAATGGATATCAGTCTGTTCGCAATAGCCACTGATCCGAGCAAAAGTTTCTTGTTTTTTGGGGTAACCAGACAGGGTAATATCTCCTTCAACAACTCCACTAGTTTTCCTTCCTGCCAGGACATCCATCAAAGTGGTCTTTCCAGCTCCACTCACACCAACTAATGCTGTCAGGACCCCTGGCCTGAAAGCACCACTAATATCAGAGAGCAACTGTAGACGGCTTTCTGTGAATCCTTGTTCCATCATTTCCTGCAAAACAAGATGAGATATTTCAGTTTGAGACATAAGGAACTTGTGTGATGTGTCATGACTCATGACATGCATGATAACTTTGGAGGTGTTAGATGTATATGTATTCTTTGTAGTTTCTTCGTTGTATAAGGGGTTTTGTGCATATTTCCTAATGCCTATACATGTATATATTTGGGCCTAGAGCCCTCATATTGAATACAAGTGCTATTCATAACAGGAGGAACGTCGGCTTACTTCAGGCATGTCCACATAATAGTTTACATGGTTAAAGCAAAGTGAAAGAGGCTGGAAAGGTAAAGTGACGCGTGACTGAGCTGGTCTCTTTGTTGCTCCATTAGTGCCTGCAGAAATAGAATATGAAGATATGCATAAAAATACCCATGCTTAGAATATCTATGAATGGGAAACATCAGGCATGAATAGCTTGTAAAATAATGCACGAAAAGTCCAACCAGTGAACCCATAGACTAGATAAAAGAATATTACAGATATGCAGTAGTCTGTTGTGCGTATACAAGAGTACACTAAGAGATTGAAAGATGAAATACTACAAGCATTGGCACCTGGATCACTGCATACAGCTTGGGATATTTCATCTTTGTGTCTTCCTTTCACTACCATTTCATGTTCACTGTTTTCACCTTCTGAAATTTGGGTATTGGAGCCACTACTAGCTGGAGTGAACAAAACATATTAAGTCCCACCCCCTCTCACCAAACTGTCCAAAATAAATACAACAAGAAAAGATAATAGTGCTTACGACTCAAGAATGTGAGGGCCCAAAGGTACAGGATGTTGAACAAAATAATGAATCCTATAAGGGCTCCAATGGAAACCCAAAATCCCCATTCACCAGTAAACAAGCCTTTGGATTTAAGAATAGCTTTACCCACTGTTGGTGCGTCAATATTTGTATCATTGTTTGGCTGCATTAAAATGGCTGTTGTTAATTCAAAATTGTAAGCACCTTTACAAGATCAGTATATTCAGTACCCCATTATGCAAGCCTCAAGAAAAAGATGAAAAGCAGGTTCACAGGGAAATAAAACTTACAATAGCCCATCTACTGGCAAGGAACTCGTTGATAGATATTGCATTTTGGCTATACATCATAGGAGATGCCCAGTAACCCCAGATCCACCATGGTTTGATGTCATCTGCCCACATCATACTCAGAGGTCAAAAGGTTACTTCCATCCATATGAATGACAAGATTTTGCTGATTTCTTGTGCGACTATGAAAATATAAATGAATTTTACATGACAGCATACTTACTTCTACGGATGACAAATCCTCCAAAGATAAAAATAACAAGCATCACAAACACACCGAAAGTATTGGCCACAACCATTGTTTTCAAAATAGCACCAAGAAATCGGAATAAAGCCATTGCCACTTGGTGTGTGGCAAAAAATGCTATAAACTGACGAAAGAACCTATTCCCAACAGAAAAATGAACTCATGAGTCATGAAGCTAACTGTAAATGCCCATGGTGTCAAAATGACGAAATTCGAATATGTAAAATAGTGAAAGTTGGTAAGGGTTATGGATACCTTCCTGCAGCAGGTGCAAACCCCATCACGTAGTACGTGAGAACAACCCATACTGCTGCTTCGACGAGCGAAACAGGAATTTTTAAGATTATGTTTGCCAGTCCAAAGGTCCATGCAGGGAAGAACAAGAAATCCCTATGTTTGTAGAAAACTGGTAGCTTCTTTATGGTCAATTGTAGCTCAGCAAAACCATTGAACATGACCGTTATCACACTAAAAGTCAGAGCCCCAAAGAATTTGTTGCCATCAGAAATCTGCCCATGGGGCATCTTTGTTCTGAGGAACACAGTCATGGACATGAGCGCAAGGATGATCAACTGGGTGACCTTGAAAATGTAGATGAAGGAGTTGCGCTTCATCAACAGCTGCTCTCTTGACATCACTGCCTTAAATGATTCCCAGCTGGAAAGCCCATACTTTCTGGTGGTCAATGCAGCAGGATGGGTTTTGGACTTCTCGAAAGGAGTTTGTAGCTCCTTATGCATCAGCTGGCCCACATGGAATGACTTGAAATGTTCTGCAAACTCCAGTACAGATACATAATGATATTCCCGATCAAGGTACCAATATTGCTGCTGGTCTTTCTTGGAAGTGACCTCTTGAAGAAAGTCCGCAACACCTTTCCTTTCAGGGCACCGGAAACCAGCAGACTCAAAGAACTCCAAGATGTTCTCGCGTGGCCCATGGTAGACTATGTAACCTTCTGATAGTAGGATTATGTCATCAAAAAGATTGTAGGTCTCTGGCGGTGGCTGGAGCAGAGAGATCACGACAGTCTCATTCATTACATGGACCAATTGTCTCATAAACTTTACAATCTGAAATGTGCTCGAGCTATCCAGTCCAGTGGATATTTCGTCCATAAACAAAGCCCTTGCTGGCCCCGTTAACATCTCCCCTACATAAAAGGGGGGAAAGAATAAGACAAATCCTGGGTTAATTTGAATACAAAATGAATTGAGATTTCAACTATAAATTGGTGAAACACGCATGATTTGCAGGCTTTATATTCATACCAGTTGTCACACGTTTCTTTTGCCCACCAGAAATACCTCTGACCATCTCATCACCAATAATAATATCAGCACAAATGTCCAGCCCAAGCACCTGGGATAATTTTTGACAAACTCAATAAACATGTTTTTTAGCCTATCAGTAAAATCAGAACCACACCTTGAGAGTGACGTCTGTTAAAATATTAGTCTCCTGTCCTTGTACTGCAGTAGCTTTCATGAAAGCATCAATCTCAGGATCTGGCTTAATGCCTGCATCCCGCTCCCTTCTAGCAAGTTCTGCGAGCATCTCATATCTGGCACCGATGCCTAGGCACCTCCTGGAGAAATCCAACGTCTCTCTTACAGTCATCTCTGCATTGTGGAGATCATACTGACCAACATATGCGCTTGTCCTCTCAGGATAGAATTCTGAAATTGGATGGCCACAATATGTGATGCTGCCAGAGACCTGTTGCAATAGAATGATTTAGCATGTGACAGAAACGCATAAGAAAAACTGACAGAATGGCACACAATGATGATTTTATGTTAAACCTTGAGATTTTTGTCAAGCTTTCCAGTGAGTGCTCGCATGAGCGTGCTCTTTCCTGAGGATGGAGGCCCAAGGAGAAGCGTCATCCTGAAAACAGCTAGCTCAGTACTCTGTAGTTGCTTTTCTTCTAAAAGTGCAAGTTGGTCCTATTTGTACTTATCAGATTACATGGCATGATGCAAAGCAACAAAACTCATGGCTGGCATCATTTGTCAGTCAGTATCACAATTTTTTTGTTACTCCTGTTTCATGAAAGGATAAAAAAATGTAAATGGATTCCTCTTAAGAAAATGATACTGCTAGCTAGACCCACCACTTTCAGCTAGCTGATGGAGAGGACAAGGAAACCAGGTTCAGTTGGGTTGGGAAGATCCAGGGAGCAGTTGGACTGGATGGTGACCCAGCACTAAACAAATAAGCGAATGTATATGTATGGGTACCTGGACGGCTTGAGGACACCATTGACATTCTTAAGTATGGTGATGTTCCTCTTGTTTGAAGAGCCAAACCGGCCAATGAGTCCCTGCAATGCAGCATATATCGGTGAGTTGTGTACTCTGTTAGTATGGCTGGGCAAAATACCCGATACCCGAAACCCGAGCCCGAAAAATCCAAGCCCGAGCCCGAAAAACCCGAACCCTAATTCGGGTTTCAAGTCACGGTACCCGAAATTATTACGGGTAATTCGGGTATTGGACCACGGTACCCGAAATACCCGAACAAACCCGAACAAGAGACCAGCCCAAAATTATTATTCATTCGGCCCACTCATATTTTGAGCCCAGCCCACCAAACCCTTCCTCTTCCACTAACCCTAACCCTGTCTATCCCCTCAGTCCCTCGCGCCTCCAGCCCCTCATGCCGCCGCCGTCCATCCATGGACTCCACGCCCAGCGCCCACCCCAGCCGCCGCGCCGACCGCCCTGCCACCACCCCGGCCACCGCTGCCGCGCCCAGTCCCCGCCCACACCCCGGCCGCCGCCGCCGCACCGATCCCCAGCCCCCACCCCGGCCGTCGCCGCCGCATCCACCCCCAGCCCCCACCCCGGCCACCGCCGCCACATCCACCCCAGCCCCCACCCCGGCCGTCGCCGCCGCGTCCAACCCCAGCCCCCACCCCGACCGCCACCGCCGCATCCACCCCACCCCCACCCCACCCCGAGCAGTCAGCGGCTCAGCGCCAACGCAGGCGCCGCCCCCGTCCCCGCCGGCCGCCGGTCTCCTCGCCTCTCAACGCATGCCTGCGCCATGGAGACGCTCTCGGCGTAGGCCCTGCTCCAGCCGCGGGGCGTGACCGAGCCGCCGCCCCCGCTGCCGCCGGCCGCCGGTCTTCGCATCACCACCACGCCTCCCGACGCTCGCCATGGAGACGTACAAATTTCGGGTAGTTCGGGGTAACCCGATCCCGAAACCCGAATTTCCGGGTACCCGAAATGTCGGGTTTTCATTATTTCGGGCAAATTTCGGGTTACAGATTTCAAAACCCGAAATTCTCGAAACCCGAAATACCCGACCCGAATTTTTCGGGTTACCCAAATGCCCACCCATAGGGGGGTTGTGGAGAAATCCAGGTTACCTCGCAACTCATCCCTAATCTGATTCCCCGGCCCATTCGATCTACTCACACCTATTTTTGTATTCAAGCTCCTTTTGGCGAGCCATGGGGAACTTTGGGGCATAATAATGAATCTGCGAACCCCAAGATCAGCCAGAGGTTCCATCGGCCACCAGCTTGTTCTGCTTCACCGCCTCCCCCTCCGGCGACTATCAATGGATGATTAACCCTGTGTGTGTGTTGTTTAGAATGCAATGTTTTGCACTATTGACCCCCAGCAAATAGGAAATTGATTTATTAGTTTTTTTGTGTGTTTTTAAGATTAACTCAGGCAATAGTGCTAAATTAGATCCTCCAAATGCTAAACCAGCGCTGCCTCTATTTTTAAAATTTGCTCAAACCCTAACGATAACCCTCAATTCTAATTTACAAAACTCTGTAAAGATCCCATAGGAATGGAGTATGGAGTAGGGAATTTGAAGATCTTCCCAAAATAGAGGACTAATAAAGGGTGTTCTAGAGTATATCTTTTTAACTTAATCTTCTAAACATGAGATAAGGGTTGTTTAGAGGGTCTGCTGGAGTTGCTCTTACTCCCTTTACCCCCAAATATAAGATGTTCTGTATTTTTTAGGATAAATTATGGCTGTATAGAAAAAACTCTATTTAGATAAATATATATGTGCTAATTAAAATAGCATGTCATTTTTCATGCACCTCCCTATATGGTTGCATGCACATCTTTTTGTTGGAAAAGATCCGGAAACAATGCACAATTAAGATGGTTGGTCCACTCTCAACCCAGAATGCTTTATATTTGTGGACAAATTTTGAATCCCGCGAATGGAGGGAGTAGTCGTTAATTTTTGTGCTAACCCTCCAATTCTACGCTCCTGAGAGCAACTCCAGTAGACCCTCTAAATAGTCGCTTATCAATTTTAGAGGACTAAGCCAAAAAAAAAGCACTCCAGTAGACCCTCTATTTTAAGGAGGTCTCTAAAATCCCTCTATCACCCTCCATTCCAAAGATAGCAGCAATGTGAGTTAAGGTTGATGCTAGAGATGAGAGAGAGAGAGAAAGATTTTTTTTATATCAGAGAGAGAAAGATTGGTGCAATACATTGGAGCGCATGTGCTAGACTAGCACCTGCGGCTTACTTAAGCACACGGTGCTCTGAATAAAAAAAAAGTAGTATGTGGCTCCTTGTGTGCAGAAGGTGTGTGGTGAGGAGAGAGGAAATGATGTTTGGCAGGTTCTACAATTAGAGGGGCAGAGCTGCAATATGTTGGACCAAATTTTGCTAAGCTAGCACTTGTGACCTGATCTCATCTTAGCACTATCTTCTATTCCAAACGCTAAAGCTATCCTAAAAGGTCTTTAGGGAACCGTCTATTATAAATTGGAATTGAGAATTATTGCTAGAGTTAAAACAAATTTAGAAGCTCCTAAAAGTAAAGGCAACTTCATTTAAGTGTCTGATTTAGAGGTTATTGTTGGAGTTGTCATCAGGTGCCATGGTCTTATTATCGAAGAAAGTTGCATAAAGCAAGTGGGAGTAGTCTTGCGAAAACTAAAGAAATGGCAGTTTCTTTTCATCGAAAAAAAAAGAAAGAAACGGCAGGCAGCTATAGCTCGCTATCTTTTTTTTTTCTTTTTTGCGAGGAACTATAGCTCGCTATCTATCAAGCAGTCGTCGTCTATCTCAGACTTGATTGGTGCAGGTACTCCGTTAAATTGAAAGAAAAACAGGGGCACGGAACATGTGCAGACGAGTTATCATCACCCTAACTTTTTCTGTATTGATAACTGCAACGTCAACTAACTGACCAGAGGGGAAAAACATATAATATTTGGATTCTAGTCCATCGAAAAATGCATATATGACACCTATGCAAATAATAAAAAATCAAACTATATATGCAAATAAGTTAATTAATTAAATGATGAATGAATAAATATTAATTACTTGGCCAAGGCAAAACCTGGAGAAAATTGGTGGCTGCGTTCCAGAGCGTTGGGAGGGCGCGGCCGGCGACGATGACGTCCGCCTCCACCGTGAGCTGCTCGTAGCGAACCTCGATGGTCGGGAGCTCGATGCCCACCCTGCATGCATTCATGTCATGTCATGTCATCAATCGATCGGCGGCGGCCGGCGATGATTTAATTATATATATTAAGAGTTTATTACATGTCGATGCGATCCTTGAGTCGGCGCAGGAAGCGCTCGCTGTCGTCCTGGATCCAGAGGCGCTCCAAGAGGGCGCGGCCCCCGTCGCCGGCGGCCATCTTCTGGATGTCGACGACCTCGACGCCGCCCTGGCCTTGTTGCTGCTGGTCGAGCGCCCTCCGGAGGATGCCCTGGCGCATTCGTTCGTAGGTGGGCAGCTTCTCCAGCGCCGCCCAGCGCAGGTTCTCCTCCTCGTCGCGGTGCTCCTGCTCCGACTGCGCCCGCCCGAAGGGGTCCTCCGTCTCCATCTGCCGGAACGACCGCGAGATGGAGGAGCCCCAGCTCAGGCTCCGACGGCTCGACGACGCCAGCGCCGCCGCAGCATGCTGATTCGACTCCGCCATAGCTTACTTGAGCGGTTGAGCCGGCGGCCGGCCTGCCCTTCAGCTGCGGCTTACCAAGCTAGCACGCAGCCATGTGCTTGCTGTGCTGTGCATATATAGCTAGAGCACCGTGCGTGCCGGGTTTTGCTGCAGTGCACGTAACATGTGTGGCTGGAGTCGTATTGTGTCAGCATGTGCGTATGCGCCGCACGGTGACCCATTTTTTTACCAGAGAAATTTTTAGAGGTGTCAATTGGTAACTCTTAGATGCACCTACAATTTTTTTTAGTTCAAAGTTTTGTACTACCTTTTCAAAATAAGATCTCAATTTGAAAAAATAGTACAAAATTTTAAACTAAAAAGGATTGGAGCTGCACCAAAGGATCACCAATTAATACTCCTAGAAATTTTAAAATATGCTAGCTATTCCATATGTATGATTTTTATATATACCGCTCATTAGCCCTCCTAGATCATGTAATAGTAAACACTTAAACATATGAGGAACGAGAGTACTCTATCCTGCTTGTGATGAGTGAATTGTCAACCGTGCGGTGTGATCGTGCGTTTGGTCTTTGGATTGCAGGTACACGGGCGTCGAGTATCGACGGGGAGCTGCCGTGGAGGTGCTGTGGCCGATGGACCGTGCGGTGGACGACGGTGAAGGGCAGCCGGGACCGGAGCTCGGACCGGGCGGCAGCTGTGGCGTCCACTCCTGGATCGAGGGCGCAAGCGGCGACGGAAGGCGGGTTTCTTGGTTTGCGCCACAAAACCAAGGAGGCGGACGGCGGTTGAAGACGCCGAGTCGTGGAGGCACGGGCGTCGGTCTCGGGACTGACGGAGGCGACGGGCGTCAACGGCGTCTAGGGCCTCGCTGCGGGCGAGGAGGTGATGGGCATCGGGCGGCGTCTAGGGCCGTCAGAAGGCCGAGGCGGGAACGGCGTCTAGGGCCACGGCGTGGAGGCGGGAATCTTCCCGCGCGTGAGGTTTTGGCGGTTTTCTCAAAACCGGCCACCTACCCGGGTTTCGCGGACCCTCCAAAACCGCGGACTGGATCTTCATCAAGACGGCGGCATCGCGGAGAAGACTTCGTTTCGAAGAAAGAACCTCGGCCGTCGGATGAGATCGTTGTACAGGGGGTGCTGCAGGCCAACCGGTCTGACCGGTCCCTGGCACCGGTCTGACCGGTCTAACCAACCGGTCTGACCGGTCCAGCGTACCGGTCTGACCTGTCCCGCGGGTATAAATACCCCTTCACTTGTGTTAGGTTATTGCGGCTTTTGTAATCTGTTCGTGGACTCTCTGTTTCTCCAGGCCGCCGCCCCTGTGTTCTCCTCCCTCTGTTTCTCTCTTTAGAATAGATTTATCCATGGATTTGTGAGAGTTTGTATTGGATTTGATTGGGAAAGGAGGCCCTATCCTCCTTGTGCCCTCTGGGCTTTTGAATCAAACCAATCCCGTCCCTCTTGTGCTGTTTGTGATGGATTTTCGTTTTGGTTTTGATGCACTTGATTGCGGCGGTTTGTAGGGTTCTTTGGAGTGATTCCTATGCTTCTAGCTTCGTGTCAATCCCTCTGGAATCATGAGCTCTTCAGAATTGAAGTTTTCGAGTATTTGAGAAAACCCCAATCCCTTTTGATCTCCCCTATAATTCTCTAGATTCGTTGATATTTAGGCTGAGATCTTTTGGGGATATGTTCACGGGGTAGGGGCGAAGCTATCCCCCAAGTTTCACCGATTTTCGTGGTCGTTTGCTCAAGATTCACCGTTTGAATCCTCTTTCTCGGGGGTTTTCTGGGTGCTACCGGTCAGACCGGTAGGACAGACCGGTCAGACCGGTCTGCTCTTTTTGAACAGACACGACCGGTCAGACCGGTCCATCACACCGGTCAGACCGGTCCTGGCAGATCAGTCCTGAAGCTTTCCCACTTTGCTTCCGATTCGCTTCGTGTTTTCGTTCGCTGGTTCAAGGCCTTTTGTGTTGGTTTAGCTCTTCAATAGCTACTCCAAACTTTGGTCAGAACGCCTGAGGGATTGGGTGATTTTGGGATATAGGCCGACGATTCGAATTTGGAAGAAATTTTGATCGGCTCCCATTCACCCCCCCTCTGGTCGCCGGCTTAGGTCCCACAATTGGTATCAGAGCTCGGTTGAGGTTTTCAATACCCTAACCGGTTTGAAAACCATTCGGCGACCATGGCGAGTCTTGGTAAGATCCCGGTGTTTTTCGGCGAGGATTATGCCTACTGGAAGGTTCGCATAAGAGTCTTCCTGCAGAGCATGGGAGCCGATGTCTGGGAGATTACCACGAACCAGCTTTACGAGGTGCTGGCTGTTCGGACCACGCCTCTTCAGGTGACCCAGCACGAGGCTAACGCCAAGGCTGTCAATGCCTTGTTCGCTGGCGTTTCTCGTGCGGAGAGAAAGCCAACTTAGAGAATGAGAATATCTATCTTAGGTCGATTCTGAGTTGGGTCTCTGGCAGTGAGCCGTAGTTGGGCATGATGATTAAGCAGTTCAAGCGTGGTGATGGGTTTGGGGTCGGTTACACATACACGAAGTCAGACTTTGACAGGTTGTATGGTAAGATTGGCAAGGCTGCTGGAAACACTGCTAGCACGAGCACGCAGCCTTCGCTTGTTGACCCCGCGGATGGTGTGATTAAAGAACCACCGAAAGCACCTCCGCAGAAGCAGGTTTGGGTTCCAAAGCCCAATGAGCTGAGGAACTCCCTCGACACGCTCTCTGCTGGCACAACCCAGGTTGCCCAGAAGAAGAGGGCTGCTCCTCCCCGTCCGCGGGCTAGGCCTCCTCCTCCCAAGCATGAGGTGAGGTACCACTGCGAGTTCTGTGACAGGGAAGGTCACCTGGAGGAGTTTTGCTTCAGGAGGAAGCGGGCTGTGAGGAGAGAGCAGGAGAGACTGAACGCGGACATGTACTCTGCTTGGGTGCATGATCCTTCTCGGCGTGGTGATAGGCGAGATGCTAGGGCACGCCGTGTAGGTGGAGGTCAGGGAGACGGTGGTGGTTATCGTGCTCCAGCAGGTGGTCGCTTTGCCGGCCATGCTCCTGGTCGTTTTCAGTACGGCTATGGACCACGAGACCGAGGCTTTGGAGGAGGTTTTGAGGCTCCACGCTTTCCTCGCGGTGGTGTTCGTCAGTCACGCGGTAGACGGGACGTGGGATACGCTTTGTCTGGTTTTGCTAACCCTTCTGTAGAGCAAATGGCTCGACACTGGTTTGCTTCTCACTTTGCTAACCCCAGTGTTGAGACATTTGTTCACCCTTTGTCTCACTACTGATGTGCAGGTCGGAGGCTTGGAGAACAGGTGGATCATGGACTCCGGTTGTTCGCGCCACATGATCGGAAATGACAAATGGTTCTCCAGCCTCACCCCGATGCGCTCAAAGGAGTACATTGTGTTCGGGGATAATGGAAGAGGAAAGATACGTGGACTTGGCGCTGTTCGAGTTTCTGATCGCTTTACCCTGAGAGAAGTTGTTTTGGTTTCAAATCTTGGCTTCAATTTGCTTTCTGTTTCGCAACTTCTTGATGAGGGGTTTGAGGTTCGCTTTAAGGAGGGCTGTTCGCGTGTTTTGGATTCCAGGGGAGATTTGGTTTGTCGGATTACACCTCGCGATCGGGTTTTCTTGGTTGACTTCTCTGGAACTCCTTTTGGCCCTTCTCATTGCTTGATGGCTGGTTCTTCTTCTGATTTGTGGAAGTGTCATAGGAGACTTGGACATTTGAGCTTCGATTTGTTGTCGAGACTGAGCTCACTTGGCCTGATCCGAGGATTGCCCAAATTGAAGTTTGAGAAGAACCTTGTTTGCCATCCGTGTCGCCACGGGAAAATGATTGCCGCTTCTCATCCGCCTGTTAATCATGTGAAGACTTCTCACCCTGGAGAGTTGCTACACATGGACACTGTTGGTCCTTCCAGGGTGATGTCTGTTGGTGGGAAGTGGTACGTGCTTGTGATTGTGGACGACTTTTCTCGCTATTCTTGGGTCTTTTTCATGAGAACCAAGGATGAGGCTTTCGAGTTTGTTCGAGACTTGATCTTGAGATTGAAAAACGAGCTACCCCAGGCCATGCGAGCGATCCGCTCTGACAATGGCACAGAATTCAAAAATGCTCGTTTTGATGTCTTTTGCAGTGATCAAGGTCTTGAACACCAGTATTCTTCTCCCTACACTCCACAACAGAATGGAGTTGTAGAACGTAAGAATCGGACGCTGGTTGAGATGGCGAGGACGATGCTCGATGAGCATAGGACTCCTCGCAAATACTGGGCTGAGGCGGTTAACACCGCTTGTTACGTGTCCAACTGCATTTTCTTGCGTGCTTTCATGCACAGCACTTCTTATGAGTTGCGGTTTGGACGCCAGCCCCGTGTTGACCATCTCAGAGTTTTCGGTTGCCGGTGCTTTGTGCTGAAAGATGGAAATCTTGATAAATTTGAGTCTCGCTCATCTGACGGTATTTTTCTCGGTTATGCTTCTCACTCTAGAGCGTACCGTGTGCTGATTATTGATACTAACATCGTCAGAGAGACTTGTGAAGTCACTTTCGACGAGACTGCACCGTGCAATTCTTCTGTCTTTGAAGTTGCAGGAGATGATGAGCTCGGCACCTCCATCTTTGAAGATGAGGAGGAAGAAGCTGCAGATGGCGAGGCTGAGGCTACCACGCGTGCTGTGGACCCAGCTATCTTTGCTACGAGCTCGGATGATGAAGACGGCCCCGATCCGACTACGTCTACTTCACGGGGGTTGTTCGAGGAGGTGACTCAGGCTACACCAGCTGATCCTGAGGAGACACCAGCTTTGGTTGAGGAGGAGACGACTTTGACACGGGAAGCACCGCGACATATTCAGCGTCGCCATCCACCTCAACAGATGCTAGGTGATCTCAACGAGCGAGTCACCAGGTCCAAGGTAACAAGTATCGCTGGCTTTGCTCATTCAGCATTTGTTGCCTCTTTTGAGCCCAAAGATATTGGACACGCTCTTTCTGATTCTAATTGGGTCAATGCCATGCATGAGGAACTTGAAAATTTTGAAAGAAACCAAGTTTGGGTCTTAGTCGAGCCTCCACCTGCTTGTAATCCCATCGGAACGAAGTGGGTTTTCAAAAACAAGCAGGGTGAGGATGGCTTGGTTGTTCGAAACAAGGCTCATCTTGTTGCCCAGGGGTTTTGCCAAAAAGAGGGTATTGATTTTGAGGAAACCTTTGCTCCTGTTGCTCGTTTGGAGGCTATTCGAATCTTTCTTGCATTTGCTGATTCCAAGGGTTTTAAGGTTTTCCAAATGGATGTTAATTCTGCCTTCTTGAATGGTTTTATCGAAAAAGAGGTTTATGTAAAGTAACCCCCTGGTTTCGAAAATCCCAAGTTTCCAAACCGTGTTTATAAACTTCAGAAAGCTCTTTACGGTTTGAAACAGGCACCTAGAGCTTGGTATGATAGATTGAAAACCTTTTTGCTGGCTCAGGGCTTTAAAATGGGATGTGTTGATAAAACTTTGTTCCTCATGCGATCTGGCACTGATTTCCTTTTGGTTCAGATATACGTGGATGATATTATCTTTGGTGGCTCTTCTCACGCTCTTGTCTCCAAGTTTTTTGAGCAGATGTCCAGGGAGTTCGAGATGAGCATGATGGGTGAGTTGCAGTTCTTCCTCGAGCTGCAGATCAAGCAAACTCCTCAGGGCACTTTTGTCCATCAAGCCAAGTACACTAGAGACTTGCTGCGGAAGTTCGACATGAGCGACTTGTCTCCTCAGCCGACTCCGATCAGCACATGGACGGCGCTTGATGAGGACTTGGACGGCGAGGCGGTGGACCAGAAGGAGTACAGGAGCATGATCGGCTCTCTCCTGTACCTGACGGCGACGCGACCGGACATCCAGTTCGGCGTCTGCCTCTGCGCGCGGTATCAGGCTTCGCCGCGCACCTCCCACAGGCAGGTGGTGAAACGCATCTTCAGGTATTTGAAATTCACCCCTGAATTTGGTCTTTGGTATTCTGCGGATTCTTCTCTGGTTTTGGTGGGCTTTTCTGATGCCGATTTCGGTGGGTGTCGGTTGGATCGCAAGTCGACATCCGGCACTTGTCAATTTCTCGGTACATCTTTGGTGTCTTGGTCCTCTCGCAAGCAGGCTAGCGTAGCGCTTTCTTCCACAGAAGCCGAGTATGTTGCCGCTGCTAGTTGCTGCTCCCAGATACTTTGGATGAAACAAACCTTGCAGGATTATGGTTTGAGTTTCGGTAGGGTTCCCATCTTTGTAGACAACATGTCAGCCATTAGCATTGCAAAGAACCCTGTCCTACACTCCAGAACCAAGCACATAGACATCCGATTCCATTTCCTGCGAGACAATCATGAGAGAGGACACATAGACCTGATCCATTTCTCTTCAGAGAGGCAAACCGCAGATATACTTAACAAACCGCTAGAGCAAGACACTTTTGCTTGCTTGCGAGGGGAGCTTGGGGTTTGTTACCCCTTTTGATCGCTGACTTTTGTTTTGGTTAGCTTGGTAGGTCTTTGTTTTGCTTCTCTTTGTTTTCTAGGTTTGGTAGTTGCATTGTGCATATGCATTGTACATTTTTGCATTTTGCATTGTCTCACTTGCACTAGCATTCTTGTATACTTTGCTATGATCTTCTAGTGCCTGCTAGTGTGAGTTGTTAAACTTGATCATGTATAGCTTGCTCCATTGTGTATATGACATCATCTGAGTTAAGTTATTTTGTTTTGAAAAATCTGAAAACATGATCACCCTGTCTTGGCTACTAGCATGTTAGGGCGTGTTGATGTGCTTTGCTATCTTATTCATGCTAGTGTGCCTTTTTGTTCAGCAATTCATACTTGAAATGATCTAAATCTGATAAAAATTGCTTGAACTGCTCATGAAATGGATTGAAAAGATCCAGGTGGGATTGCTTATCGCACTGATCGAGCTTTCGGGACGGCTCACTTTGCACTTGTGAGAACCCGGGCAAGGCTGTGCATGACTGAAACGAGTCCTTTAAGCTTCTGATTGTCTGTTGGCATAGGCTTGGCCTCGTTGCTAAGTAAAGCATGACAAGCTTTCAACCCCTGGCATTAAGAATTGCTTGATACAAATTTGATTGAAAAATGAATGTTCGCAACATGTTTTGGCTGGGTTGGCTCACCTGTATGAGTTTGAGTAGCACTGCTTTCCATTCCCTACTTGTTAGTGCTAGATCATGGGTGATGTTTTTATTTCTCCTAAACTGAACTTGCCTAGCTCTAGACTGATTTGATATACCCTGTTGAGCTAGATGCAGGTCTAGTTTATGGATGCACACGTGCTTGTGACTAGATGTTGCTCATATCTTTGTATCCCTGAATGCTTTCACTTACACCTCCTGCATTGCATTCATTGCATAGCATCTGTTCAGGGGGAGTCTCAGCTTCAGGGGGAGCTCTAGGTCTTTGTAGCCTTGATGTGTGCATGTGCCAACAAGGGTGAGAATTTTGAGAGAAGTGATCGAACAAGGGGGAGCTATGTTTGATTTTTTGAAAAACTTGTTGTGCACATGGCTGTGAGAGTGCATCATTTTGGGAAAGTTGCACATGTGAGAGGGAAAAATTTTGCTTGTGGAGTTTCTGCTTTGGTTTTGGCTCCTGGTTTTCCTCGTTTTCCCTCTGCTTCTTGCATGACTGCGTCGAGCGTTACCTCTGTCTTTGAGGAGTCATGTTGTGACTTTTGATCGATTGCGTCGAGCCTTTGCCCTTATCTTAGGGGATCGATCTTTGCTTGAGTAAGTGACTGTTCTTGCCTTTCTGAGCTTTTCGTCACTTGCTTGAGTTCTTCTTTTTCGTGCTTCTTTGTTCTTCTTTGGTTTCACTTCTCTTGGTTCGTTTGTGGTGTGTTGACAATGCACTCATCAAGGGGGAGATTGAGGAACGAGAGTACTCTATCCTGCTTGTGATGAGTGAATTGTCAACTGTGCGGTGTGATCGTGCGTTTGGTCTTTGGATTGCAGGTACACGGGCGTCGAGTGTCGACGGGGAGCTGCCGTGGAGGTGCTGTGGCCGATGGACCGTGCGGTGGACGACGGTGAAGGGCAGCCGGGACCAGAGCTCGGACCGGGCGGCAGCTGTGGCGTCCACTCCTGGATCGAGGGCGCAAGCGGCGACGGAAGGCGGGTTTCTTGGTTTGCACCACAAAACCAAGGAGGCGGACGGCGGTTGAAGACGCCGAGTCGTGGAGGCACGGGCGTCGGTCTCGGGACTGACGGAGGCGACGGGCGTCGACGGCGTCTAGGGCCTCGCTGCGGGCGAGGAGGTGACGGGCGTCGGGCGGCGTCTAGGGCCGTCAGAAGGCCGAGGCGGGAACGGCGTCTAGGGCCACGGCGTGGAGGCGGGAATCTTCCCGCGCGTGAGGTTTTGGCGGTTTTCTCAAAACCGGCCACCTACCCGGGTTTCGCGGACCCTCCAAAACCGCGGACTGGATCTTCATCAAGACGGCGGCATCGCGGAGAAGACTTCGTTTCGAAGAAAGAACCTCGGTCGTCGGATGAGATCGTTGTACAGGGGGTGCTGCATGCCAACTGGTCTGACCGGTCCCTGGCACCGGTCTGACCGGTCTAACCAACCGGTCTGACCGGTCCAGCGTACCGGTCTGACCTGTCCCGCGGGTATAAATACCCCTTCACTTGTGTTAGGTTATTGCGGCTTTTGTAATCTGTTCGTGGACTCTCTGTTTCTCCAGGCCACCGCCCCTATGTTCTCCTCCCTCTGTTTCTCTCTTTAGAATAGATTTGTCCATGGATTTGTGAGAGTTTGTATTGGATTTGATTGGGAAAGGATGCCCTATCCTCCTTGTGCCCTCTGGGCTTTTGAATCAAACCAATCCCGTCCCTCTTGTGCTGTTTGTGATGGATTTTCGTTTTGGTTTTGATGCACTTGATTGCGGCGGTTCGTAGGGTTCTTTGGAGTGATTCATGTGCTTCTAGCTTCGTGTCAATCCCTCTGGAATCATGAGCTCTTCAGAATTGAAGTTTTCGAGTATTTGAGAAAACCCCAATCCCTTTTGATCTCCCCTATAATTCTCTAGATTCGTTGATATTTAGGCTGAGATCTTTTGGGGATATGTTCACGGGGTAGGGGCGAAGCTATCCCCCAAGTTTCACCGATTTTTGTGGTCGTTTGCTCAAGATTCACCGTTTGAATCCTCTTTCTCGGGGGTTTTCTGGGTGCTACCGGTCAGACCGGTAGGACAGACCGGTCTGCTCTTTTTGAACAGACACGACCGGTCAGACCGGTCCATCACACCGGTCAGACCGGTCCTGGCAGATCAGTCCTGAAGCTTTCCCACTTTGCTTCCGATTCGCTTCGTGTTTTCGTTCGCTGGTTTAAGGCCTTTTGTGTTGGTTTAGCTCTTCAATAGCTACTCCAAACTTTGGTCAGAACGCCTGAGGGATTGGGTGATTTTGGGATATAGGCCGACGATTCGAATTTGAAAGAAATTTTGATCGGCTCCCATTCACCCCCCTCTGGTCGCCGGCTTCGGTCCCACAACATATTACTACCTAATACTCCATATAGTAGTTCGTCACAAGAGCAGCTGGCCGGGTTCATGCATGCTTCATTTCTGCTGCAGCATGTATATTGTTTTCAGTAACAACGACGGCGATGAAGTATGTGATTATTGTACTGTATATGTTGGTGCGTGACCATACACATAATAAAAAATAGGTAGATTTTGTTGACCGTGGAATGGATCAAACAAAACAACTAATGTCAGACTGGGCATGCATGGGGCGGCGGCAGCGGCTCCGAGCAAGCAATGCAGGCTCTATATATAAACACCCTGCATTGCTTCATCATTCATCAATATGTATATGATAATACGTGGTCGTTGGTCTGCATGCGTACGTACTCCTAACTACTCCGATCCATGATGCCCGGCCGGCCAATGCGTGCATGAGAAAATTCAACCGGCACAACAAGCCGCATATCAATTCTTACCAGCTAGCTAGCTAGCTGCTATCTAGCTACTACTTGCCTTTAACAGGAGTATATAATAATAATGCCGTTATTGAATGGTGCTAGTTTTTTTTTTTAAGGAATGAATGGTACTAGTACTAGTAGCCAGTAGCTAGAGTTAGAGCAAACCTTCGCCGCCGGCTGCCGGCAGCGCACACATCACCCCAGCAAAGTGGTGGATCCCATCATCATTAAATTCTTTGTGCAACGTGGAAGCATTTGCACAGAGAAAGCTAGGGAACAAGATGCACAAATGGATTTCGGCAGCAAAAAGCGGGCGCCTCTCGTCTCTCTCATACTCTCTCTCTCCTCCTCCATGTAATATCTCGCTCGCTTGCAGGCACTCATTATATTTGCTCTTATTTAAATTTTGACATGAATATCGCGGTTTTAAAGAGAAAACATGGTCAAATTAGAAATAGTTTAACTCTTCGAAACAATTGGTGTCTCCTAGGCAGGAGCGCACCCGCCCGATCTCGACCCTAGCTGCATGCACGTTGGGGCACAACCTTTGCGAGCCACCATAGTGGTACCGGTGGACCCCTCTGTTGACCTTACCTAGTGAAATAAAAATGTTAGGGATATCAATAAGAATTTGTAAGTAGTGTTTACTTTGTAAGAAGAAACGGAACGGTGCAGTTTCATGAAGTGGGTTGATCCTGAATGGGATGGTAAGGCTCATTTTTTCTGGTAAAGCTCGTGAAGAGAGAGACACAAACTAAAAAGGATGCAAAGAAGTGGAAAAATAAATTGATAAAGGCTACTATGGAGCATGTAGAGACTGGCAATAAGATGAAGAAGGCACGGCGAAAACTGCACAAGCAAAGTGCTACAAAACGAGTTGAAGTTCCTCAGGAATTATAGGCACAATATTAAACTCGCACACACGCTCCTTGCTGGACATGTACTTGTGGTTGTTCTAGAATTGATGCTCGTGTCAAGACTAACTAGAAGGTTTAGGGGGGATAGTACTCTTATTTTTATAGCTAATGGTACTTTTGGTGTAAGTAGGAAAAAATAACTATTTATGAAAATGATACCGATATAATGGGTATATATTTTTTTTCTGATAGCGGTTCTAGTACTTTAGTTCATTCATTTTTTTAACAGAATTAGTTTTATTTATCCACATGAGTTACTTCCGGTAGTACTAATGAAAATGGAATGCGAGCAAAGTTGAAACCTCTATAAGATGATCAATGCATCATCGGATGAAGCAACTGGATAATATTTGTATTAAGTTGTGATGAAACAATTCATCATTTTTGTCATGTCACATAGGACATCCAATCAAATTATTGTCCAACATAGAATCTACGAAGGAGCAAATTTATGACTTTTAATGATGTTTTGTAGTTGTCATAGATTTAGTGATCACCGATACAAGGAACACCTCGAACTGTGGTTTATAAAGCTTGACTAGTGACGAATATTGCTTTGTTGTATGAACATCATGTTATAACATCAAAATTGTATTTATAACGTATTTCAATTCATCACTGATCAACAAATCTATTGTATGACATTCTATTCTCTTGCATCATGGAGACAATTCCATTATCTTCTTCTGCCATAGAAACATAGAATATAACTATATCAAATAAAATGGATATTTTACTAGTATCTGCCAGACCTGGGGCCACAGGATCGTGACATAGCACAGATATGTACAGGATAAGGTATGGAGCATGTCCCGTACTCTGACATCATGTAAAGTACTCCCTCCATCCCACAATATAAGCATTCCTAGCTATGTTTTTTATGTCCAGATTCATAGCATCTCTAATGCATCTGGACAAGTATTAGTCTAGGTACATAGAAGATGTTTTGAATCTCGTGAATAGCTAGGAATGCTTATATTATGGGATGGAGGTAGTACTTGAATACGAGTAGGATTAGTCGGTACAGAAGTAAACTACTCGGGAAGGACTTCTAGACTAGTATTGATTTAGGGTTTTCATGTAACCCTGTTTCCCCTAGGCTATATAAGGGCGGGCTAGGACCCCCTCTAAGGCATAAACCTATCTCAGGCAATACAAACCACCAAACAGAACGTAGGATGTTAAGCAACTCACGGCACGAACCTGTTTAAATCTTATGTTGCTTGCACCATCGTGTTCCAGATCTCGGCGACTCCCTGCCTAAAATATACTCCCTCCATCCCACAAAGAGTGTAGTTTTAGCATTCAAGTTTTATCACAGAGTGTAGTTTTAGCTTGTAATGATATTCATTTAATTAATGTAATACCAAGTACCAAGAAAGCATTGCATAGGAAAATGCATAGAGCTAATCAAATATTTAGTAGATATTAGTTTTCTAGTTCAATGCATATGCATTCATTGAGGATCCAGAAAACCAAATAAATAACACGATTTTCAACCATAACTGGTAGAAATAATTAGGAGCAACAAAATCATTTCTTTGGATGAGTAATGTGTCTGAAATTTTCTAAAACTACACTCTTTGCGGGACGGAGGGAGTACTACCTTAGGTGGAGGGAGTACTACCTTAGGTATCCGTAGATAGATTTGCTGGTAAAACACTAACAATATCTCTAATTAACCCAAACCTAATCCTCCTAGCTTCATGCATGTGCATAGTTAGTGGCTTAGGATCTTATAGACTTTTTTCACATGATGTTATTTCGACTACACTTTTCATTCACATTACTTCATCATATAATCCAATAATAATTTGACACTCCAAATTGTTTGATTTCTTATGACTTTATCTGTACCTTGAAGTTCCTTCAAGTTGTAGCTTCTTCACTCTAGCAAATGTTCTTTGGCCCAAGTTATCACTTAACCGTCACCTTTTGCCCAAGTCCTTGCTTGACTTCTTCATCCTATCTTGACATTCAATAAGCTTTGCCTTACTTTCAAACATCAACACCATGATCTTAGAATATAATTTTAATTTATTTGTAATATATTTATAAGGTTAATTACAAGTTGCAAACTTGGCACGGGAAAACTAACACAAGGAGAAGCACCTCCCTGAGCGGCCACAATGGATGCCATTCCTCCGATATAATACCTTAAAATGTAAAATGTATAGTAAGTGATATAGAACTGAGTGTATTATGTCTTTTTTCTCCATTACTGTCTCAATATCAATCAAAAGGCTTCAGAGTGCTTCATAAGCAGCGGCGGCTGCAGTTGCAACTCTACTAGCTGATTGTAGACTGTAGTCGGCCGAGCAGCGAAAGCTGCAGCAAGCATACTTTGGATGCTACCATAACCATTTACTCCCTCTGTTTTTATCTACATACCGTTTGATTTGTCCTAAATCAATATTAGTCAGTTTTGATCAAATCTATAAAAAAATATAGTAACAATTATACTACCCAATATATGCACTATCAATATATATTTCGTAGTGAGTTCAATAAAACAAGTTTAATATTATAAATGTTGTTATTTTTCTCTATAAATTCGGTAAAATTGGTTAAATTTGATTTACAATAAACCTAATACGTTGGAATTTAAGATTGCTATAGTGACTACGGAATCAATATCAGAGTTTTTTTCCCTTAAACCGTTAAACGGAATCAATCTCAGATTGTGACTTGGAGAAACCTTGCAAAGGGTAAAGTTATTTTTATTCATTATTATTTTGGAGAAATTCTTACCGTAGTATAATACGGTGTGAAACATGATTGCTAAAGTACCATCGAAAACAATATCTTGCGTATCCGGAACATTATTGCTAACGGGTGCGGATGCAAATTTGCCTATTTCGTTGGGGGTGTTTAGTTGGTGAAAAAGTTTGGGTTTGTTAATTGTAGCACGTTTTATTGTTACTTAATAATTAATGTCCAGTCATAGATTAATTAATATCATTATATTCATCTCGTAGGAATCAGTTATACTATGTAATTAGTTATTTTTTCCAACTACATTTAATGTTTTATACATACATTTGAAAATTTGAAAATTTAATGTGACGGGTAGGAAGGGGGGCTAAACGGTGCCCGGGTAGTTCTCAGCAGTAGTACTCCCTCACTGACATGTAGGGTCGGACCTATGTGTCAGTGACCCAACAGAAGTACAGCAGAGATCCGTGCCCCGTTATTGCCGACTCTTTACTGTCTGCGGCTGCGCCTTTTCCGCATGCTCCGCCAAGCAGCAGCAGCAGCAGGAGGAGGCGGCGGCTAGCAGCAGAAGAGCAGACCAACAAGAGTCGGAGAAGCCTCCCCTAGCTTCGCTATGCAGCCCATCAAGGTGTACGCCGACCGGCGGTCGCAGCCCTCCCGAGCCGTCATCATCTTCTGCAGGTATTCCGTTCGGTTTAGTCATCTGGTCGCCGATTCTTGATTTCAACCACCGCTTGCAGGGTGAATCAGATCGATTTCGAGGAGATCACGGTGGATCTGTTCAAGTCTCAGCACCTCACCGCCGAATTCAGAAGTACCATCCCCAGACCCTCCTGATTCTATTCGTTTTCCCTTCTCGAGAGGAGAGGGCAATGGGGGGTTGTAATTCTTCCAACTTGGTCAAATTGAGCGGCAATTCTATGCGAGAATACTTGCCTATCTGCGTCCCGTTGCTAAACTCATCTCATTAGTATATGCAGTGCTGCTCGAGGTACGCTGATTGCTTCTTTTGTCTCTTCAGAAATAAACCCGATGGGACAAGTGCCTGCAATTGTTGATGGAAGATTCAAACTATTTGAGAGGTACACCCTCTCAAAGCTTTGACCAACTCTCTTGATTTATTATTTGCTTTCTTACCTTCTCAAACTTTGCTGAAAGGTCATCCACTAACAACCACATACATAGACTCGGTGCATTTGACTTGATACTTAGTTTTTCCTTGTTTTCTGTCGATATCATGTTCTAACATTTTTTTTCTTTGCCTTTTACGTATTGTTTAGAAGCTGACATATTTTAGGCTGTCCGCACTAGGATCCTCTAAAGGATCCTGCAGTACGCCTTTAGCGGAAATTTTGCTGCAGCAGGGCACGGTAAGCGGTCCGCTACCAAAGTGGAAGAGAGCGATTCCTCCAAATCCAGCGGACTCCCCGTTCCTTCTCTAGAGAGTCACGTGGCGCGGGGCCCACCGCAGCGCTTTGCTCCTCCGCGGCCGCGGAGGCCGCGAGGAGCCTCACTGCTCGGTGCTCGCCGCTTGCCGCCACCGTGCCTCCGTCATGTGCTCCGCCACCGCCTGCCGCCGGGCAAGAACGGAGCAGAGGCAAGCTGGGGGAGAGAGAGGGGAGAGGTGGAGACGGAGGCGGGGAGGGGGAGTAGATAAGGTTGGATGGGTCCACTCGTCAGTCATAGTAGTGAGGGTGGGTAGAGTAGATTTGAGTAGGAAATGTTGATGACTGGGATATAGAGGATGAGATATTGAGTATGACGAGTGCGGGAGAAATGAGAATAGAGGAGAGAATCTCGATGACTAGCACAGAATATTCTTTTTAGAAGATGGATTTAGAGTATGACGAGTGTGGATAGCCTTATTCTTATAAGCGCAAATAGGGATTGAGGAGGTATCTAATACCTAAACGAAAATATTCTAGACTTACTAGTGAAGTTGTTTAATTACTTTATGATATAACTAGGATTCTAGGATCACCCGGTTACTGTCATATATGTAATTGTTTTTTACATGCTTAAACTATGCTTCTAGTTGTTATGTTATTTGATCTTTGATGATGAAATTTGTCCTCTTGTGACAGTCATGCTATTTTGAGGTACCTCGCATCCGTGTTCCCCGGAGTTGCAGATCATTGGTGCGTTACATATCAGTAGTGTCACTCAACTTTTTTCATTTTCTAAAAGTGCTGCTTATTTTGGGATAAACTGCTCTGTTTTTTTTTGGTTGGTGCTGTGTTACATAATGTAATTTATGTCTATTTTATTTATCACAAGTTCTTTAGCCATTGTTGGAGTCTTTCAACCATCAGATTGTTCAAATTGAAATGTGAATATAATGATTCATTTAGTAACATTTTAGATTCAGAGTTTCCATTGAATAGCTCCGGTTTACTTCTGTGCCACTGAATATCAGCTTTTGTTCATTATATGCCATCAGCACCATTAGAGCTATGTTAGTTGATGTAAAAAGGCACTTTTGCCCCTGCATATGGGCTCTTGCTGCTGTTTCGGGTTCTGCTTGTGCAGTGGTGCTGCTATTATTTGTACAGCTCTTGCATCAGCTGCTGCTGCTTCTAGTTAGGTCTGGTGGTGGATGCACTGCCGGTGCAGTTTGCTAAGTCAAAATGAGACCGAAATATTACATATACACAGGAATCATGTTCAGAAGAGCAGATGAAAGCAAATTACACATACAAGTAGCATGTCCATCTCCCAAGTGAGAGTGAAATAACACATTCAAGTATTTTGAGAGGTTGGGACTTGGGAGGGAAATATTACATATACACAGGAATCATGTTCAGAAGAGCAGACAAAAGCAAATTACACATACAAGTAGCATGTCCATCTCCCAAATGAGAGAAGATTTACACATTCAAGTAGCATGTCCATCTCCCAAATGTGAGTGAAATAACACATTCAAGTATTTTGAGAGGTTGGGACTTGGGGGTATTTGAGTGTATATGTTAAGGAAAGGCATAGTATAAGCATTTCTGAGAAAGTTCCTGCAATGACATAGTATAAGTGTTTAATGAAGTTTAGTCTAACGTGTAAGGCATGATTACACTGCTTGGATGCTACACCAGGATTGCCCCCAAGCACACAATCAACCAATAGATTGTCAATCAAGTGTTTTAGGATCATCGTTGGTGCAAGATATCAGATGTGGGACTCTGTTGGGCTCGTCACTCTGCAGCAGGAGATCCAGGATCGACAGCCATGAGCTCCTCCAGCCTTGAGCCAATTCTCGGTCCGCGCACTTCGCTTTGGGAGGGGGGGGGGGGTTGCAAATTCTTGTGCGTCCTCGACTCTTAGTCCCCGCTCGATTGCTGTTGACCTTGGTCGAAGGCAGCACAGCGCTTTCATGGCTTGACATGATAATGCATTTGTCAGTTGTGATGAGAGTTCTATATCTTCCTTGGTAATTCAAGTGACTGCTAATATCCTTTTTCATATAGGTATCCTGCTGACTTGTTCACCAGAGCCAAAATTGAGTCAATCTTGGATTGGCATCACTCAAATTTGCGTCGTGGTGCAGGTGAGAGCCAAGGTTACTCATGGGTTTGGTGCTGCTGCGGAGTTATGATTCGCCATGTAGGGTGTTTGGTTTGCATCCAATGATGGGTGGTTAGTTCATCATGGGGTCATGCCAAATCTTTGAAACGATGATTCTATTTCTTATTTTTGTACCAGCCTTGTGCTTATAAGAGACATGATGATGATGGAACAACCCCACACTATTCCTAAAGCTGAAGTGGTTTATGCTTGGGGTTGGCACTATATAATCTATTAACCATTTTGTTCCTCAGACCAGAAACCTTAATGTGTTTGCTAGAAATTATGCCAATGAGTTTATTTGTCGATGAAATTAACTATGCTTCAGAACTGTGATGAGCATCTACAGTTTCCAGCAGACACATAATCACGAAATTTGTCTCAACTGAGCCCTTTTGATTGTTTGTACTTGCAGCAACCCTTGTAATGCACACAGCACTGGCTCCCTTTCTTGGTCTTGCGACAAGTCCTCATGTTGTAAAACAAGCAGAAAAACTTCTAATGCAGTCACTAGGAAGGATTGAATCAGTGTGGCTGAAGGGTGATGCAAAGTTCTTGCTAGGTAGCCCCCAGCCATCAATTGCAGATCTGAGCCTTGTTTGTGAAATAATGCAATTGGAGGTATGTGTGTTTCCTGTTACTATTTTGAGTGCTGTTCTGACTTGTGAGATTGTTCTTAGCGGCAATATGTAGCTTTGCAGATCCTTGGCGATGACGAACGTGACCGATTTCTGGGAGCTCATGAGAAGATCCTCATCTGGATGGATAATGTGAAGAAAGCCACCAGCCCTCATTTTGAGGAAGCCCATGAGCTCCTTTTCCAAGTGAAGGCCAGCATGCTAAGCAATGCTGCTGCAGCAAACCAGACTTCTGAGCCAAGCACGAAGCTCAAAATTGTGTCAAAGCTCTGAGATGTAGCACCAAAAGAACTACAGAAAGGGGAAGATACTGTTGCAACTTGCAAGTATAAATAGAACATTGCAATAAGCGTCGGGAAGAGATTATGGGCGCTGTGAAAATTGTGGTGCGTTGCATAGATCAGCAAGTAACCCCCACCTTACAAGTGGTTCCTTGCGGATCATACTGATGAAAATTTAAAACAAAACTGGACTTGTATGAAAACTGTTTATCTACGCTGTACATGATCCTTACTAGTGCATCCCTCCTTACTGATAAATCATTGTTTACTGTGCTCAACATAGTCATGCTTTCAGGTTTTATTCCATTTGGATTTGGCTTTGGTTTGGAATTTGGACCTGTGCTTCAAGTGCGAGCCCTTTCACCTCGTCCTCTATACTCTAACATGAAATGACAGGAGCTAGTCCTGCTCATGGTTTATCATAACTTATAAGAAGGGAAATTGCTACTGTTCATTCCAGTATGAGTATATGACTATAGAACACTCTACAGCAACAACCACAGGTTTGTTCCAAGGGAATATCTATTTTTGTCTAGCTGCACAAGCTCCAACCACTCTACTCTTGGTACAGAGATGACACGGCATCTAGTCCATCTTGAATCTGTGCGAAAACTTCTCCAGGCTCTCCTTGCAGTCGTCTATTACCCTCCTCGACTTATCACCAATGATAGAACCAAATGCACATACACCGCCCTGCACTTCTGCTGATACCTTGTTTGCCTTCGAAGCAGCAGCAGTCCCAAACTCAGTACACCAATGCCTTGCATCTGCTGCTTGCTGCTTTAGGCTTGCAATGAAGAACCTCACATGCTGCATCACTCTCTCCAACGCATCACAAGACCGCACTTTCATCTTGGCACACATTGACTTTAGCTTCTCCAGAAAAGATTCTGCCCTGTTGATAGCTTCATCAACTGGATGTTCTTTGCCAGCACTAGCCCATGTGACTCCAGCTGAAGCATCGTCCCCAAGTCCTCCTTCAACAATAACTTTGATTCCTTGACGCTCCCATTGGTTCCGAGCCTCCTCAAGGGCCCGTGCGTGCTCCCGAGCCTTTTTCGCTTCCTCCTCCGCCCAAGCCCTGGTTAAAGAGGGTATGTCAATTGATACAGGATAATTGATATAACATCAGAAGAGCATTCTCCTTCTGATAAAGCCTATCAGCTAATTCATGCAGCAAGAAAATGCAGATTATGATACCATTGGCCGTCTCGAATAAAAAAGCTGGAAATCCTTCATAAAATAGTTAGCATGAACTTAAGACCGTGAGTATGGTTAGCATGAACTTAAGACCGTGAGTATACTTTAAGTTCCGAAAGAAGATGCATCTAAGAGTATATCAATCACCAGCATAATTTTATAATATTCTTAGTAATTTATGTGATATCCAGGATGTTGCAAGTCTCCAGCATCATCGCTACAAATACAAGTCCCCAGAAGAAAGTTAATTGCCCAAACTTCAAAGTCCGAGCGGATCAGGAGTTGAACATTAAACTATATGATGTCCAGAATAACAGAAACTTTATCTCAGATAAGAAACCAGTAAAACACATTGTCTGTACTAAAATGCAGAGACAACATACAACCCAAAAACAGGTTGGGGATCAGGGAAAATAAATTTAGTGTAGAGGAAATCTCGAGTGTCAAGAATTCTTGCCTGGCCATAGATAATGCCTTCCTCTCCACTTCAAGCTCATATTGAAGTTGCACAACAGCCAGGTTTTCATTCTCTATTTCCTTTTGGAGTTTCTCAATCCTACTCTTCTCGAATGAGATCTCCACCTTCTTGCTCAGTACACTGTGTAGCTGTTCCTCTACTTCACTCCTCAACTTTGATAGAACTTCCATTTCAGATTCAACAGCAGCTCTGCCCCTGAGAAGAATGTTCTTTTCTTCTTCTCTCTCTGCTCTCAATCTATCAAGTTCCATCCTTGCTTCTTCAGCTAGTTTTTCAAGGGTCTCTACCTTTTCTCTTTCCTTTTTAAGATCCCTTTCGAAACTTGCATTAAGATCTTTCTCAACCTGAGCAACCAATGCACCATGTGCACTTACAGCTGCTTCAGCTATTTTCTCTGCCTCAATACGAGCAAGCTCCTCCAGAACCACCTCAGTGGAATCACCAGTAGAAATTGCCAGGGCAGCTTGTCCTTTCGTGACAGGTTTGTCTGGTTGGAAGAGTCTTGTAAAACCTTCAACAAAAGAGGTTTAGAAATAACCCAGAATCTACACAGGAAGATCAATTATATACAGAGCTTACCAAAGGCAAGAGCTGTAATGCTCTGGTCTCCAGCAGCCAAGTCAGCAACCAAAGCAGGCCAGGCAGCTGTGTCTATCTTATCAATGTCTATATAGCCAGATGCTTTGTACAAAGACTGAGAGAGCATTAGCGTAAGTATAGGCAGCTGATTTAAAGAGAGGATTCTGAATGATAAGATATTTTTCATTTCTTACATTTCTGTCAACTTCAGGTAGTTGCCTCTTATCCAGGGCCATTTTCCAAGTCACAAGGTCTTGACGTGACAGACAGCTGCAAGGAAGATTAGGGCTTTGATGAGAGCAAACAAGAGAGCGAGCCGGATGCAACTGAATGACCATCACCTCTCGGGGGAAAACAAGTTATGATCATCCTGAAGATCTTCTGGCAAATTCATATCAGATCTTGAAAGCTTGCTAGAAATCAATCCAGCTTCTGCTAAGCCTACGGGTATATTGAAATCAATAAGAATGACATAGCATTCCACAATGATGATTCACTAATCAAACTTAAAGATGTGGTTTTTTTTTCAGGAAAAATATTTGCATGCCTCACCTTGTATGAAAGGAAAATCAGGATCTTCAGGTGTCACATCATCAAATGCAAGTTCAGTGACATTATCAATATACATTGCCGGATACACTTTCGAGAAAGTGTTCCTGTTTGGAATCCAGAAGAACAAGCTGGTTAATGGAATGGTCACGTAAGAAAGGAAAACTGAAAATCTAACTGCAAGAAGCAATAAGCTTAGATAGATCAAGAAAGTGAAGCCATTTGCTCAAATGGGAAACAAAGAAAGAAAAATGAAACAATACTGCATATCTCCCTGCTTGGGAGGTCAATTGATGCAGAAGAAAAGATATGCACCTTGAAAGGCAATTGCTTGCAACTACCAACCATCGAGCATACTCACGTCGGGTACACAGGTCGCCAGCTCGAGCACCAGGTTCGATCACCTTAAAGGAGGGTAAATTGTCAGGCAACTAGTTTCATATACTTAAATAAAGATTTGCTGCCTAACAAACAACTCCATTATGCAGTTTACATCATGCAAATGAGATGCTGCAACATATAGTGTGATACTTATCAATGGTGCCAATGGCAGTTCAGGTCAGCACAACAAACACCATTGGCTCAGGGCTAAATAGAGAAGAGAAGGAGGGAGTGGACTCATGAAAGATACCTTTAGAATTTGAAGTGCAGCTACTGCATTTTCCTGGGTTGGGTCAACAGAAGCTGGAACCAAAATCTGCCCAGCGGGCACCTGTGAAGCAGTGGATACTAGACAGGGAGCAGGAATTCCAGCAGAAGAAAAAGATTGGTCAGGAGGTGTGGACTTGAATGATTTGTTTTGGTTTTCTGATTCACTTTCCCTTTTATATGGATCCTTTGCTAAAATTTCCTCCCCGCCTCCTGGCTCGCTACTCCCCATAGGTAAATCATTCAAGCCAGGTCCAGGTGAGTGCATTCCATCCACACTTACATGCTCTATATAATCAGGCAATGTGGACGGATAAGCTTCATCATTGTTATGAATGTCTGGATTCTGCTCGATACCTTTGTCCTCTGGGTGAGATGCCACTAAGACACCACCGCTAGAGATCTCTCGGATGGGCACAATATCATCTGAATCTAGCACCATCGCATCTGATGTCGCTTCTAGATTAGGAATTTCCTCAGAGCCTGCACCGTCAAGTTTGCAAGCATCCTGAGCATATTCAGCTGAGATGGGCAAAGGAGGAGGTAGCAGCGGACTTTGAGGGCCATCTGGAGCAACGAGATTGTCAGCCTGACATGCTTGTTCACTGATAATGTGGTTACCATTAGTATTGAGCTCAGTGTTTTGCAGAGGGAGCTCCATTTTACACTCAGCTGGTCCCCCCGGTAACTCGTTTGATTCTAGAGGTGGAATTAACTCATATGTACCCTTTCCCATCTCGAAGCTGTCGTTGCCCTCCTTGCAATCAGTTGGTGAGGAACCCTGGGCATCTTCCCTCATAGAATTCTCTTTGTGGGGGTCATAATCAGAGTAAGATTCCGTAGCAGCGCTATCTGAAGATAAGTTGTGCATTTTTCCTGCACAGAGAACCAATAGACAGCAGCAAGTGGGAAGGTGAGCGGGATGTTCTTGGAGAAGGGATTGAAAAGCACAAGGCATTGCTAGGAATAGGGTTAGTAGAAAGAAAAGTAAGAGAATGGGATGCGAACCAGCTGCGTAGTTGCCGCTGCTTCTGATGGAGACTGCAGCAAAGGTAAGGCCGGCGAAGAAGAAAAACGCAGCAAGCCCAGGTCCTAGAAGCCCTGAGGAGGAGGAGGAGCAGAAACTTGAAACAATTCGATTGACCGACCCAGGTGCAAGTGCTGCCTAGATGGGATGGATGAGTAAGGAGAAGAAGAGGAATCGAACGAGTGTGACTCACCTCCTGCTGGTCCGAACCCTAAAGGAGATTGGTCGTCGGCGTCGGCGTCGGAGGACCAGCCAGCGAAGGAGTTGGCCGACGGCGAACCAGGAGACGCTCGGACGGTGCGGAGGCGCGGGGGCGAGAGGAGGAGGAGGACACGAGCTGGCGGTGGGGCAGGGGGCGGGTGGCGAAGGAGGCGGAGCTGGAGGCAGCAGGCCATCTTGCCCGCGCCCGGGTAGGCAGCTAAAGCGGGCATCTTGCGGTTCGTTGTGGAGGGGTCAGGGGAAGGCAGGGGGCAGCTACGTGCTGCTGCTGCTGCTGAGCTGCCTCGCCCGCCGGCGCCGGAGCAGAGGAGGACGAGTGGACGACGACTGGAAAGCCAAGAGAAAGATAGGGGGAGCTGAAGCCTGAAGCTGAGCACCCACCACGGCCACACCGACCTACCCAGCAGCCTCTCTCACTATTCTATTGATGATGATTGGAAATATTATACGAAGACGGCCCAGCCCAGCTGCGTATCTCACTTTAGGCCCAAGGCAGCTCTTGAGGTGCATGCGCATGGCCCCCCGCCGGTATGGCCGCTCGCCCGCTGCCTGCCATTGCCATTGCCATTCCTCTTGTCCTGTTCCTGCCCTGCCACTGCCAGCCTGCTTCTTCTCTCTCTCGGAATCGAATTCAACCCAATCTAATTCAGTTGAAGGCGTCGAGCAAGACGGACGCATTGGTAATCGATCATGCGTGCATCCCGATCCCGGCTAGCTGGTAATAATGATCCATCTCATCATGCATGCATCTCCTCCCAGGCCAGTTGAGTTCCAAATTTCCAATGGCCGCCGCAGCGCACGCCCTCCTCTGGCGACGCCACCGGTGGACGGCCCTGCGCTCCCTGCTCCTCGTGGCTCTGCTCCACCGCCTCCACTGCTTGGCCTTCCTCGCCGCCTCGTCTCCCGTGTGGCTGCTCGCCGCCTTCCTCCTCGGCGTCGTCCTCGTCCACAGCGAGCCGCCGCTCATGCTCGCGGCAGCGTCAGCGTCAGAGGACCGCCACCTCTACAAGAGATCCGCAACCGGAGGCGGCAGCTCCTCCGGCGACAGCTCGGACGGCGGATCCTCGGTCACCAGCATGGAGGAGGACGAGCATCTCCATCTCGTCGGCGAGAAAGAGGAGGAGGTCGTCAAGGCGGCGGCCGTGGCCTGGACGGCGGACGACGAGCGCAGCATCCAGAGCATCGGCTCGCTGGAGCTGGAGAGGGACGCCAGGCTGGAGAAGCTCATGTCCAGGCGCAGCGGCGGCAGCATCCACCGGAACCTCATCGACCTCGACATCCACATCCCCAAGGACCCCTTGCTGACCACCAGCAAGAGCAACCCCTTGGGCTTGGACCACCACCATCACGACGACCCCTGCTCGGCCCCCTCGGCCCTGCTCGGCCACAGCAACCCCTTCGATTTCGATGTCCATGGCGGCCACCAAAGGGATCGGGACCCGGAACCGGAAATAATAATGCTGAGACGGCACGAGAGCTTCACGGCCGGCGCCGCCCCTCCCCCTCCTTCGTCGCGCTTCAGGCGCCCCTACTTCGTCGCCGACGTGCCGGGGGGTGGAGGCGGGGACGACGCCGGCAGCAGCGACAACTCCAACTCCTCCTCGAGCCCGTCGTCCTCTGCGGCCAGCGACCAGCAGCAACAAGCCGCGGTCAAACTAGCAGTAGAAAATGAAGCAGCAGCAGCAGCAGCGCCCAACGGGATGGGGGTGGCGGTGGACGTGGAGCTCATCAGTGACTCCTCTGACGACGACAGCATGTCGCTGCCGGGCGATGATGCCGCCGGGGCCGGCAGCCTGATCATGAACAACCCCCGTGATGAGGACGAGGAGGACTCATTCGAAGTGGAGAGCATCACGCAGCAGGTGGCTGCAGGTACGTACGCGTACCTGCTAGCTCTGGATCGAGTGACTTGCTGCACATGCTAGCTCAAACTGATGGATGCGCAGCCGAGCGTCAGCAGCAGCCGCCCCGTGATGTCAACGTCATGCGAGGGCAGGAAGAGGAGGACGCGAGCATCAGCGTCAGCAGCTGCAGCAACAGCAAGGAGTGGGTGGCGCCCACTACGCTGGAGGAGAGCGAGAAGAGGGAGCACCACCACATCACGGGCCCTGTTGCCGTCACCGGCAACAACGACGCCGCCACGGCCACTGCAGCAGCAGTGGTCGCAGCCGCAGAGCCACCACGGGCAGCAGCAGCAGCGCCGCCACCGGCCGCAGCGGCGCCAGCGCCATCACGGGCGCCATCAGCGAAGCCGAGCAGCAAGTCCAAGGCGACCTCCAAGAAGGCTGTCTTCGGCTTCTTCCGAAAATAATGACTGTTTTTCCTCTCTCACTCTCCCTCTCCCTCTCTCTCCCTCAAGCTTGTACTTGTACACAAACAACCAATCCAATTCTCAAAGGAAAAAGAAAGGAATCCAGGATTCAGATTCTTACTTAAAAGCATGCAATGCGGTTGGGTTACATTTACATCCAAAGAAAGCAATCCCTTGCTTCCCATCCTACTATCCTAGGCAACACAGCAGCAGCATGGATGATGCAATGCAGTATTTCCTATTCTTAAACCACCAAGCAAGCAAACTCGTCCAGCTGAAAGCTCTACACATCACAGCTCCCACCCCTCCAGATTCAGGCAGGCAAGCAAGCAAGGAAACCAACGCCATGAACTCCACCTTGCCATCTATCTCCTTCCAATCCCCCTGTTTCAAGCTTCAATCAGCTCCTCGATTGCGCCTCCGGCCTCCTCGACGACAGGAGACAGGAGGCGCTCACACAAGGAAACCAGGAGTCCAGGACTTCCCTTTAAGCCTGTATACGCAGCACTCGGACCAGACAGAAATGGCGGACTCAACAACCCCGACCGCAGAGGTGCCACCTTACCATCTTCACCCCTGTCAGATGTCGTCCAGGAGTTCTACTACTCCCTCAATGAGAAGAACAGCAAAAGGCTGGATAAGTTGATTGCCCCTGATTGCGTCATCGAGGATACCGCATATTATAAGCCACTGGATGTCAAGGTTATTTTCTCATCTGCTTCAGCATCTGTATTTCAAGGCCCAACGCAATTCCCCTGCATGTTTAGATTGGAGCATTAAACTATTAGGGTCAGGTTCCTGTACTTAATAAGCTCACAAAAGAGGGGGTAAAAAAAATATCTCAATGCAGTACACCCATATCTACTTCAAAAGACTGATGGAATCCATGGGAAAGAATGTCAAATTTGCCATCGATGAGGTTTGTCAAGGTGCAGAGCACACCGCCGCAGTAATGTGGCACCTTGGTAAGATCCTTCATTAGGAATTCAAAATAACAAAGTGATGCGGAAATCCGATAGGACAATCGGATAATGATGCCATCATGTTGCTTGTTACAGAATGGAATGGATACACCATCCCCTTTACCAAGGGCTGCAGCTTCTACATATGTTCAGAAAATGGAGAGGTGCTTCTTATCAGGTAGCTGAGATCAATATCCTCCCAGTAGCAATTCCACCTCTCCCTCTCTCTTGTCTCTCTTTCATTTTTACTATTTGCATTAAGCTAGTGGCTTTACTATTATTTTTTAAAAGGCAGAATTTGCCACAGGACATGATTTGCTATTTAGACGTTCAATAATTGTGCCTAGGTACCTTCACAAATCTTGGCTCTTTGCCACAGCACACGGAAACCATTAGAATAGTATTTCTGTGATTTCAGTGAAAGAAAAGTTTGTAAATGGCACTCATGTGAAGCGCCCCGACCCGAAGATCAAGGCTAAACCATGTATTAATTACCGAATAAGGTCTCCGGCATAATACATGTTACATCAAGTGGAGTCCAGAGTCATACAGAGCTTTATTCAACACGTACACGAGGGGTGAAGTGACAACACAACGCTACACAGAACAACCATAGAATAACGACTAGAATGACGGCATGGAGGACTAGCTCTTCATCCATCACGGTTCCACTCGATCAGCTTGGGTGCGGACACGATCTACTCGTAGTCTTCTGGCACAAAGTCAGGATCCACTGGAGAAAAAATCAACAGGGGTGAGTACAAAAGTACTCAGCAAGTTCCACCTCACCCTACAGAAGAGGAATGACATGCACGACGCACATTAAGCACAATGCATTAGCAATGCAACTCATGGTATGCAACTCATCCCGACACAACCCACAGTAGGTAGCTCACTAGTTGTCAGGACCACACCGTAGCCTGTACATACCGTGGACACGGACCATTCGAATGGATTATACACTTTGCAGAGGTCGTACACTGTACCCACACGCTCGGCTGCCCGAACGGACTACCGACATAGCTGACACCCAGCCGTGGTCACGCCCCAGCCCGGCCGCACAAACCCTCGGGCCCTGACCCCAATAGTCTATACCCGTAAACCATCCCCGCGACCGTCAGGCTAACCAGTGGGATTAGGCTAAGTCCGGCCCATACCGGAACCTGTGGTCGTACTAAAGTAAGCTAGGTGAGATGTCAAAACAACTCGGTCCATGCAACCATCCCTCAACATGTCAACTCGAGCCTACCACCACGGTAGCACTCACCTGCCAGTCTACCACCACGGTAGCACCGGCTCCAGCATACCCAGCTGCCCTGGTCTCAGCCAGATCCCTTCGTATCCTATTCTCAGCTTTGGATATGCATGACTACTCAGATGCATGCATGAGCACACTCAATCACTCAAGTGCTGGTATATGTAATCGATCCTAGACCCAGGCTACAGCTAAACGTCCTCACATGGATGCAACCGCTCACGTAGGGGTCGATGAAACTTGCCTTCGCTTACGTACGCGTCGGCGGCGGTAGCTTCCTGCTCGCGGTATGGGTCTTCTGGCTCCGGCTCGGGGTACTGGCCTTCGTACTCCTTGGTAGGCTCCTCCTCGGTCACTCCGTGATCTACGGGCGAAAACGGCACAACCGGCAAATGAACACAAGCAAGCTATAAAATAAACTCAAATGGAGATGAAAATAGGAGGAATAGATAGTATATGATTTGAGGAGAGTTAAGAAAAAAGAGTTACGTGAAAAGGAGTTGATATGAAGGAGATATTGAGTTTACAGTATTGGTTGGTAGAATGATTTGGATTAAGTGCTCACGGCCTGGTGGGTGTTTTGGGCTTTTATTAGTGTTGTGGAGTTAATGGTCGGGGGAGCTGCCTGCCATCTCACCTTGGCGCGGAACAGCTCGAGGTAGAGGGACAATTGTTGGAGCTTCGTCTCGTGAGTGAGCTGAGCTCGGGAGGAGTGGTTCAGCTAGCGGAGCGAAGCGGCTCGGTGTGCTTGGGCTGGTGACGAGGCTCGTCACGGCCTCGCTCCTTTGTAGCTTTGCGTGAGGGATGATGGATCCACGGCGGGACGACGCAGTGCATCGGGATGGAACTATGGCAGCGTCGCGCAGTAGGGCAGGGAATCGCGATGGGGCGGCAGGAGATGCGCAGCACAGGCGTGGAGGACAATCAGACGTCCGAAAATTCCTACATGAACCATGACTATGATGGGTGCGAGTACCGACGGGGCGACGGGGGAGGAGCGATGTACCTTTGCCTTCTTTAAGTAGTACATAGAAGACAATGGGCGGTGAGCATGCAACAACGAAGGAGACCACGGGTGGCGCCACTACTGCCCGAAGAGAGGACGCAACAGCAGCCCTCCATGCTCAAGGAGGAAACACGCATGACGAGGACAGACGCCACAGGAGCTGGGTGGGTCATGCACATTGGCTGATCAGATCGAGTGTGCGCGAGGTGAGGCAAAGATGGACGAAGTTTGTGGAGGCGATGATGAGTCGGTGAAGATCCACATGCGGACAAAAGCGGTGAGGATGGCAGTGCAGCGGGTGTTCCTAGGATGATGTCCATGTGGCCATGCCGCAAAGTCGATGGTGAGGAAGAAGCCGGGGAAATTGATGCTGATATCAGGGTAGAGGCATGACGTTGACGGGTGGTGGGCGATGCAATCCTGATTTCTAATCTGGCAAAAGAAGAACAATGCAACAGTAGCTCGTGTAGTACCTCTGGGTTCACGTAGCACAGCACCTCATCCTCTTACCTCTTCCTCCTCTCACGGTCAACAGCCATGGGAGAGAAGAAGGGATAGAGGGGTCGAGGCGGCGGGGCGGATGACGATGTGGAGTGGCAGAACGGATCCTTTCAGGAATTGTGGAGGTGTGGGGCGGGCGGCTTCCCGCCGGGAGCAGCGGCAGAAACCTATGGGGTGGGCAACGAGGAGCTCGTTGAGGTAGGCGCACCGCCTGTGGCAGCAGGATGATAGCATGGGGAAGAGCTTTAGGGAGATCACATATGCCACCACACCAGCGCGAGATGGGGTTATCATCGACGGCTTCCATGGAGGATGGCGATGAATGTTTCAATCTACTGTTTGCGACGTGATATGGGCGCAGACTTAACAGAATTCGCTGCAGAGATCGAAGAGGGTGCTACCCGGCGGAAATTGACATGGGTGATTTTCCCGAGGGTGTGCTAGGAGGTTGTCGAGGGGGCGCGCTGGAGGCGCGCCGTTGGTGACGAACGGCGGCACATAGAGGAGAGATGCTACGGCGGCACATAAAGGTTGTCGTGGGGGCGTCTTGGGTGGAGCTAGAGATAGGGTGGAGGGCGCGGGCCCCCTGGTGGCGGCGAGGAGGGCATCGCGGTCGTCGGCGTCTGGTCAGAGGCATGACAAGTTCTTGGTGCCGAAGTGCCGATCCGGTGCTCCGCGCCAATGTACTGGAGACCGCGGCGATGAGCAGCGCGTCGGGGATGGAGGTGGCGACCTTGTTGGCGATGCGGAGCGCCAGGGCTGCCAAGGCGCCGTAATCGTAGAGGCCGGCTCCACACGTCTGCTGAGATGAGAGCGGTGCGGCGGTGCCCGGGAGGGGAAGGAGTGGAGGTACCAGGACGAAAGGGGCCCACAAGCAAGAGGGGGCATTGTGACCATTTTTACAAAAAAAATCTGATTCTTAATGGCAAGTTATGGTGACGGAAGTGGCACTATCGGCGACAAAAAGTTGAGTCAATGGCTCACAGGGGCGAAACAAGTTTTTTCGTGGCATCTAAGGGCACTAATAGAGTGTGCAGAAAGGGGATCTCAAGAGAGCTTAAGATCGACCTCGCACATTACAGAACCGGTCTCAAGCAGGTTTTAATAAGCCAAAAAAAAGTTAAGGACCGCCTTCAAGCTTAAGGCTCGATCCTAGGAACTGAGAGGAACCTTTACGGAAGAGGCATGATCTGGCCGGGATATGATTTTTTTTTTCTTTTGTTACAGCGGACTCTGGCCGGCCTCGACCTTAAACATAACGAGCTGCGAGGCCCTATCATAGGGCGTATCTCCAAGAGTTCTTCTATTTTGGAGAAGTTGGCTAAAAAAAAAGAAAAGAAGACAAAAAAAACTCATCCAACAGTCTACATCATTTTCTATTCTCGTCTTGTATAGAGAAGGTGGCGCTGGGCAAAAATACAAACTCTATCAGCTCTCGTATCCCGCCTGGCCCCACCCAACCTCCCAACCCGTCCGTCACCTTCCATACCGCTGCGGGGCACATCGCGTTCAGGTCCGCGGCACACCCGGCCGCCGCGCACGACGCGGGCATGCTGGAGCCGCCGCCGCCGGAGGTCTCCACCAACACGGGGAGGTGACCATGACGACGCACGCAGCGACGACGACCGCGACCAGGCGCTGGTGCTCCCCTCCACTGCCGCTAGGCCGCCGACGGCTGGTGCCCGACCGGCGCCCCGCGGCGACCTCCACCATGCACCCGCGGCCGATCCGCGCCCGGCGCCGCGCGCCGCCCCCGCCCGCCGACTAGCTCCCGCCCCCGGCGCCGGCGACAGGGCGGGGCAGAAGAACCGAGGGAGTGAGACCGACAGCGAGGCGAACCTGAGGCTCTCGGACACCAGCAAGCGAAGCGAAGGGAGGAGCTGCGGCTGCCAAAATTAAGCGGGGGATAATGCAGTGACAGAGCAAGTTCGCCGCCGGCCAGCAAGTTCGCCGGATCTGCTGGCGGCAACGGAGCGAGAGGAGAGAGGTGGGGAGGAAGATAAGAAAATTAATATGACACGTGGGGTACATTGGCAAAATGAAGTGCAAGTTTAAAGAGTCTGTTGGTTTGTTCATGTCATAGGAGGTCTTGTATTTTTTACAAAGCTCGTAAAACTTCAAATTTATATAATATTATACAAGAGCTCCAAGAGTCTTTTTAAATTTCACTCTCTAAATCATAATTTGGAGAATCATGTATATAAAAATCGCTTTTTATATATCTTCACATTTTCACTCCAACTGTTTTTCTATTTCTTGTTTACACTTTAGAGAGCCATTTTCGCTATGTATATTTGTTTAGCGAGAAATCCGGAATAGATGATGACTATATTTGAATAATCACTTAGAGAAACTCTTAGAGACTATTTTTCTATTAAAATTTCTATTTCTTATAAGTAGGATGAATATAGAGTCTCTTGGAGTTGCTCTAAGAAATTATTATCTTTTATGATGGCTTGTAAGTAATTGATACTCTGATAGTGTTCAACTTGGATATCGTCATTCAGAGGATAGCGTGGAAGCCATGGCGTCTGCCGTCCACCAAAACTGCCACCGCCTCCTCACGCTCCTCCTCCGGCCTCTCCGCGCCCCGGCTCCCCACCCCCGCGTTTCCTTCTCGCCGCGCCCTGCCGGTGTCCGTTCCTTTTTTCCCGCTCCCGGTTGCCGCCTCGGTACAGATGCCGTTGCGCTTGCGGAGCCAGAGTTGGTGCCCCCGGAGGAGGAGGACGATGGCACCCGGTTTGTCGTGGTGACCTTCTACAAATTCTTGCCCTTGGAGGACCCCCGCGCCGAGGTCGCCAGCCACCTCCATTTCCTCCAGGTTCTTCTTCCTTCATCCTTGCCTCCTGTTCGATCTCCATCCAATTTGCCACACTGCAAGATGGTTTTAGGACCACATGGCCACCTGTATCCTCAAGTTATTTCACTTTTTTGTGCTTTATTTGGTCATCTGTTTCTGGATTGGGAGACTGGTGGAGATGGTCTTACCTATACGTTTTTATGAAAGTTGGTGGTTACCTCCGTAACTTTAAAAAGTTTAGTTGTATCTGTGTGCTCTGAGCGAACTTTTAACTTTAAAAAATTTAGTTGTATCTGTGTGCTTTGAGCGAACTTGTCATTACCCCTGTATCTTTTGGACGGAATAAGCACCAATGGTGGCTAACGGAGAGGGAAAAGATGGTTTTATCCTTCTATCCAGGGGTTATCTTGAGAGCCATCAGATGGCATTTCAGCAGTATCGCAAGTACAGTTTTGATTATTACACATTGATCTTTATTCACGCCAACTGCAGCTGCAAAGCTTTGGGACCTGCCACGAATGATTCAAAGCCCCTAAGTTCGCCATACAAGTCGAGTGTCCAATTTGCAAATCGGGCTTATACTGTATTATAGACAGCCAATCTAACAGCAAATCATAGCCTGCCAACGTTGACATTCCGGAAGCTGCCGCCGAGCAACGTCAGGAGGCCGCCACCATGCACCCTCCCCTCAGGGACGGCGACCGCCCCTCCCTCTCTGCTCCTCTCCGGCGGCGGTGCAGCCGGCGCCAAGGACTTCATGGAGTGGGGGCCGGCCCGATCATGCCCGCAACCGCGCCACAGCGGCGCTGCTGCGAGGCCACCAGCGTGGCATGCGCCGCGCAGAGGCCGCTCCAGCCGCGCGCGAACTTCTCGCAGCCGCCGCCGAAGTTGCAGCACTTGCCGCCGCCGCCGAAGTTGCAGCACTTGCCGCCGCCGTGTGCCTTGCAGTGTTCGCTTGCCGCCGCCGGGTGCTGCCCTGGGCGCTCTTGCCGCACCCTTGCCGCCGTGCTTGACGCACCAGTCTGCGCGCTCGCGCGCCCGGGCACCACGCTCCGGCTCCCGACCCCGGCCCCGCAGCTGCCTCCCCGTGGCAGTGGCGCAATAGCTCCGTGGCGAGCAGCAACGTGAGGAGGCCGAGCTCCTGCGCGAGCTTGCAGCCGGGATTGGTGGCGGGCGCGATGAGGAGCAGCATGAAGGCCGGGACTGTGGATGTAAGCAGTAGCGGAAGCGACGGGCGGCGGTGGCGACTGAGCTGGGCGGCGATGCTAGGTTTTGGGCCAGCCGCGACGGGGCCAGAGGGGCTCGCTTGTGGGAGCCTGGGAGGGGATCGGAGATAGGGTAGATGGGATGAGGAGCAAGATGGACAATTCACTAGGTGGGTCCCACCTATCAGGGCTCTTCAACCGTTATCTTCTAACAGAATGTGGACAGAAGGGCATACGGCTAAAGAAAAGTTCGTGCAGGGGCATACAGGTGCGACTGAACTTTTTAGGGGTATGGGGGTAATTACCAACTTTCATAAGGACATACATGTAAAAGACTCTTCCGGATACTCATGCGTTGCGTCCTTCTTCTTATTGTGTATCAGGGACGCGATATACATGGTCGCATTTACTTGAATGAGCAGGGAATCAACGCTCAGGTAGCACAAGCTTCTGCTCCTCCTTGGCATCCTGACTCACCTAACCTATGTTCAAAGCAAATGCCTTCGCATCCTGACTGTAGTATTGTTGTCCTGGGAACAACTGTTACCACAAGCATTTGTCCACTTGGGGTGGTATTGATATAGAATTATTATATGATATTGAAATTTATAGTAGCTTGTTAACTGCATCAAGTGGTTAGATTACTGCATGTAATCGTATCTTTACATGATCCCAAAATGCCTCAGCACTGTATTTTTCCTTAAATTTTATTCTAAACTTTGCTATTGCCGCAGTACAGTGGTCCACGCAAAGATGCAGCGGCATATGCAGACTGGGTTAAAAAAGATCATCGGTTTTGTGATATGCTTGTTCAAACCTCACCAGCTTTAGCTGGGCATGCCTTTCCTCGATTGAAACTCCGGTACAAGCCATCACTTGTTCAGGTAAGTAATCCCTGTTGCAAAGGAAATAAAAGTTTCAGTAGCACCGGATTGGCTCCACTGCACAGCAAATTTTGTTTTGAAGAGCTTGCAGGAGCACTGCATTGTCATTTAAGAGAGAAGAAACAGTAGTAGAGTTTTACAAGTTTGATATTACATAGGAGGGTAGACACTCGAACTCTGAAAGTAACGAAACATAAAAGAGACGTAACATAGCAGACTAAGATAACTCTGGCCCTCCGCAGGACAATTTTCTTAATTGAATTTCCATCTTGATCTCGTGCATGACGTCCGTTGGTGAACCTTGCTTGTGCTCGAAAATTCGCCGGTTTCTTTCCTTCCAGATATTCCAAGTGCAGTACATCATGAGCGCTGCTTTAGTTCTTGTCTTCTTAGGCAGATGTGCTAGTTCTGTTTGCCACCAATCGACGATCTGTAAACTCCCAGCAGATACCTGAACCAAATGACCCGCCCAGGCTTCAACTTTCTCCCATACCAGTCTTGCAAACTGACAGTCTAGAATCAGATGTGACGCCGTTTCTTGTTCTTGATTGCAGAGAACACAGACTGTGTTACATGGGCTATTTCTGGCGTGAGGATCTTACTCTGCACTAATAGAGCAAAAAACTTGTGCTTGCCTTCTGCCTCTGCCTTCCAAATATATGGTCCATTGAAAGTGCTGTAAGAACCCACAAATTGTATGTTGTATGCAGATTTGGCAGTATAAGCCCTGTTCGGCTGGGCATTTATGGCTGGCTGGGCTGGGCTGGAACCCTGCTTGCCAAGCAGCCCCAGCTGGGCGGCTCCTCCCCGCAAGCCGAACAGGCTGATAACTTCCATCTGCAGTCCATCTCCATGAAATACTATCCGGCTCATTGTTCAGTTGCACTTGCTGCACCAAATCCCACAACCTGACAAAGCTTGCCATTTCTTCAACTGTTTGCATCCTCCACAAACCTCTTGCCCAGCTCTGATTGGTCAACTCTTCTTTAACTGTTTTATTTTTATACCATGCTAACTTGAAAAGCTCAGGAAACATGTCCATTGGTGCCTGCCCTTGCAGCCATGATGATTGCCAGAAACTGACCTTAGCTCCATCTCCAAGAGTGACAATGGTGCTTGCTCGAAATAATTGTCTATCAACAGCATTGACCGGCGGTTCAGTACCAACCCAAGGCCTCTCCGGCGAGGTCCATTCAAACCAGAGCCATCTCAGGTGTAAAGCTCTGCAGAAGAGATCTAAGTCTAAAATCCCCAGGCTTCCGAAACATTTTGGTCTCATTGTTTTACTCCAGTTGACTAGGCAGTGCCCGCCATGAACTTCTGCTGTTCCCTTCCATAAGAAGCTTCTTCTTAGCTTATTTATCTTTTTCAGAGCCCACTTTTGCAATCTGAAAACTGTCAAGTAGTATGTCGGTATTGAAGTTAACACTGAGTTGACCAGTTTTAGTCTTCCGGCTCTATTTAACAGTGTTCCTTTCCATGCTTGCAATCTTTTCCCCACTTTATCTATTAAAGGTTGGATGTCAACTCTTCTCACTTGTTTTACATGCAAGGGCAAACCAAGATAAGTGCAAGGAAATTTTTTTATGGGGCACTGAAAAGGTTCCATTATATGCTGCAGATCTAGATCTTCACACTTCACTGGGTATGTTGCACTCTTAGTAGTATTTGTGGTCAGGCCGGACACAGTAGCAAAAGCATCTAGTATGTTCCTAACTACCTGCACCTCGTCAGTTATTGGATTAAGGAAAATTGCTGCATCATCTGCAAAGAGACTGATTCTCAGCTTTGCTCTTCTATTACAGATCGGTGACAACAACCCTTTCTCAGTGGCTTTATTCAGCATAATCTGCAGTGGCTCCATAGCTAAAATAAACATCATTGGTGACAAAGGATCACCCTGTCTCAGCCCAGTCCTGTGCTTGAACCATTTCCCCCCTTGCTCCATTTAGCAAAACTGAAGAGGTTGAACTTGCCAACAATGTTGTCACCGAGTTTCTCCACCTGTGCCCATAGCCAAATTGCTCAAGTACTTCTTGTAGGTAGTCCCATCTCACAGCAAAAATAGATAATAGTTTGCATAGTCAAGGGTCGAGATATAAAGTTTGAGCAAATGACTGCGCTGCAATAGGACACACTTTTAGCCAGCTGTTTCAGGGTTCAATCCCCAAGCTTGTATGTCTAAATCTTAGTCACTTCTTTACAGTCCCAAAAGCTCATGGTGACAACCTTCCACAGTTATGCCCCCATTTCCCTCTCATGCTGCTACAATTTCACTGATGAGGAATTACCTTTCTGATTTCTGTAGGAAATAGTGAGCTGTTCCCTCTTCTAATGTATTCCTAACTAGCTTTCTAATGGAACTCGCTGAAGTCCTTCAGTCTAGGAAAACAAAAATTATAGGTCACAAAATTACCCATTAGTCTGGTTTTGACCTGCAATATACAGTTTGTTTGTTGAATGTTAGTTCAGACAAGAAATTTGGTGCCTGTACAAGTTTACATGCTAGCAGTTAGTAGACAACCGTTCCTGCTCTTTTCTAGTCCTGGAATTGAAATTGCAGCGTTATATACTAAAGATTGCTATCCTGTTTTGCAATTTTCCACCAAAATAATGTTATTTTTTTAAAAAAAAATTCTTCCATGTAGCAACACAATCAGCATGCTATGTCAACTCCTAGGGTGTGGCGTGGCTAATTTGGACCTAGATGACCCACTTAGCTTAGGGAGCCAAAAATTCAGTTTCATGGTATAGGGGACCAGAGGAGAACCCTCCAATAGTTTACGGACCAACCATGAAATTTACTTTATACTAAACAAGTGATTTCTAGGTACGGTATTTCACAATTTGGAGGCTGTCATGCCATCATCGTTCTCCTTTAGCCATTATTTGAGCTACCTACCTTTGGCTTAACCACCCCCCACTAGGCTGCTCTCTTGTCTATTGGTTTGCTTGCCAAGACTCTCTAATCAAGCTGCATTGCTTGGAGGTGATCATTGTAGGCTCATCATGTCATCCTGAGGAGTTCAAAGCCGGTCGAGAGGCCCTTGAGTAGTGTAATAGTGTAGGAAGGGATAGAATTGGTGTAATGGATGGATTGTATTAGCTTGAGGCCTCGGCCGGTATATATAAGAGTACAAGACTTGGGGTGCAAGGCAACCCCACCGGATATGTATGGCAGTCCGGATACAATATCTAAACTACCAAATATACTCTAACATCCCCTCGCAGTCACAGCGGGAGCACTGCAGACGGTGAGACTGGAGGAGAAGCCGAAGGTAGGAACCGACGGACTGACATCCCCCCGCAGTTGTAGCATCGGCGCAATGCGGATGCTGCGACTGGAGAGAACCGGCGAGAAACTCATGCGGATGGTAGCCCTTTGTGCCGATGTCGAAGAAGCCGAACTGGAGCAAGTAGCCGTGGTCGAGGAAGTCGTGCGTAGGGTAGCCGTGGTCGATGGTGAGCTATCGAGGTCGCCGATGGTAAGGAGCCGCACAGGAAGCCGCGGGCGCACTAGGAAGCGCCATGGTGGAGGCGTAACGGAGACGACGCCGGAGACGAAGACGGCGACACGTCGAGGCAGTCGAAGAGAGAGTCGATGCCGCAGTCGACGCAGACACGCCATCGAGCGACACATCCCCGGGTTTGCCAGACCCGTGAATGCATCGGGGACGATGGCACGCACCGGTGTTGCCAAGACCGGACGTGCGAGGGAGAGTGCACTACCAAGACGCCGTTGTCTGAGGGACCAGCAGAGAAGGCCTCCACGACGGTCGCAGGCGCAGAAGAACGGCGAGGAAGAAGATGCCGATGCAGCCCGCAGTTGCTGGAGTAGACGAAGGGGTAGAAGTGGACAGCGACGATGGCGACGAGGTGGTGTTGGACGAAGCGACGAGGTAACCCCGGACGATCTGGTGCAAGGCCTGATGATCCGGAGGACGTGGCGGCGGAGCTCGAAGAAGGCGACGAAGAACTCGAACAACTCGGTGAAGACCATATGCGCGCCTGACGTAGTCGTAGACGATGTCGAAGATGCGGTCGAAGTGGCCGGCGTGGACGAAGTCGAGGACGTAGTCGGCGGCGGTGAAGATGCAACAACGAGGAACACCACGGACGGTACCGCTGCTGCTCGAAGAGGCGAAGCAGCGACCACCTTCCATACTCGGGGAAGAGGCGCGCAATACGATGACGGACGTCACGGGAGCCAGGTGGATCGCGCATATCGGCTGATCAGACCGAGTATGCGCGAGGCGAGACGACGATGGGCGAAGTTGGTGGAGGCGTCCCGATCGGTGGAGGCGACGACGAGCCGGCGAAGATCGACGTGCGGACGAGGCGACGAGGTGTGCGGCACAGATGGGCGTCCCCTAGGGCACCGTCCATGTCGCTATGCCGCACAGTCGAAGACGAAGAAGAGGCCGGTGAAGTCGATGCTGATGTCGAAGTAGAGGCGTGCGGTCGACGGGCGGTGGGCGACTCAATCTCGAGCAGTGCTCGAGTAAAAAACAGAGGAATTACCAAAAAATACAAATCAGCAGCAGGTCGTGTAGCACCTCTGGGTGCGCGTAGCGTAATCCTCTCAATCTCTTTTTCTTTCTCTCCCGTCATGGTCAATGACTGCATCTGAAGCGGAAGAAACAGAGTGAGAGAGAGGGACGGCGGACGGCGATGAGGGAGGCGGGCGGCCGGCTCCCTGCGGTGGCGCTGGAGGTCCTGCGCCGGGCGGCTCCCCGTCGGGAGGGGCCGCGGAGGGGCGGTTGAAGCCGGGCAGCTCCCTCCCTTGCGGCAGCTGGAGCCCGCGCTGGGAGAGGCGGCTGGAGCCCACGCGGTGAAGGGGCGGCGCCGTCATGCATGCCGCCGCCGCCGAGGTCGACGCGCTGTGTCGGGGCCCCTGCTGCCACCACGGCAGCACGGGGTAGGGCACAGACGCCGGAGGAGACTGCGGCTGCCACCACGGCAGCGCAGATCGGGGTCGTCGACGACAGCTTTCATGGCGGCGGTGGCGAGGTACGTCACGATCTGCTGCTGCTAGACGGGAGGACGGCGGCGGATTAACTCGATCCGCCGCGATGGAGGGCGCTGCCCCCGGCGGAGGTCATGGGGGACCTCCCCGGGGGCGCGTTAGGAGGCCGTCGAGGGGGCGCCCTGGATGGGAGCCGTGGGGGACGGCCGGCGGCGCGCAGGAGGTAGGAGGGGCGCCGGCCGCTAGGGTTAGGGCAGCGGAAGATAGCCTAGGATCTCAAACCCTAATCTCGTGATACAATGTAGGATGTGATATAATTGATGTAATGGATGGATTGTATTAGCTTGAGGGCTCGGCCGGTATATGTATGGCAGTCCAGATACAATATCTAAACTACCAAATATACTCTAACAAATAGTCATTTGCAAATGTCACGAGTTTAGTTAGTTCAACGCATCAGAGTGGTGCTTGGTTTTGCCCTTCTGTTGGTCATGTTGTGTTTGATCCACAGATGTGCTGACTAGGTTGCTAGTGGGCATTTTGCTTTTAGCCTGGGGTTTGAGCTTGTGGATTCCTCTTGAAGTCTCCATTTAGGTCTGGGATCGTATCCTTTTATTTTCCTTTGTTTTTCGCTACTCTGTTAATATAAATCGGCAGTTCCCTTGTCAAGTGTTATTTTGTCTTAAGACATCTTATTTGAAACAAAAAATTCCAGTTAGAAGGAGGGAGTTTGCATCTTCCATTGCTGGACCCTAGCATGCGTGCAATGCCGTTGACGCCGTCAAAGTGGAAGGAAAGACTTGAAGCTAGGGCATGCCTTGATGTGTCCTCAAGTGAAATGTCTGGAAGGAAGCTTCTGCTGCTTGATGTCAGGAATGGTGAAGTAGTTTTACACTGCACATAGATAAAAGCACATCATTCCTGCTCAATCTATGAATGGCAAATCATCTTTCTTCTCGTTGAATGGCAAATCATCGTTCTTCTATTCTATCCGATTGCGAATTTTCGACTTTGAACTGGTAATGATGCCTCCGTTCCCTTTGTTATCTTGGACCAGACTATGAATGGGACGTTGGGCATTTTGAAGGTGCTCAGCGGCCTAACGTGGATTGCTTCAGAAGCACTTCCTTCGGGCTGTCGGGAGAGGTAATAATACTGTGTTGGATGGGTCCTGTTTGTTTGTAAGTAATCATTAATCGAACAATTAAGAGTACTTTATTAAATTGCAGGTGTCGGATCCTCTGAATGGCGTAGACAAAGAGAAGACAGATATACTGATGTACTGCACCGGCGGGATAAGGTGTGATGTATATTCAACAATTCTCAGGTAACGAAAGATATTGTTTGCTCTCGATCTCGACTTCTCTCTAGTCTTAGTCTAGATGCTGGTGGTGGTTGTGCAGGGAGAAGGGCTTTCAGAATCTGTATACACTGGAGGGGGGAGTGTCCAACTATCTCAAGGCGGAGGGCCCCGCGGGGTGGGTGGGGAATCTGTTCGTCTTCGATGGCCGGCTATCGCTGCCGCCGGCGACGTTCAGGCGGACTGCTGCTTGTTGGCCATCATCACCATCAGAAGAAGAGGAGAGGAGGTGGGTGGGGCGCTGCTATGCGTGCGGATCGGAGGTGGTGGAGCTGCGCCACCGCAACTGCGCCAACATCGACTGCAACCGCCTTTACATGTGTGTCGTCGTCTCATGATGTGTGTCTTCGTCTTCGTCTTCATCCTATGATTTATTACACATACTGCACGCAGGTCCTGCGGGTGGTGCGCCGAGGAGCTGGCCGGCTGCTGCTGCTCCGACTGCAAGGCCGCCCCTCGGCTGCGGCCGCTCCTGCCGGGCCACCAGAGATACTTGAAATGGCATGTCTACCGTGATGGATTGTTGACGCCGGCGGCCACCGACGCCGACTGCTGATGCTGCTGAGAGTTTAGTCAGTATGCTAGTAGTTGATTGATCAATTGAAACCGATCGCCGACAAGAACACAGCATATTCGTGCAGGCAACATACTCCAGAAATCAAATCGAACGGCATACTTTCTGCTCGGCTCCTCGTGCTATTATTCTAAATCCAAATATCCATTCCCGGTTCCAAATTATAGATCATTTTGGTAATATCTAGATACATTAATTTTGTATGTCAAAATCTATGTATCTTTGCCAAAACATCCTACAATTTGGAACGAAGGGAATAGAAGTTTAACAAAATTTTTAGGGAAGAGAGCATCTCAACACTAGTACACCAAATAATACGGACACTAGAATAATACATAAATATTGGTGTTCTTTACAAACATGGTCAATTATTTACAACAAAGCTGGAATGATACCATGTATGGAACAACTGTGGAACAAAGCCAGAATTATAAACTAGGTGCTCACTTCAGAGTTTATGGACCTAGCTGAGAATTAAAAAAAATATTTAAGAATACTTGCAAATCTTGGGTTTTAAGAACTAATAACTCTGCTGACAGGCTGTATTATATTCCTTTCACAATCATACTCGACACCACTAATAGTTTGGGTACAAAACAGCAGGAATGTACAAATGCAATGCAAACCAACCAACCAACCAACCATCATACATACGCTTCACATAGGCTGTTTACAGACGAGGCCACCGTATAGTATATTAGTATGTACGTAATTACGTATACATACATGTATATACTAGAAAGAAAAACGATGCTGTTCCAAACTCGTCCCCAAAGTATGTACTGTACTGTGATATTCCTACCAACTGCTACTGATCCATGTTCACAGTACAATCACCTTGTGCTTGCTGCGGAATGGTGACAGCAGGGAAAACGACCGAGAAGCTGCGGCAGTAAACAAGCATAGTGAGCATTCCACGAACAAGTTCTGGAAATAAATTCAGATAGTGCTCATTTGGATCAGCTTGAGCATTAAGAACAAGAAACAGGCGTTTCCATTTCACAAAATATTTTAGTAGCGACAATATTAAAGAGATGCACATGATTATGAAAAATACATTCAAAAGACACACTGTGCATGTGCTATTAATAGTAACCTTTAGAAGAAGCACCAGAGTCCTCTTGTGAAATGAGATTCTTCAGCATCGACCCTGAAATATTAACCACAGCAAGGTGGTGAGCTCTTGACATTTGACAATTGGCATGGATGTATATATTTCCATATCTTCTTTTTCTAGTGTTTGCTTTTCTTAAACAATATTAGCAGAATCCCCTTGTTATATAATGGCCTTATACAAACAGCATTACGTATTTAATAAGTTAATAAACTATTTGGGACAGACTACATACCATCTCCCGCTGGGGATTCATCAACTGATGATGCATCATAATCCACTGCACCCTCTGTCAAAGCAGAAGCGTGGCTTTTCCTGCCAAATTTTAAAAGTTTCCTAAATCCTTTTGGCTCTTTGCTTCGAGGTTTTTCATTTACCTCATTGCCGTCAAGTGAAGAGTGCACAGGCTCAGGTACTCGAGCCTTAATGTTATCTGCAGGCACAAGCGATTCTGATTCTTGCACAGGCAATGGACTGTAGTCTGAAGCATTCTCCAGCGATGTCACCCTAGCAAAAGGGGCCTGGTAGGGTTTCTCCGCGGCAGCCAAGGATGGCATCTCAGGTTCATTCTTTCGACACTCAGTCACCACCTAATCACAACAGGCATTCTTTTATAACTCTAGCTCATGTGATCCCGTAATCAAATAATAATGGCATCATAAAAAGAAACATTCAATTTTATTATGAATGAGCAAATTTGGCCTTTTAATTACATACCAAATCAGAAATATTATGCAGAGAAACAGTGAGATAGATCATGATGAACAAAGGTTTGAATGAGAACCGAAAAGAACAGTGTAAAGAACATACCTCGTATGAGTTCCCCTGGTCATCAGGTCCACTGGTGACAGGGCTCTCAGCATCCGGAAGAATAAGTGGAGAAGGTGGACCTCTGATGGCAGTATACTCCAATTCTGGACTGGGCTCCTCTGTCCTGTCATCACTAGAAGTTTCCTTTGCTGAATTTCTTTCAGAATGTAGAGTGACTGGAGGTGTTGAAACCACCTCATTTTCAAGCATCACAACAGTTTTCTCAACTACCACACTGTCATCGCTGCTATTCATCCTTGACATGTTACCATTAATTTTCTTTACACCAGCAGTTTCTGTTGTAGGAGCTTTACCTCCATGTGAAACCACTTTCTTTTCTTTGGCAGCTACTGCATTAGTCACAACAGCAGGAGCTTGTGGGGATTTGACTTTCAGTTCTGGTAGTGTTGCTGATTTACTCTGGTCAAGTTGCATTATAGCTGAAATTTTCTTTCTTTGGGTATCCTGTGGCATGCTTCTTTTCCGTGGGTGGTCCACGCTTGCTGACTTGGGATTTGAAGGATGGTCAGTAAAACCACTGGTTTTAGGTTCAGCAAGTTTTTTCAATCGCTCACTGGATGATTCGGCTTTCCCACTTTTCTCCTTCATATCTGTCAATGATGAGGTTGACTTACTAACTGCATTTGTATTACCAATTAGTTTGCTTGCTTTTGCTGTTTTGGGGGGATGGGGATCAGTTCCTGTGGTAGTTTTGGCAGGAAATTTTCTGAGAGGTGAAGAGGATGCAGGTTCTGCATCACTGAACTTTGAGCTCTTGCAGGTACTGGGAGAAACCTTGGAAGAAGGTTTCACTTTGGGCTGCTGCAGTGTGGTTGATGCACTGGAAGTGCTACTTCTTGCAGCAATTCTCTTTTGCCTCTCCAGCTTAAGCCTCTCTAGCCGTTTCATCTGTTCCTCTTCCTGGAAATGCAAAAAATTGCCAATTCGATGTTGCAAAGTATTAGAAATCTAGCAGAGACAACCAAAGTTGACAGGTTAGACTATTTTTATCAATATATAAATATCCATTGTAAGAAAACACAGGACAACAAGAACCACTATCCTAATTCGAGTTATTCTTCATGTTCGATCATTTGTCTTGTATGCCTAACGGCAGCTCAGCTCATTTAAACACTGCACAGTGGCCAGCCACAGCAACAACCAAAGTTGTCAGGTTAGACTATTTTTATCAATATAAATAAAAATCCACTGTAAGTGTTGAAGTATAAGTGAATTGCTTATCTTTTGGGTTGAATTGGTTGGTGCATGCAACTCAATATGGTATTAGGGCCGGAGGTCTCGAGTTCGAATCCTGGTGGGCTCGATTAAATAAAATAATTGCAGCCGACTCCTAATTTCCACATTTGAGACCTAAGGGAACCTGCACGTGAGGGGGGGGGGGGGGGGGGGTGAAGTATAAGTGAATTGCCCACCTCTTCCCATCAGCTTAAGCTTTTGGGTTGAATTGGTTGGTGCATGCAAGTTATTCTTCATGTTAGATCATTTGTCTTGTATGCCTAAACGGCAGCTCAGCTCATTTAAACACTGCACGGCGGCCAACTCCTGCCATTTAAACATCCGTTTATCATCCTGATTAAACAATCATTTTCCTTAATAATTGGCTAAATGGTAGGTGAATCTTGCGTAAATACTTATAATTTGTAAACCTTGATTCTAAGGCAACTTTTCCTAAAGTGCATTTATTAGGTAGTGACAGCTATAGTTGTCTTCCTAAGTACCGAACACTATTTTGTGGAGCAATTACATGAACTTGGTCAACTTGGTCTGTGTTCCACTAAGTCAACTTGGTGGATAGCCTGTTAGATAAATCAACTTGGTCTGTGTTCCACTAAGTCAGACTAGGTCGGGAGCAGTACTTAGGAATTCTGGTTGTTTTAAAAAATAAAACACATATTTGTATTTCACATCAAAACTACAGGATTCTTGACAATCTAATGGGAGAACATCAAACCTGAAAATTTAAATTAAGTAAAACACTAGCTAGGTCAAAGGACAAACGCTGAGGACAAGGAGCATCAGATGTTGTCATGCATAAGTATGTACGATTGAATTCGCAGAAAAGGATTTATAAAAAAGTAATGCACCAATACCTGCTCTTTCTTTGCCTTTTGAAGATCCGCTTTATATACTCGCAAGTTTTGTGCACGCTTCTGTGCATCAGTCATTGGGCCCTTTGATGATGATAATCTCCTCACTGAAGCATCTTTCCTTCGTTTATCCAAACTCTCCTGTGAATTTCTTATCCTCTTATCTTTCTCTGGCTTCTTTACTTCAGCATTGGTCAACGCTGCCTCTTCCACAGGTGAATCTTCAACCATGGTGGCAGGTTGGCTCTGCATCTGACTGTAATCCATTGCTGGATCATATCCAAATGAAATGTTTTCGCATCCACGCTCTGGCATCAACTCATCTGGCTCATAGAAAAGCTGACCACCAGCTTTAGCATCTGATATCTTCTGAACAGTTGAGGGAAGCTCAACATCTATGTCAATTGCAGTACGGCTTTCTGGTCCAAAATTATCATCTGAGGTGAACCTAAGAGGTATCATGAAAGACTCATCTGCCATGCTGTGCGCATTTTTCCCCATCAGTGTAGGGTTCTTGTACTGTGCTTCCACAAGAGGGTCTAAAGAACTCCCTCTGTCTGTTGACTTTTCCTGCCCATAAATCATGAAGTCATCACTTGCTCCTCTCCTGTATCTTGCATCTCCACCTTCAATCTCCTTTATGCCATCACTAGCAACGCCACTACCTTGCCCAGACATCATAAGTTCATCACCAGACAGCATCTGATGCGGCCTAGTCCTCCCATTTTCTATGTTGAAACCTACTGTATTACGTTCATTGGCACCAGCAGAATCTCGCTCTGTCACGAGAATAGAATCATCAATGCATGTGCTCTCCTTCTTCCTTGCTGGGGGAGGTTTGTTTTCACTGGCGAATAGGTCAGCATCATTATCTCTTGTCTTCTCATCAGCTCTTAGCAGGAAACTTTGGAAGACATTCCAGTTCCCTTGATCTCCATCTTGCCCATACGACATTTCATCCTTATTATGATCATCTGCAGACTCAAGAATGATCTTTCTAGCATCTTTCTTCTTTGAACTTGAGCTCTTATTCTGTTTCTTTCTGGGCTTGGTGTTCAGATCATCACTGTCCTCAGATGCTACATCTGAACCTGTTTGTGATTCAATCTCCGATGATCCATGTCTTTTTGACGTTACATTTATGTTCCGTATGACAACCACACTGGGCTTCTTCTTGCCTGTCCTTTTATTCTTGTTATGGGACCAGTGACCATAAGAAGTCTCCCTCTCTGAACCGCTCTGGTCACTTTCGTCATCTGAAGTTTCTGAGTCCTTGCTATCTGAGTATTTCTTTGATACTCTCCTTTCTGAGTGGTGGTACCTGGTATCATCGATTGGGGGGTAGGGGGGAGGGTAATATGGGTTCATTCCAGGATAGTAAGGTATGCCTTGCATAGAGTAAGGCGGATGCATAGCCAACGGTGGATATGCTGACTGATATGGACCATGGAAGAACTCATGGGGAGCTCCAGAGTGATGAATTGTCCTCTGATCTGCCAAGCAACAGAAGTAATTGCTAAGATCCAAGGACATTTTATTAAGTCATACTAAATGGGAAAACAACTTTAAAATCAAGCATGGGACAAATAGCTTCAAGGAGTTAGTCAACAGTTGTGCAAATAATGAATGAACAGGAAATCCAGCATCCATCAAAAGAAAGGTTCCTGGATACTAATTATCCAATCTTGTGGAAAAATAAGCTATCGTGAGCTTTCTAGAATGTAAGTTAAGTCATTGCACCAAACAGCAATGAGGTTATTCGCTTGGAGGGTGTTAAGACATCGAAATATACCTGCTTTAGAAGCATCTTCACTTGCATCTCCGTTGGAAACAGACATTGTTTCCATAGTTTGTTTCATGCTGTCCCCCATAAACATTATGCCAGAAGGATTAAAAGGAGGAAATTCGGAGCGTGCAGACATTGCTTCAGGTTCAACCTCGATCCACTGTCCAGTTTCATGCTTTTGCTTCCACAGCCCAATGAATTGTGTACATGCCTTCCTATTTATTGAAAGCACACCATAGCGGTTTGCATAAAAGGATTTAATGTTAATGCAGTGAAAATTTGCTTTCAGGCAACTGTGTAGCTTAGTCAAGGAGGTCATGCAGAGTTAAGTCTTTACGCTTGTTCGAGGGTGTGAGTGTCACCTAGATCCCCAATCAATTAATTTGTAGTTTCATGACCCCCAATTTACCAAGCGGTTCACTAGAGGTCCAAATCTCCCCAAGTCCCTATTAGTGTTGATCAGCCTATTGGGCATCTCCATAGCATCCATGTCACCCTAATTTTGCCAATGCATCATTCATATCACTAATAGCCCTCACATGACAGTCAATGAACAAACAAAATATCTGATGAGACCCACTGCAGAGCTAGTGGGCTCTGGTCGTGTTTGTGCCTTTACTGTAATAGTTTGTAAAGTGGTGTGAGTTGTATTGAGTACAGGGGTGGTCTAATCCCTGTACTCTTTCCTTTTTTCCTATCTTAAATGAAATGATGCGCAGTTCTGCGCTGTTCAAGAAAAAAAGAGACCCACTGCAGAGAGATGGAGGGTGGAGTGATGACCCACTGACTTAGTGTTCAAGATGGCACATAGTCAGCATATCAGTTAAGAAGGTTTGGATCTCGTCCGAAACACAAACACTTAAAAAGCTTAGGACTTATAACTGCAAACTATTAGTTTAGGAACCTAAATGATACCCTCAAACAAGTTTAGGGATTGCTCGTGCACTGTATACTTTAAAAAGAAAAACACAAGGGCAGTGCTCCTTTTATGAAAGAACCATCCATATCTTGGTTTACCAATGATACGTAAGATACTGATAAAGCCATATAGCTGAAGCTACTTTTATATTGCAACAGCTTCCAATATTTGGGTTCTCTCAACAATTTTCAATATTTGGAAAATAGCCTGCCGGCTCCCACATTATACTGTTACCAGAGGTCAGCAGTCCCAACATCATGTGGCGGATGTACAGGATACTGGATACTCAAAATGAGATGCCCAACCTAGCAGGCAGGGTGTTTCTAAGACATAAGAAGGATATACTTACATCAAGCGAGAAGCACCAAAACGCTCTGCAAATGTGATCAAATACACCAAGTTGTCAATATCAAACCCTGCTGCTACAGCCCGTGCAAATGCCATAGCCTGCTCTTTACGTAATACTGTTTTGCGCGTCTCTAACACTCTGAGCAGTTGAGCTCTACAAAAAAAATACAAAGCGCATAATAAGATTATTGTAATAACAGCATCCTATAATGCAGTTAAATTCACCATGCAAAAAAAATACAGATGAGAGCTTCTCCAAAAACGTGCATGTGCACACAAATTAAACAACTCTTCCAAAAATTAAACAGATCACGGCCATGACATTGGTGCATAGAGGCAGGATGTTTTTTTCCCTTATCTAAAAAAAGTTAAAAATAGTAAAAGAATCGAATGGTGATAATGCCATAAGTATATACATTTCTTCATTAAATGGTGCACATGCTACTCCATAAATGAAGATTAGTTATTAGTTCTATTTAAAACATTATGTGTGTGCTTGGATTGAGCCCTGGCAGGCGATCCCAGCCCAAGGCAACTAAAATCGGACACCTGGGAGCGCTGCTGTCAAGGGCGTTGGCACTTAGGGTAGCAGGCCCTCGACTACGAAGCTCGTAGCTATGGCCGGTATAATCGCCCGCCCTTTGCTCTGGTTGATCTATGGTGAGCAAGAGGGAGACTAGAGAGAAGAGATAGGTTTGGAAGGAGTTCGTTCTTGCTTGATTGTTCCTCACGATTACATCTAGATAATATAGTCTTTTTTTTTGAAGTAAATAATATAGAGTCTTTCCAAAACAAACTAGGAAACAAATCCCTACTAATTAGGGCGCGTGGCCCTCTGCGGTTGCCGTGGCACGGCCCTTGCTGTGGCTGTACTGGACGCCCCACATGACATCTCTCCCCCCTGGAGAAGCAGCTCGTCCTCGAGCTGGAACGTTGGATGCTGCTCAATGAAGGCGTCGATGTCCTCCCAAGTCGTTGAAGACGCTGGTTCCCCTTTCCACTGAATGAGAACCTGCCGAACACCCTGCGCCAGCCTAGCGCGAACTGCTCGTTCCGGCTCAGGAACAGCTGCCCCATGATGAACCGTGGGCAATGGCGGCGGCGCATCAGGAGTACCCACGAACTTCTTCAGCAAGCCGATGTGGAACACGTCATGGAGTCGAGAGCAAGGAGGTAGCTGTAGTCGTACAGCGACGTTGTTGATGCACTCGATGACGCGGTGGGGGCCGTAGAACCGCGGCTTCAGCTTGCCACGCGTGACCGTAGGCAGGGACGCCGGAGCCCGATGTCGGAGACGTAGCCCCGCCCAGTCCCCCACCGTGTAGGAGACGGCCCGATGCCCCTTGTCGTAGTGGCGCTTCGGGACCGCCTGGGCTTGTTCGAGCCTTTAGCGCACGTCTGCTAGGAGCTCGTCGCGGTCTGACATGTTCTTAGCCACGGCAGCCACCCGAGTCTCGCCAGGCTCATAGGAGCGGATCGTCGGAGGGTCGCGGCCGTAGACGATCCGGAACGGCGTGTCCTTGAGCGACGTCAGGTACGCGGTGTTGTATGTGTACTCCGCCCAAGGAAGCCACCGAAGCCACTGTCGGGGATGATCACCGGTGAAGCAGCGAAGGTACATCACGATGACCTTATTGGCAGCCTCGGTTTGGCCGTCCGACTGCGGGTGGAACGCCGTGGTCATGTGGAGCTTCGTTCCCATGAGGCGCATAAGTTCCCTCCAGAATGCCGACGTGAATATGGGGTCGCGGTCGGAGACAAGGGACTGAGGTATCCCGTGCAACCGGACGATGTCGACGAAGAAGGCCTGTGCCACGGACTCAGCCGTATATGGGTGAGCGAGCGGAATGAAATGGCAACACTTACTGAAGCGATCAACCACTGTGAGGATCACCGATTTCCCCCCGACACGAGGCAGACCTTCCACGAAATCCAGACCAAGATCGGTCCAGACCGTCGCCGGCACTAGTAGCGGTAGCAGCAATCCCGCCGGATGTAAGTGTTCCGACTTGTAGCGCTGACAGGTAGTGCACTCGCGGACGAAGTCCTGGACGACGCGCCGGAAGTTGGGGGTGTGGAAGTCACGGCGCAGCCGGTGCAGCATGCGCTGGACGCCCTCGTGGCCGTCCTCATGTACAGCGGCGACGATCTCGGCCAGCAGAGGCGACGACGGGGCGATGTAGAGGCGGGCGGAGTAGGTGACGAGGCCGTCGATGATGGACCACGGTGCTGGCCGGTGACCAGCCGTGATCTTATCGCGCAGGGCTACCAGAGCCGGATCTGTGGCCTACGCTTGCCGGAGTTTGTCGATGAAGTCGAACCGCGGCGCTGAGATGGTGAGGATGGCGGACTCCTCAGCGTCCCGGCGCGACAGAGCATCTGCCACGATGTTCATTGCGCCCGGCTTGTAGTCGACGGTGAAGTCGTACCCCAAGAGTTTGCCGACCCAGTGATGCTGCGGGATAGTAGCCAAGCGCTGATCCAACAAGTAATTAAGACTATAGTGATCAGTACGAACCTGGAATCGGCGGCCCCAGAGGTATGGTCGCCAATGCTGCACGACATGGACCAAGCCGATTAGCTCGCGCTCGTATGCCGCGAGGGAACGATGGTGAGGCGCCACCGGTTGGCTGAAGAATGCCACTGGGTGCTTGTCTTGAAGCAGAACGGCACCGAACCCGTGCGTCGATGCATCGCACTCGACGACGAACTGCTGGTCGAAGTTCGGAAGGCGTAGCACCGGAGCGGACGTGACCGCCGTCTTGAGGGCCTCGAACGCCGCTGCGGCCTCTGCGGACCAGTGGAAGCCCTCTTTTCGCAGCAGGGCAGTCAGTGGCGCCGCTATCGCCTCGTAGTCACGCACGAACCGGCGGTAGTACCCGGCGAGCCCCAGGAATCCGCATACCGCCCGGCTGTGGCCACTCGCGCACCACCTGCACCTTGGGGGGATCCATGGCGACGCCGTCGGCCGAGATGATGTGGCCCAGGTACTGGATGGAGGACACCCCAAAGGCGCACTTCGATCGCTTGACAAAGAGCTGGTGGCGCTGGAGAGTGCTAAGGACGATGCGTAGGTGATCAACCTAGGTGTCGCTAAAGATCAGGATGTCGTCGAAGAAGACGAGGACGAAGCGACGTAGGAAGGGCTGCAACACCTCGTTCATTAGCGCCTGGAATGTCGCCGGCGCGTTGCAGAAGCCGAACGGCATCACCAGAAACTCGAACAAGCCCTCATGTGTGTGGAACGCCGTCTTGTGTACATCTGCAGGAACCATCCGTACCTGATGATAGCTAGAACGAAGGTCGAGTTTGGTAAAGAACTTGGCCCCGCGAAGTTCATCGATCAGCTCGGTCACCACCGGGATGGGGAACGCGTCTTTCACCGTGATGGCGTTGAGTGCCCTATAGTCAGCACAAAAACGCCACGAGTCGTCGGGGTTCATGACGAGCAGCACTGGAGACGAGAAGGCCGACAAGCTGCGGCGGATCAACCCCTGGGCGAGCATGGTGGCACACTGGCGTTCCAACTCATCTTTGTGGGCGACGGGGTACCGGTATGGCCTGACCGCCACGGGCTGGGCGCCTGGAGTCAAGGTGATTTTGTGGTTACAGGAGCGGGCCGGCGGGAGCCCCTGCGGGTCGGCGAAGACCGGCTCGAAGTCTGCAAGGAGGGCCTCCATGATGTTCTCGGTGCTGTAGGCCTGCAGAGATGGCGCAGGTCCGCCCGCGACTCCGCGCCAGACGACTTGATGGTCGCGGCGCTAGAAGGACATGGTGAGGGTGCCGAAGTCCCACAGGATTGGCCCTAGCGCAGCCAACCATTGTGTGCCCAGCACGATGTCGTACCCCGCCAGCGGTAAGACGAAGAGATCCGCGGCGAAGGGTTCGCCGTTGATGGCGAAAGCCGTGTTGCGGAAGACCCCAAGGCACGGAACGCGCTCACCATTGGCGACCGTGACCTTCAAGCCCCCCTGGCATTCCAGCCGCAGATTGCACCCACGGGCAGCCTCCTCCGAGATGAAGTTGTGCGTTGATCCGGAGTCGAGGAGCGCCAAGAGGGACGTGGTGCCCAGCTGTAGCGGCACCTGCATCGTCTCGCTCATGCGGACGCCGGCGATGGCGTGCAGCGAGATCAGCGGTTCCGTCGTTTCGGCGGCGGCGGCGGCGTCTTCGTCGTCGTCATCGGCCTCGGCAAGGTCCACCAAGAAGATGCGCTGCCAGACCCGATTGTGCCCCCGGCCGAACTTCTCATTAAAATTGAAGCAGAGGTCGAGGCGTCGGCGCTCTTCCATCTCAGCCTGAGAGAGGCGCTTGACGGGACGGCCGTCGACGTTGGCGGGCGCGGTCACCGCTGGTGGCTGCGGCGGCGGTGGCGCGGCCGCCGGTGGCTGAGGCAGGGCCAGACGCGCCGATGGGGACGGCAGGATGCCCCGAGACGACACTCTGGACGGCACCGGTGGTGGAGTCGAGGCCGCGACGCACTGATCGCGCATCTCCAATTTGCGCGCCAGACTCATGGCGAGGGCGAGTGTCTGCGGGTTGTGGATTTCGACGTCGAGGGAGAGCGGCGGCTGCAGCCCGGTCGTGAAGATCTGGACACGTTGCTCCTCCTGAGGATGCCGGCGAGCGGCAGCAAGGCCTGGAAGCGGTCTTGATACTCGACGACGGAGCCGGTACGCTTGCACGCCATGAGCTCGCCCAAGGGATTGGAGCGAGTCGGTGGCCCAAAGCGCAGGTGAAGTAGCTCCGTGAACCGTCGCCATGGTGGCGTGCCTTTGTCTTGCTACACCTGGATGTACCAGAGTTGTGCACCCTCCTCCAAGTTATAAGATGCCATCCAGACCTTCTCTTCCTCGGCGATCCGCTGCTGCCGGAAGTACGACTCGCAGCGATTGATGAAGATGAGGGGGTCGGATTTCCCGTCGTAACGAGGAAAATCCATCTTCTGGAACCGCGGCGGACGATCGATGCGGTGGTCACCGTCAGGCTGCTGATTGTTCGATGATGAGGCGTCGGTGGTGCGTTGCTCCAGGGTGTCGAACCAGACTTGCTGGCTCTCCACCGTCGCGGCGAGCTTGGTGATGACGGCCGCGAGGTCGGCCGTCGAGGGTTGTTCCGCCATGGATGACGAGACGGATGATGACAGAGATGAAGGCGCGGCGGCTGTGGGCGATGGAAGCGGCGGCGTAGCGTGCGAGGATCGACTGGAACGTGATACCAGGTTGTCAAGGGCGTTGGCGCTTAGGGTAGCAGGCCCTCCACTACGAAGCTCGTAGCTATGGCCGGTATGATCGCCTGCCCTTTGCTCTGGTTGATCTATGGTGAGCAGGAGGGAGACTAGAGAGAAGAGATAGGTTTGGAAGGAGTTTGTTCTTGCTTGATTGTTCCTCACGATTACATCTAGATAATATAGTCTTTCCAAAACAAACTAGGAAACAAATCCCAACTAATCAGGGCGCATGGCCCTCTGCGGTTGCCGCGGCACGGCCCTTGCGGCGGCTGTACTGGACGCCCCACATGACAGCTGTCTGGGTCAGGCAGCAACCAAACAGCCCCTATGTGTTATCCATGTAGATTATTTTTGTTGCCATGCATGAAAAACCTTGAAGAACCACATTACAGAGAATAAAAAGGGCTGTGTTAGACATATAGGTACTTTGAATTCTCCTCCTGAGTGCCACCATTATTCTGCACTGGTAGAGTTGGCTGTGTGCCAGCCTGCCAACAATATGGAATCTCAGAATTAGATAATACATTCACACCATGACTCTTTTGTGTTCGAGAAAAATAAGTGCCACGATTCTTGTTAAAGCCCATATACTATAGGCCCATATGGCCCATGTGGTCATCTATATTGCTATCTCCACTACTGGGGAGGTTATCTTCCCAAATCCTCAATGTTAGTAAAAAATCTTTTGCAGAAAGAAAAGGTATATTTATCCATACTTTACCTTATATGGAACAAGTGACATATCTGCATCAGGATCAAAACCTGTCTTATTACCTGTAAGCAGATGGGTTAAGGACATTCAGCAACAAGGCGGAAAGACAAACATGAGCCGCCTCCAAATCAAGGAGTAGCTAGCTAATTTGTAAAGCAGAAGAGAGGAATCTCTTCCTAAAAATGTGCACTGTGATAATTAGCTCCATCTCAAAATGTACAGCTTCCAGTGAGGTAGCTAAAAGTATAACAATTAATTTCCTGATTGATAAACACAAGTGAAGATTTGCCCATGCATAAACCAGTATATACACTGGCATTTCCTTGTGCAGCCTAGTATATTAAAACTAAAGCTATCAATCTGTATCAAACTCAACAACTGTGCCTAATGCTACATCGCACCAAACCCTATTAGCAAACGAATTCTAAAAAGTACAGCCTGCATTGCAATTTGCCAAGTTTCATTGTCCAAGGAAATACAGAGTACTTTTTATCAGAAATAAATAAGTATTGCTGAGTAATTAGGTGATAAACAAAGAGCTTCACAGTATGCTGTTTTTTCTATGAATCATGATGGGAAGAAAAAAAACAAGAAATGCACATCAGTGTTTAACCTTCCATGCAGTCCACCGATTTCCCATTTTGGTCTTCCACCTAACAAAGTGCAAATAAGAACATCTCATCTTTCTGATATTACTATGTTATAATCACAAGTTATCAGGCACAGATGTCTACTTACAGTTACAGATCTCAAACCAAGACTTTCATTGACCTGGACGGAAATGGCATCTTCAATCTGTAATATTTCAGACTCTATTGTTATGACCCGCTCCAGGACCTCCGGTGTACTGACAAAACGAACAAATCTGCCAAGGCCAACCATGCAACTCACCACCCTGATAATCTAAACAAAATAAAAATGCAAATTGCCACCCCTGATGTTGTGACAAGATGAAGAGAAGCCCAGCACCAACCTCTCCACTGTTCCCCTGGTAAACCATGACGCGTCAATCTCTGGATCTGGCTCAAGTGTGATGGAATAGCCTCCCTTGGCAATCTGCTCTTGTGCAACCTTAAGATGAGCGATGAATGGGTTCAGCAAACCAGAGGCTATCTTCTCCTTCCTTCCATTCGCCACCACAACTAAATCACACCTAGAAAAGATGGGTAGAAGATAGATATAGACCATTATGATGTGCTTGCGTACTGTGCCACGATGGCATAAGCATTGGCCTTGAAATAGGACAGTAAGCCCCTGTCTGTTTTGGCTTGGGATTGTGAATATTAAGCTCAGCTTTGCATATACAAACAGGGCCTAAGATGTAGCCCTTGTATTCATTCAGAAAACAATTTAGAGCATCAGCACATCAGATGTAGCACTGCAGTTAAGTGCGCCAGACACAGCATTGAGATAGTGAAGCCTACATATGGCGAAGGATTTTTGCCATTTCGCGGAGAAATGGCCATTCGCTTCCCAGGTGGAACAAAGATGGCGGCTTTGCCATAGGCCCGAGCATCCAGAGCTCCCTCCATTTTTGGCAGCACCAGCACGTGGCAGACCAGAGGACCCACAGGGTCTTAATCAGCCGGACGACACAAAAGAAGACCAACCCAGTTCTTGGGCCAAATCAACAGAGGAAACCGAGAAATATCGCTGAAACAGGAGCGAGATTCTTGAGCAGATCCAGTAGCTCACCTGGTGCGGGTAGGGGTGAGCTGGAACACCGCCGATTCAAGCCGCGTCTCCGGCCTCATTGCAGGACAGTTGTACTCGATTCCCCTTGAGTATCAGATCTTGCAGGAAGGAGATGGAGAATTCCAGCCGGCTTGGATCAGAAGACCAATGGAAGCCAGCATCGATTTTGGAGGAAAATGTTGGTAGGAAGGAGAATTTCGGTAGCACACGGAAGGGAATCAAAGAACATGAGCAATCGGAGAAATGTTTGAAAGAAGAGATAAATAGCAATCGGAAAATAAATAATCAAATATTGGGGGCAGAGAAAGAGGTAGAGAGAGTGGTGGTGGTTGTTGAGTGCAGGGCAGACTGCAGACATACAACCAGACGAGGGTGGAGAGAGCTCCGCTGCCGCGGCTTTTGCTGCTGCTGCTGCTTTTATTTATGGTACAAGATATAAAACGGCTGGCCAAGTAACTCGTGGAAGGAAGTTACACATGGAGATTTATTATTTATATAACATGTTAATTTTTACTTTTTGCGAGGAAACAAGTTAATTAAAACTACGCTATGTAAAATTCAAACAGATATTGGGATGCACAAGTAGAAAGCTGGAGCTCCCTCAAATAAAAGAAGGCGAGGAGAGAGAGAGAGAGAGAGAGGAGGTGTATACATCGGAGAGGATATTTCATCTTTCCGCTTAGTTGGTGGCTTGGGCGATTGGCTGCAGCCTGCAGCAGAGATTAGCCGATACAGCAGAGATAGAGAGATTTGTTTTAAAGGGACATCATGACATCTCAATTTCATTTGGAAAGTGAAAGCTGTGCATGTAACTTCCTTTCTATCTTTAACTTTTTCGATAGCAAAAACATTGAGGGAGAATATATAAAACACGCAAACCAACCACCGTGCATCATATCAAAATGGGGCTGTTCCGGTTGTTGTGCTGCTAACATCATACTAGCTGATTTCAAAAAAAAAAAAATCATACAAGCTAGCCACCTTGACTATTATTAGGTCTTTTACAATTTGTTATCTGCTTGGAGTATTTCTTCATGCTTATGCACTCGTCAAACTAGTAGAAATAGTAGCTCCAATAACGTTTTGCACGTGACATTCTGAAAATTGGCCATTAAACAGTTCCTATTGTTGATAGTCAAAATTGTCACCAACCGGTCTGACCGAGCGGTCTGACCGGTCGAGGCACTGTGGCCTGTCCGGCAGGGACCGATCGGTCTGACCGGTCTAGGTAGAGTCCGAGTACAATTAGAGTTTTTCATATATTTAGATCTGTAAATAGGATTTCTTGCGGGATAAGTCCACCCCACCCTATAAATATAAAGGGTCACGGCCGATTAGGGAATCCAATCGAACAAAAATCAATACAAACTCTACTTTTTATCCTCTTCTCCAAACCCTAACTTTTCCAACCACATCTGCTGTTCTTCCTTCATCTCCGCGACGTTTGAAGGCGTTCTAGGTGGCTTGCCGATCCTAGAACAACCCTACGTGCGCCTACCCTGACGGGGTCCCTCCCGGGTTCGCGTTCGTCGGCCGTTGCCGATTCTCACCGGCGACCGGTCTGACCGGTTCCTTAGACCGGTCTGACCGCTCCACGCAGGGAGAGCTGCATCGAGCTCTTTCTCGCGCCGCACGATGTAGTGCGTTCGTGAGTTGACCGAGATTTTGCGTCAACATACTTTTTGGCAACTCCGCTGGGGAAGAAAGATCTTGGTTAGCAAAACCGATCTAATCTACCCTAAAGAAGATGGATTCCAACGCAGAAATCGACAAGGAGAACATCATCCCTTCGACATACGAGCATCTTCCGGAAGACGTCCGTCTGCTACTGGAGGAGCGCAAGAAGAAGCGCGATGAAGAAGATCTACAAGCGGCGCTTGCGAGCATCAAGGTCGATCGACGCGGCAAGGTCACCAAGATCAAAGAGATCGACTTCGCTTCCATCTCCACGGATGCATCTACTGAGGTAACACCTGCTGCAACTGCTCCACCTTCTGGTGTTACTATGGAACAAATTCAGAAATTGCTAGCTGAGCGTGATGTTTATTGGGTTAATTGGCTTAGCTCTAAGGAAAGAGAATCAGCTGGTAAGAAACCAGAAACAGCCGATGAACCTCCATCTGTTTCTACTTCTGAATTTTATGTTCCTCAACCATCGGCAACATCTCCTGTGAGTCAACCTCAATATGGGATGCCGATGAATTATTTCAGTGGTCAAACTGTGACACCTACATACACTGACCCCATTATGAGTATTCTTGGTTCGGCCAATATTAGCTGAACAAACGAGATTGTTCAGTACACACCACTAGAAATCTCCAGGAACTCAGTGCCACACTTCGGTCCTATCTCCGACGAGAAGTTCGACCGATATGTACAGCGTTGGCAAAACCGGCAGAGACCGGTCAGACCGGTATACTAGTCCGGTCCGACCGGTTCCCCCTAACCGGTCCGACCGGTCGTACAGACCGGTCCGACCGGTCCATCCGGTCAGTTTGTTTCAAACCAGCGAGAGGTATCTACATCCACACAGCCAAATTCTTCAAGTAATTTTGATAAAATGCTTACTGATTATAAGAATGATTTGGCTAATCTGCTTAGAGAAAGTTTTGGAGTGGATGTTAGAAGCAAAACCCGCACATACCAAAAGTCGTATCCTACTTCGTTTGATTCGGTTGCATACCCTGCTGGTTTTAAATTGCCTGAGTTTGTTAAATTCAGTGGGGAAGATATTAGAAGTACTTTTGAGCATATTAGTCAGTATATTGCTCAATTAGGAGAAGCTGGTTCAATAAACGAATTGAAAGTGTGTTTATTTTCTTTATCTCTAACTGGAACCGCTTTCTCATGGTTTTCATCTTTGGCCCCTAATTCTATTGGCTCATGGGAACAATTAGAGCAGAAGTTCCATGAGCATTTTTTCTATGGGCATGATGAGCTTAAATTGTCTCACTTGACATCGGTTAGACAATTGCGTGATGAATCTATCAATGATTACATAAGACGATTCCGCGATACAAAAAACCGGTGCATTAGTGTGAATATTGCAGAAAAAGATCTAGCTGATTTGGCTTTTAATGGCTTGCGCTCTCACATCAAAGAAAGATTAGAGGGCTATGATTTCTTTACCGTTACTCAGGTGCATCAAAGAGCTTTGGCTATAGAAAGCCGAAGCAAAGAGCCTCAAGAGTCTCATAGACATCATCGTTCTAGTGTGCATACTTTAGAATGCAATTCAGATTGTTCGAACGATGAGTCTAAAGATGTATATGTGCTGAGTTTGTTTGGCCATCTCAAGCCAAACCATTTACTTGTTCTGCTCTTAAGCCGATTCAGAAAAATCGACAGGATGAAAAATTTACTTTTGATGTATCCAAGTGCGAAAGGATATTTGATGAGTTATATAGGATTGGATACGTCAAGATGTCACATACTTTACCGCCGCTTGAAGAATTGAAGCAGCGAGCATATTGCAAATTTCATAATACTTTCTCGCATGCCACTAATGATTGCAATATGTTACGTAGACAAATTCAATCGGCCATTAATGAAGGACGATTGGTTATTCCTAATATGCAAATTGATTCGATTCCTTTCATGGTGCATATGTTGGAATTGAATAATCCCAAAGTGTTAGTTCGGCCAAGTCAAGCCGAATCGACAAAAGGGGAAAATATAGTTATTAGTGATGAAAGACTTGAAAAGAAGCTGACATTACAGACCTCTCAAGGCGCAAAAATACTCGGGGGGCAAGACAAGAAGAAGAAGGCCGACAACAAGTCGACCGGTCTGACCGGCCATAGTGGCGGTCTGACCGGTTCGACCGGTCTAACCGGTGCGCCCAGTAAATCTGGGAACTCCTCCAAAATCAATACAAGGCCGAGTTTTAAGGAACTCTTGGCCAAATATGAGAAGGAAGGGAGTGCTCAGAGACAGAAGGGGCGACCAAGCGAAGTCAAAGATACGAGATCATCGTCAAGACATCAAGAGCAATCGAGTCAAGGTAATTATACTTCATCTAGTGGACCGATTGCTCCATGATATTGCTAGTATCCTTACTTTTATACACCTATAGATTATAGTAGGATGCATATGCAATCATATTATATTCAATATCCTCCTATGTATCCAAATCATGCATTACTACAAAGACCGATTGTTGCTAGCAATAATCTGGTCAAGCAAGATGTTGATTGCAGTAAGGAGAATGAGAAGAGCAAGGAGCAAGATTCAAAGTATTTACAGCCGATGTGGTGTCCCTCAGGCTTGTCTCATACTCAGAAGCGAAGGTTGCAACGTATGCGCAAGAAGGAGGCAATGGAAAAACAAGTGGAGGCCGTGCCAAAGACGTCAGCGATAATGAAGGTGTGGCGGCCCAAACAAGTTGTTTCAACATCGACTTGAGCAAAACATGGCCGATAATTGTTTATCGCCTTTAGTACAAAAAATGGCCGATGTAGTGTTAATCATCACCCTTAGACAATTTTGGCTCAGAAGAATGTTTTTTGGCAAGCAAGCTTTACCAAAAAATAGGGGGGCATATGTTGACAGCCAAAATTGGCACCAACCGGTCTGACCGAGCGGTCTGACCGGTCGAGGCACTGTAGCCTGTCCGGCAGGGACCAATCGGTCTGACCGGTAGGTCCGACCGGTTTGACTGGTCCAGGTAGAGTCCGAGTACAACTAGGGTTTTTCATAGATTTAGATCTGTAAATAGGATTTCTTGCGGGATAAGTCCACCCCACCCTATAAATATAAAGGGCCACGGCCGATTAGGGAATCCAATCGAACAAAAATCAATACAAACTCTACTTTTTATCCTCTTCTCCAAACCCTAGCTTTTCCAACCCCATCTGCTGTTCTTCCTTCATCTCCGCGACATTTGAAGGCGTTCTAAGTGGCCTGCCGATTCTAGAACAACCCTACGTGCTCCTACCCTGACGGGGTCCCTCCCGGGTTCGCGTTCGTCGGCCGTCGCCAATTCTCACCGGCGACCGGTCTGACCGGTTTCTTAGACCGGTCTGACCGCTCCACGCAGGGAGAGCTGCATCGAGCTCTTTCTCACGCCGCACGATGTAGTGCGTTCGTGTGTTGACCGAGATTTTGCGTCAACACCTATGACTAAAATTCCAGTTTCCTCATCGTTCATCAGCTGCAGCCCTCAGCCCCTGCTATTATGATGAAAGTAAAACACGTGTCACAGAACAACATATTTTTCTTCATAGTTCATCAACAGATTTAAGTTCAAAAAATAGTTCATCGACGGCAACTCTCAGCACACTACGCAATTATGACAAAAATAAAACAAGCATCATAAAACAACATCTCATATCATCACAAAACGGTGGGCCACAAATAGTTTGCTACTTTAGAAGACTATAAAATATATAGTTCTTTTTCCTTAAAAAATGTGAGTGCAGTACTCGTCAGGGAAAAAGATTAAAAATGTGAGTGCAGTAATATCATCACAAACAGGCCCACAACCTAGTGATATTTTAAACTGAAAATAGAGAAATAGTAACAACAAAAATAGGTGAGGACGGGAATTGATCCTAGGGATCATTTGAAATCATAAATAGCACCCTCACCATTGAGCTACAGCTACATATGTTTTAATTATTATATGATCATTTGAATATAACTTTTTTGCTATGCTGGCTATTTCTAAATTTAAAAAAAAAATCAATCTGCGACGTTTAGCTATCTTACGTGGTGCTGATTTGTAACTTTTATTTTCGTCACTAATTTTAGGTCTGGATTGGGCTTGAAGATTTGTGACGTTTATTTTCTTCACTAATTTTGGGTTTGGGTTGGGCTAGCGGGCCGATGGCCACATTTTATGACGTTCTATGGCTTGTCACAGAACGGATTATACTTCGGTGATGAAAGTTTTCTCGTCACAGAATTTCCACCCATTTTGTCACGAGAGAACAAACTTGATGCTCTGTTTTAGGGACAGGATTCGTCATAAATTTAACACGGAATATTTTTTCGATGAATTTGGCTTCTACAGTGACAAAAATTGTTCATCACGGAAGGAATTATTTCTAATGTCAAATATATAGTATAGTATGCAAATATTATGTTGGTAGGTACTTAGTCTTCGTAGAGGAATCAGTGGCCAGGCCAGGTTGGCAGCTATGCATTCCATCATCACTTATTGATTGACTGACCGACCGCTGACAGAGTAGCATCACCTGATTATTAAGTTGTTAGAGTCGCAGTTTAAGTAATACATACATAGAATCTGGTCGGCATTATTACATATAGTAAGATCCTGTTTGGCATGGACTTTTATCCAGCTCCGGCTCCTCTGGAAGAGTTCTACCAAATGTTTTGTATGAGCAGCCATTTTTCATGAAAAATAGAGAAGCTAGAGCCGGAACAAATTTTAGAAGGTGCAGCTCCATCGATGGCATGGCCTCGTTTAGTTCGCGCTATGATAGTAGCATACTAATGAATAGTGACATTTTGACCGCTAATTACGGTGTCAAACAAAACCAGTTTACAAAACCAACTCCAAAACCCCCGCGCCAGTGACCCTGAAGAATCTAATAAGGTCTTTGACGCGCGATTAGAGGATAGTTACTGTAGCATCACTGTAGCCAATCATCGATTAATTACCGTCATTAGATTCATCGCGAAAAGTTACACCCATCTCTCAAAAGATTTTACAAATAGACTTCATTTAGTACTTTATGCATGCGAGATTCTTTTTTCGGAAAATATGCGCGCTAGTTTTGTAGAATGCCAAACAAAACCCATGTCTGCATGTTTTAGTTTGTGGCTGCATGCATACACGCCTATAAATACGCATCGGGGGTGGGTTGGGGTATATATAAGCAGGGCCGGGGAGATGGCATGGGTGTCATCCATCAGATCATCCCGGCCCGGCGGCGTCGTCGTCGTCTCGTCCTCCGATCCGCCGCCTTGTCCTCTCCCTGCACGCGCGCTCGGAGATGGCGGCCACGAGCGTGCAGGCGGCGGCGGTGCTGTGCCTGTGCTTGGTGGTGCTCGCGGCGTCCCCTCGGGCGGCGCTGGCCAACTGCCGCAACGACTGCAACGCCGCCTGTAACGGCTGGCCCGTCGTCTGCCAGCTCTCCTGCGCCAGCGCATGCATGGGAGAAGTCGGTCAGTGCTTGCTTAATTACATCGCCAGCCAACTGCTCAACAAAAAATCTGACTATTGTTTTTGTATTTAATGAATGTGATTAGGGATTTCAACCTTGAGCACGACAGCGGCCGCACCAGCAAAGAACCCGGCGGCATCTACATCTGCACCTGCACCTGCACCTGCGCAACAGGGTGGCGGCTTGTCCGTGCTCAGGGGGCTCAAGCCATCAGCTGCCACAAACTAATCCACCATCGTATCACACATAGTATGTATCTAGCTAGCCTCCTCCCAACACTCTCACTGATACAGAAAGAGAGGCAGGCAATCCATTATCCATATTGTGGAGGAAGGTACAAACTAAACTATACGTGGTGGCCCATCACTCTTTCCTGTATGGAACTAACCATCGCGTATCCCCGTGTGGCAAGGCCGGCCCATTTGTCCTATTAATTTGTCCTATTAATTAACTATAGTCTGAGAAGAGACTAGTGAATGTAAATCTGTATGCAAGGATGATCAACCCCATTCATGCACTTCTTCTCTGCTACACACACCATAAATTAAAGCCTATATCAGCCCAATCATGTACAGCCCTCAAAAGTGCATCCATATTACATCTCCTACCTATAAGTCAACAAAGGAATGAAACAGACGTTATATAAGTCAATGATAGGTATAAAATTAGGACTAGACGGCTAGTGCATAGTCCATCACCTTTCTACCTACTTCCAGAGCTTTACATATCTGTCATGACTGGCAGAGGCAATCATCCCTGTGAAGGGGGAGTGTGCCAGAGCAGCTATCAGCCCCTCATGCGCCTGGATTGGATTTCTCTGGTTATCTGATAAGCTCCACAGCTCCAGCGTCTGCATACAATCAAGCCAATCAGTGCACGCTATTCACAGCCTCGAAATGTGGTTACAGCATTGCATTTACCTGATAACCACCAACAATCAACACTTTTGGGTATCTCGGGTGGAATATGCATGACTGATACTGGTTTCCATGGGATCTTAACTCATGAATGCACGCGCCCGACGATACCGACCACACTTTCAGAGTGCCCTGACTTACAGAAGCCAGATATTCACCATTTTCATCCCAGCACACACAGTTTACCTCACTATTGTGACCCTAAATCAGATTTGTTAAAAACGAAAACCAGTTAACTAATTTTACATTGCCAATTCTGCATATTGCTAAGCATCTCATACTTATTGATTACCTTTGGTGGTGAGGATAAGTTGGTTTGCTTTTCAACATCAAAAATATTCACCATGCTTCCACCTGCCACAGCTAGGAGCTGCCCACTTCGAGGCTGAAACCTGACTCTTCCGGTACCACCCTGCTTCACCTGTACCACATTGTCAAAAAGTGCATCCCTATATTAGAACGACAGCAAGGATGAAAAGTCTGTTAACGTGGGAGGGTGATGGATCAAGGACCAACCCTAAAAACATGGGACGATGTAGTTTGACCAACTGTCCAGAAGCGAATTTCTCCATTGTCATCACAAGAGCAAAGAACCTCTGTCAATCTTGGGTGAAAATCTAGCGATGTTACATGAGAGCTATGCCCATTAAAAGTTTGTAAAGCGCCGCTTTCCTACAAATGGACAAACAGCCATGAGCTTTAGGATATCACTACAGTATTCCTCACGCTTTCTGGTGTTGATCCAACAATGTTGTGAAGCAAATATAAACCAAACAATAATATCAAGGTCTTTCTGTTGCTAGATAAATATGAATTCAAACAGTGTGGCCAGTAGCTATGCCCAGTAAAAATAACGCAGTGACCTTTACTCCTATTGCAGATGCAGTACTTGGTCACTGTCAGGTGTGGAAATCTACCCTTAGGCCTAATATCTCATATTCAGCTGTGAATTTTATTTAGAATAATTGTAGGGAAAGGCTACAGAGACAAAGCGAGAGGGATTTGAAGATATGAAGTAACTAAAATAATCTAAGGGTGCTGCCAGATTTAAACTCATCAATTGCTAGAGTGAGTGGCTTGTTTGGATAGTGTCCATAACTTGGGCATGCCACAGTTTCTTAGGCAAGTGTTTGGTTCTCCACCACAGTTGTTGCCTGACATACTTTCTCAGCTCTATGGCCCACTTGTCATGGATTTGTGTTGTAGCCAAACATTGCCTAAGGTGTAGCAGACAAATTGTTAGCCACACCTTAGGCAAAGTTTGGCAAAAATGTGTGGCACTATGTGGGCACCATCCAAAAATGCTAATCCTCTGTCCTAGTGTGGTAGGTTCAGCTTGACATATTTGGTTTATTTCTTGGTTTCAAATATAGGCATCCACCTAACAACTAAATAAATAGTGGTAACTTATCTTGCAGGTATATAAGTAAGAATTACTATGAACAAGGATAAACATATGAAAAGGAAAAATTGAGAAAATCACATCAGCAGCATTCCAAAGTCGAACAGTTCCATCGGAAGATGATGTAGCCAACTGAGTGGAATTCGTTTTGAATCTTATGTCTGTGATAAAGTTTGTATGGTCTTCTATTTTGGTATCCATCTTGAAATTATCCATATTCCAGAGGAAGACCTACAACATCATGGAAAGTTCAATACGTAAAGAGTTGAGAAAAATAATTTCATAAATTACAGGCTTACTTCGACTGAGACAGAAAAAAAAGCAGCCTTCCAAAAACTAGGGTAGAAAAACAATTTGCTCAACTTAAAAAATAACTGACGGAAAAGGTGTACAGAAAATATGACATGTAAACAATTTTCTTAGTGGGATGTGAAAACACAATCGTTAATATAGTCAGCAGCATGGTTCTCATGGCGTCGCCTAGGCATCTGGGCGATTTTCCAATTGAGGCGTCGGGCTCGCCATGGCTTCCGTGCGTATGGCGTCGCCTCGCTCGCCAAGGCGTCGGATGGACGCCGCACCCGTGAAAAGGCGATGCGCGCGGGAGGAAAAGGGGCGCGCGGGAGGAGACGGAGCGGAAAAGGGGCGCGCGGGAGGAAAAGGAGCATAAAAGGGAGGTGTAGCGCGGGAGGAAAAGAAGGGGCTCACGCGCGGCGCCCATCTGGAATCCGCACCATCTGAGAGTGGGAGGGAAAGAGAAGAAGAAGGCGGGACCGCGGGAGAACCTGGAATCCGGCGCCGCCGCCGCCTGCCTGCCTCATCCGCGACTGCGAATCCTGCCTCCCGCCTGCGACCGTGCTCGGGACTTCTCATTTGCGACCGCGAATCTTGCCTCCCGCCTGCGACCGTGCTCGGATCTTCTCAGCCGCCTCCAGCCCCCTCCTCGATTCGTGTATGTATAGATGTTTTCCCCTATCCTTGCTCTGTTCTCCCCCCAATCCTCCCGTACTCTTTCCTCTGCTATACTGCTTTTCCTCCCCCTCTTCTTCTACTCTATTTCTTAGTACTCGTGCTCTGCTCTGCTCCTCTCTGCTATTTGTAGTGCTATCAGGAATAGATAGCTCATAGGTGTGCTCCATTCTGCTAGTATATGCCCCTGTGGTTGCCTAATTGGGTGAATATGTGCTTGTCTGTTGGAACCTTGTTGCATATGAGATGAACTTTGCAGCAAAAAGGTATGCATTAGTGTATGTTTGTGCTGTCCCATGGAAGATTAAGGTGTGCATATGGCGTCGCCTCGCCGCGCGCCATACTCGCCTAGGCGTCTGGAAGGGGGTGGGTCGCCTCGCGTCGCCTCGCCGCGCGCCATACTCGCCAGTGACAAATTTGATGAAAGTAAATGTCAGATTGAAATGCATTTTATCATTTAAAAATGTTGTTCGCATTACAAAGATAACGTTAATTGTTTAAACCATTTGAAACTAAACCAGCAATTCAGCTGGAAGAGAAACTATCAGGTATATCCAAAGTTACCTTCTTCTCATGGCCGGCACTAGCTAGTAGCTTTCCATCTGTAGAGAAGTGACAGCACACAACCTTATTGTTGCTTGTACGGTTGTTACCTACCTCACTCAAGGAGAGACCTACACAAAAATGAACAGGAGCATTCAGCTTTATGCCATAATGATGCACATGCAATAACCCGATCACTGACATGTAGGGTCATCTGACTCTTGAGTGTGCCAGGGTGGCAAATTGTATGCTGCTCACCCCCTTGTAATAGTGAATTGTTAAATTACCCTGAGTGTACGGTTCCAAACTATATTTCCCATTTCAGAGCACACTATAATTATAACTATACAAAGATTAAAATACCAACCCTTTAAGGACTCTGAATTGTGCTCCGAGGAACCTTTTTTCAGTCCTGCAAACATGTCTCTTCCGTCTCCATCATCATTTGACAAGAATGAATCAACATTCTCATCAAAATCAACAAAACTATCCAAAGTATCCTGTCAGTAACAGAACTCACCTAAGCACAAACAGAGCTGCGAGGATGGAAAGCATTGACACAAGAGCATCAACCAAATCATACCATCTGGTTTGAAGATGAGGCAAGCCCACTGGTTCCATCCGCGCCGCAAATCATCGAACTCTTCTGTAAAATGTTTGCATTGCTAACAACTGGTACTCCACCACCTGGAGTATGAGTGGATGGAGTTGATGGAGGAGAAGGCCCAACAGTATTTCCTGTGCCAGTACTATTAGCTGCACCTGAAGAAGTTGGCTTCCGCTTTCTAGTGCTCTGGATGTCAAGAAATTTGGTAAAGTCATTCAATATCAGCTACAAGGGGCTACAAAGAAACCTGAGATTCTTTGTCACCTGTTGATGTGGCTGTTGCAATTCCATAGACCGGTGACCTGAGGACTGCTGCATCTGGGCCATCTTCAACTAAAACATTGCAAATATGTACAGTCAATGCTAGCACAGGCAAAAAAGGACAGTGGAAGTGGCGATGTCTCAGGTGAAACAAAATTAATGGAAGAATATATACTTGATGGCAAAATCAAATACCCTACATTTTGTTTGGACTTGGTTTACCAAGTTGACCTAAACTGATTACACACTGACCTTCATCAGATAATCCGGATCATCTGACCGGACATTCGGTTGAACAGATGGTGCTGGAGAACCCATTCTAGTAAGGTCATTCGGTGTTTGTGCCTGAGCAATCAATTGTTGTTGTGGTGATAAAAGTTGGAACTGGTTCGAAGATGGCACCAACTGCTTCTGGACACCTAAATTGGACCGTAGTTGGTCGATACCTGGGACCTTTAGCAAAAAACAAAAATATGTTAGCATCCAGAGGAGACAGGTATGAAAACATAGAAAGGACTATGAACTCACAGTTAGAGGCCAGCCTTTGAGTGGCACACTCCCAACACCACCTTGATTTAGTCCTAATTGGAGGGCAATGAATTGAAAAGAAATTAGAGTTAAGCAGGTCAACAGTACAACTGCCAACTCAGAGACACTGACTTGTTAATGTTACAGGCCTAGGGGAATTCTGACTTATCCGTCTATGCCTACTGCAGTACTGCCTACAGAACAGCAGTGCCAGGTCTTTGCACAAAACTGCCATTTTTAAATGCAAACATGGTTAACTAATTTCTGTGATTCTTCTGGCAATGAACTTGCGCATTTAATATGCTAGTCGAAGGTTTCAACTTAATTGTATCAAAACCACAGTTTTTAGTGAATTGGTCTTAAACTCTTAATGCAACTGATTAAAGTTGGGTTAGGTTTCTCTGATCAATATCCAAACCACGACATGCCAGCACCTCTCACAGCCAAAAGGAAAAGGCATGAAAAAACGCACGCTTAAAAACACATCTAGCCACATGCCACTAATTCTGTGGGCTATATGTCGGCGTCCCGACCCGGGGGCCTGGATCCCAACTAGTAAATGCTGCGTGTTTCCTCGTCCCAGATGATGATGCAAGAGGCAATCACAGTAACGCACGGTTTATCCTGGTTCCGGCCGCAGGGCCGTATGTCCAGCAAAGGGAGTGTGCGAGGGCACTGTATTATCTTGCACCCGGGGTGCTTGTAGTAGGGGGTACAAGCGAGGCGAGAGAGGGAGGAAAGCCCCCAAGTCTCTGCTAGAAGTGGGGCCGGTCGAGATGAGTGCTCAGTAGTGCTAAGAGTTCTCTGAGGGAAGATCAGAGAGCCTGCTTCCAACCTTGGATTGGAGAGATCTCATCCGCCCCCGCAAAAGGAAGCCCACCCTCTCCTTTTATAGTTGTAAGGAGGGGCGGGGTACATGAGTGTAGGGGCGCGGAAGTCGTCGTTCTCCCTTGAATCGCGGGGTACAGTGGTCGAACACTGTAGAAAGTGTACTGTGGGAAGGCGGCGCGTGTCGCTGTCGTCCTGGATTTTCGTCCTTGGTCCCGTGGAGATGGCGGCGGCCGTCCTGCAGTGTACCAGTGGTAGTAATGGCGTGGGACGGTCCCGGACCCCCTGGCCGGAGCGCGGGCGTGCTCATTAGAAGGTGCGGGAGCGCGTGAAAGTCCCGGATCCCACGAGGGGGAGGTCCGGGGTCGCGCCCGTGCGTGCTGAGTGCCCCTCTCGGCAGGACACGTGACATCGTCGGACCCCTTCCCCAGCGGGAGATGGGTCTGGTGATGGATGTCGGCAGAACAGTAACGGGGGCGGCGCCAACTTGCCTTGTGCCGCATTGAATGCCCACAGTGCTGCTACAGCGACTGGGGTGGCAGAGTGGTGACCGGGGTCGGTGGACGGGACGCTGGTCACATCCACTGCGGAAGTGGCAGTCTGACGCCGCCTGCCTTTTGAGCCGTGGAGTGGCTGGCTTTTAATGCCTTCGTACGGCGGTTGGGGGGCGGGGCCGTTTTGTCCCTTGTGCCGAGAGAGGGCCTCGAGCGAGGCGGAGATTGGCCACCCGCTCGAGGGCGGGTCCGCTGTCCTCGAGCGAGGCGGAGATCGGCCACCCGCTCGAGGGCAGGTCCGCTGTCCTCGAGCGAGGCGGAGATGTGTTTACGCGGTCGAGGGTCCCGGGGGGAGCCCTCGAGCGAGGCGGAGATGAGTGACCCGCTCGAGGGTAGATCCGCTACCCTCGAGCGAGGCGGAGATTGTTCGGTGGGCCTGAGAGGGGTGCGAATGGGCCACATGCTGGGCTTCTTTAAGTCCTTCCCTTTCTTCCGGATTTGGAAGGGGACCGGGGACATTCGTGGGCCCAGTTGTTTTAACATGTGTTTGTGTTTTTGAAAGTGGTTTTTTGTACCCCAATTAGGGTGTCCCTAATTGTGGCACCCGACAGTAGCCCCCGAGGCTTTGGTCGAGTCATGGGATTCGTCCAAAGGGTAATTCGGCAGTTTCTCCCTTGACGTGTCTAGTCAAAGTCGTGCACCCACTGGGCGTGCCTGAGCGCGGGCCCGGCAGGTGTGACAACACGTCGGTCGGGATAGTACACCCGTGGGGGGTGTACTTCGAGGCGCGCGCCTCTTTGTTTGTTTGAAGGACAAGACGTGTCTGCGCGCTGAGGGGGGCCAGGGCGACGATGGCGCCTGCTGCTCGGCAGCTGGTGCTTTTGTCGTGCTGTCCCGCGCTTCAGGGCATAGGCCCTGGCTTCCCTGGCTGCTTTATGGCGCGCCGTTCGAGGGCGGTCGGCCTGAGCCGATGCTGCGCCGCTCAGCGTCCAGGGGCTCAGCTCCGCTTTATTTCGTCCGGTCGCGTCTCGGCGTGGCGACCGAGGGTATCTTTTGCCCGTGGAGTGCCGTGTCGTCACGGGCGACACAAGCCTCTGCTTTCCGACAAGCTTGGGGCTTGGTGCCCAGCACAGCTATAAATAGAGGTCGTGGGGTTTCCCCTTCTTTTCCAGCCTCCCAACCCTTTCTTCCAGCATTGCCTAAATCTTGTAATGTTTCCTTTGCCCTTTCGTGACCGACCCCCAGATGGGGTGGCCTGGCTTTTTTAGACTTTTGATGCTAGAAGAATGCTTGCGAGCGGCAGGGAAAGACCGGAGTGGGCGTGCGCTCCATCCCCCAGGCTCAGTGGGATCAGCAGAAGAGCATTGGGCCCATGGGGTCATGCTTCTGCGATGTCCCCTAGCCTGAAGGGGGATGAAGACGCCTGACCATGGCGTTCGTGCCGGGTTAGGCGGCTGTTCTTTGCATCGTCCCCCCAGGCGACAAGGTTGCTCTCGGGGAGACGGTGCGGAGGGCACTGTCCGCCAGCTCGACCCCCCGCGTGGTCTTCGGTGGAGGAGACGCTAGAAGAAGGCTTGCGAGGAGAGCGTCCCGCTGGACCCGTGAGGTCTGGGGGTCGCTTCTCGCATCCCTAGCAGCCTCGCTGTTGCGTCAGCCGGGGGCTCGGTGCCTTTCTTCGTCTCTTGCTCCTCCCCAAGACAGGGAAAATTGCCACGTAGGTGGCAACGTGTTTGTATCTTTCGATGGCTCCGCGCCGGTGACCCTTTGTAACCTTTATCGGCATTGAGCAATAAAGTTCCCTTTCTTCTCTGCGGGGAGGATCCCCGAGGGTATAGGGGTGTACATAGGGTCTCGACCCTCGAATATTTGTGAAGTCATCTTCGCGGGGGCGCGTCAGCGCACCCGCGGGTGTAGCCCCCGAGGCCTTGGAGGAGAGATCGTGATCGTCCAAGGGCTATAAACGTTGCCCCGCTGGGTAGCTTTACTGGGATGGCCGTCCAGCGTCTTTTTCAGCCGGCATCGGCATTTTTTCAGCCGGCATCGGCATTCTTAGTGCTGGTACAGTGATCCGGCGTTCAGCTTAGCCGCTCAAGGGAACGTACGCTAATAGCAGTGGGTTCGGCTTACACGTGGATCTTTGTAAGTGACGGTTGTCGGTTTATTCGAGGGTGTGGTTTTGTACCATGGTGTGCGAGGAGCCCCCGAGCCCGGGCCCGCGTGAAGGCGTTCCGGGGAACCCTCGACTTCGATTACGACCCTCGTCGCCCTTTCGCAGGGAGGAGGGGTGAAGCGCACCATGCTACCCATGCCCGGGCCGCGAGCTATGGCTGCTTCAGTGAGCTATTAGCGGGTTGTTCAAGCGGACGTCCGTGCCCCGTTCGATAGGGGTCGGCTCGTGGTCCGTAGACACGTCTCATAAAGCGCTCGCGAGGGTTCGCTAGGCGGAGCTCGAACCCATTCGGTAGGGTTCGAGGGCTCGATGCTCTCCCTCGATGGGATCCCCCTTCTAGGCACCCTCGACTGGCCTTGAACACTGTGTAGGATGTCTCGAACTCCGCGTTCGAGGGTAGCTTGTACGGCACATCCCAGCAGTCCCTGACTCTGGTGATCTGGGGCGCCTGTCGAACCCCCTGAAGGGCCAGGCTTCGACCCCCTGATCAGTAAGGCCTCGAAATGCGATTCCTTCGAGGGTAAAGAGACCCCATGGAGGAATATTCCGTCGTGATCTGAAAACGTCGCAGAGTCCTGAGCCACGCGTGTGCGCGGGTTTTCCGCCGGTAGCGGGCGGCGTGGCCCGATTTGTGCGGCACGGTGTGGGCGCGCCCTTTCAGGCGACAGCCTCGGGCAGACGAAGCGGCGTGGGCGGTGGCTGACGGATGGGATAGCGCAACAGTCGCGCCGCGCCCGCCGGTTACCGTGCCGCATTTATTGCTGCGTGCGCGCGTGGGAGACTCCGCGGCCGTGGGGCCCACCCGTCAGTGATAGCAAAATCTACCGCACTGAATGCGGTAGATTTAGGCCGTGGCGGTGGGTGCGCCCCCCGTGGTAAATAAATATGAAGAGAAGGGGCGTTTTGGGTTCACCTGTCCATTTGCCTCCATCCAGCTTCGCCTTCGCCTTCGCCTCCGTTGCTTCCTGAACCCGTAGCCAAGAGCGAGAAGGAGAAAGGAGAAAGAGAGAGAGAGACTTAGCCACTTCGGAGCCTTCCCTTTCCCATCCCCCCTTGACTTTCGGAGATGTCGGACATCCAGGAACCCTTGCCATGGGGGAAGTCCTCCGCCACCGTGGCGGTGTTGGAGCAGCTGGTCGCCGACAGGCTGTTGCCACGGAACCCGGACTTGGGGGCGCCGGCGTGGATTTCCCCGCGCCCGGATGAGACCGAGCCGAAGCCCCCGCAAGGCTATGTCGTGAGCTTCGTGCGCCTCCACGAGCGAGGCTTCGGCGTTCCCGCCAGCAGGTTCATGCGGGCCTTATGCGACTACTACGAGGTGGAGCTGCATAATTTTAGCCCGAATGCCATCTCGCAGGCGGCGGTCTTCGTCGCTGTCTGCGAGGGGTACCTCGGCATCGAGGTCCACTGGGACCTCTGGATTCATCTGTTCCGCGGCGAGCTCTTCGTCGAGAACGCGCGGAACCAGCCGAGGCGGTACGCGCGCGCCGGCGGCCTGACGTTCCACATCCGCCCGACCCAGAGGAACCTTTATATCACAAGCAAGATGACGACGAACAACTCCGGGCGGAGCCGAGGGTGGTTCTACCTCCGGAACCACAAGGGCGCGCTTCCGGAGTTCACCAACAAAGTTCTCCGGGAGCGACCGCCGAAGTGGGACTGGGGGGTGTCGCCTCCAGCGCAACAAGCCAGGCTCGAGGACCTTACCGACGCGCTGGCGCGCTTGGCGAGGAAGGGGCTGACAGCGGCGGCCGTCATCGCGAACTTCCACCGGCAGAGGGTTATTCCCCTCGTGGAAAGGGCCCTGCCGATTTTCGAGCTCTTCCCCGGGAGCAAGGTTGAAGGCTCGAGGACATCGAGCAAGCTTCTCTCCCATACCAACGCTGCCCGGAGGGCGAAGTACGCGGTGGCGGAGTTTCCCCAAGATCCCGCGGATCTTTGGAGGATCAAGATGCGCCCCGAGCCGGGGTATATTTCCCTGGTAAGTTTTGGGTTTCGAGTTCGTCGTGCGTTGTATAGTCCCCTTTTCCTGACCCCATCTTCGGGCGTGTTTTGCAGGGGTTGAGGTGCGGCGCCTCGAGGCCCCCGGTCCCAGAGCAGCGCCTGATCAATCGCCTCCACGCGGAGAAGATGAAGAGGCGGAAGGACGCGGCGGAGGCGAAGGTCGAGAGGAAAAGGAAAAGAAAGGCGAGGCACGACAAGGCGTGCAAGCTCGCTCGAGCGGAGGGGAAGGCACAGCCCGCCACGCCCGAGTCCTCGGAGGAGGACGAGGAGGAGGCCTCGGACGCCGAGGACCACGCTCCGAGGGGGGACGGGGAGGGCGCGAGCCCCCCACCGTTCTACCTGTGGGACGAAGAAGAGGGAGCGACCGTGGCGCCAGAGGAGCCGAGGGCCGCAGGGGGGTCATTGGCGAACCTCTCCCTCGAGGGTGCGGCGCGGGGGTCATCCTCGCCGGCGGCCGGCGAGGAGTCGCCTGCGCCCCAAGTGCTGATCCACGGCCAAGAGGCCGCGGCGGGAGAGGAGTCGTCCGTGCTGGCAGCCTCGAGCCACCGGGCCGACACGAGGGGGGCGGCTTCGGGGCAGTCTTCGAGGGACAGCACGATGCCCCGAGCCCGGAAGACCGCCACGAGGAAGCGGAGTATGAGCGCTCGATCTGGGTAAGCATTTTGGATTCCGTTTTTTGTTATGTATTTGGTAAATTTCTCGATCTTGCTCAACTTGCGTCTTTTGATTTCCAGCCCCGGGGCCGTTCCCAAAGATGTAGTGCGGCTTGCCCCGGCCAAGGCTCTGAAGACCGGGTCTCGTAGCACTCCGCACACGGCGCCGCAGCCCCAGCCCGCCGTGGATCTCGAGGCGGCGGCCGCTAGGCTACGGCAGGCCATGGCCCGAGGGGCCCAGGCGGCGCAGCAAGCCCGGGCACAAGAAGAGGGCGACGCCGGCCAGAGTGGCGCAGAAGCGGCTGCTCAGGCGGCCGACACCGAGGAGACCGGCCAGGGCGGTGCCGGTGGCGTCGCCCAAGCGGCCATTGGAGTTGCGGCCGGTCAGGGCGATGCGGACAGCGCTGCCCGACCGGTCACAGAAGGGGAAACTGGCGGGGACGCGCAGGAGCGCCCTGCCAGTCAAGCAGCCGAGGAGACCCTCGTCTTCGAGCCCCCGAGGGCCGAGGGCGAGGGCCTTACAGAGGACATGGCGCAAGAGGCGCCAGGGGTAGAAGGAGCCCCCATCTCGGAGCCCACCGAGGCCCGGGACGAGGGTACCGTCGCAATAGTGCCCGTGCCAACGGCGCAGGAGGGCGCGACGGCGGTGGTGGAGCTGCCGGACAGCAGCGGGGAGTACGGGGACTCGATGGATATCGACCCCGCTGCTGCGGCGAGCGCCGCCGCACACATCGTCGAGTTCGCGTCGGCCAGTGCGGGCATGCTCGAAGCGGGGGCGTCCGAGGGGAGCCACCTCGGGGTGATCGTCCCGTCCGGTGTCCCCTCGGAGTTCCTTCGCAAGGAGCAGGAGGAGGAGGAGGCCTGGAACAAGCAGATGGGCGTTGGGCGCGAGATCTTGCAGGCCCTCGACCGCGCCTATCAGCTTCATCAGAATGCAGATTACCAGGTCAGCCAGGTAAGTATCTCCCCCCGGAAATTGCTTCGGATTGGTTTTAACTTTTCTCGCGTCTTCACCCACGCCGTCCCCCTTTGCAGCAGCTGAGGGAAATCTCGCGCGAGAAGAGCGCCGAGATGAACCGGCTGTACTCCCAGATGAGCCAGCTCGGGCGACACAACGCCGAGCTGGTGCTCAAAAACATCGATGCCAACACAAAAATGGCCGATCTGGGAGCGCGTCAGCGGGCGCTGGAGGAGGAGCTGGTGCGGGTGGCTGGTGAGCGGGACGTCCAGAGGGCGGCAGCGGAGGAGAAGGCCCAAGAGGCCGAGGCACAAGCTGCCGAGCTACAGCGCCTTCGGACGGCGCTCGAGGAGAGGGCTCGCGAGGCGGAGGGGCAGAGCGCTGAGCTGCAGCGCCTCAGTGCCACGCTCGAGCAGCAGAAGGCCGACCTCCTCCACAAAGAGGTGGCCATGGTTGCGCTCGCCGGGACCCTCCAGGAACAGGGTGTGGCCCTCGAAGAGAGGGAGGTGGCCCTCCAGAACATGGGGGCTAGTCTTAAGGAAAAAGAAGCCTCCTTGTCCTCGCTCGAGGAGGCCGCCCGTACCCAGAGGGAGGAGGCGCAAAAGAACATAGCGGGTGAGTACCTTTGATTTTCCGTTGATTTGTTATTTTTCGTAACTGACGTTGATTTCCTTTGCTCAGAGCTGAGGCAGAAGGTGGCGGACGAGACCACGGCGAAGGAAGCGGTCCATACCGCGCTCACGGCGGCACAAATGGAGTTTGCTGAGCTGGAGCAGACCGCCGTGAGCGTGTGTCAAGAGCTCGAGGGGGAGGGTGCCGTCTCGGGCAGTTCGGTGATCAGCCGCCTGCGCGCGCTAGGCGGCCGGATTGCCGAACATGCCAAGAGCACCTTCCGCCTCGGTGTCCTGCGGGCTCTCGCCGTGGCCTCGACGCATTACCTCATGGATCTCCAGAGGGTGTCGTCGGGGTACGTCGTCCCGGATGATGCTGACGCGGACGCCGCATCGGCCATCATGGATGAAGCCGACGCAGCCGCAGAGGAGTTCGCCACCGTCCTCGCCGAGAAGCTCGAGGCGGACATCCCCCCCATCGCCGAATTCGACACTCCTGAAGACCCGCAAGGGGGGGATGGTAGCCTGTAGGACAATTGGGCCTCGATGCCCATGTAAATAGATTTGTGTTTATCATGGTCATGCCTTGTATTCGCACTTTTATGAATATAAAGGATTTTGTTTCGTAATTTGAATGTGTGGCCCGTCGAGGCCTTGTGTGATCGAGCCTGTGTTCCTTTACTTTATTTCCGTGTTCTTCGTACGCGACTTAGATAAACATCTGTGAGGAAGTTCGCGTTCATAAGCAACGTAGGCGTAGGGTGGTGAGGGGGGTGCCGTATCCCGGAGGCGTAGGCGGCCCCACGACTCGGCCAGCCCCGTACCGTGGTTGCTTACGCCTCACGTCCGTTTTTTCCAAGGATACGAGAAGGTTAGGATCGAGACGGAAATATTTCGAAAAAACACTGGCGACTTTTTGGGGACGTTCGGGGGTTCCCCCCGTAGTAGCCCCCGAGGGAGGCTCGGCTTTGCCGAGGGTAAAGCCGAGCGTACCTCTATGTTCGTGTGTGCCCGAGCCCTCGAGGGTCGGGAAGGTTCCCAAAAAACGATAAGTGAAGGGTGCTTCCTTATTATTTCGGGAAATCGAAAATGCGATTATGAACAATATAGAAATTGCTTGAAATGCTTAAGGATAGAAACGACGTAGCTGTTGTATATTCCAAGCGTTGGTGAGGACTTCGCCTTTTTCGTTGGCCAGCTTGTACGTGCCGGGCTTGAGCACCTCGACGATTATGTACGGTCCTTCCCATGGAGGTGAGAGCTTGTGGCGGCCCTTGTTGTCCTGCCGAAGCCTCAGCACCAAGTCCCCTTTGTTGAGGTCTCGGCGCCGGACCTTCTGCGCTTGGTACCTTCGTAGGGACTGTTGGTAGCGCGCGGAATGCAGGAGTGACATGTCTCGAGCCTCGTCCACTCGGTCCAGCGAGTCTTCGCGAGCTCGCTGGTTTCGTTGCTCTTGATATGCCATGAGCCTTGGCGATCCGTATTCCAAGTCGATGGGGAGGATGGCCTCGGCGCCATAGACGAGGAAGAACGGAGAGAAACCCGTAGCTCTGCTCGGGGTCGTCCTCAGACTCCAGATGACCGAGGGTAGCTCTGTGAGCCACCTTCGGCCGAACTTGTTCAGTTTGTTGAAGATCCTCGGCTTTAGTCCTTGGAGGATCATGCCATTGGCACGCTCCACTTGCCCGTTCGTCTGTGGGTGAGCCACAGCTGACCAGTCCACACGTATGTGGAAGCTGTCGCAGAACGCCAAGAACTTCTTGCCTGTGAACTGGGTGCCGTTGTCGGTGATAATTGAGTTCGGGACCCCGAACCTGAAGACGATGTCGGTGAAGAATTGGACTGCTTGCTCGGATTTGATCTTGCCGATGGGTCGAGCCTCGATCCATTTGGAGAACTTGTCGACCGCCACCAGCAAGTGGGTGAAGCCCCCGGGCGCCCTCTTCAACGGACCGACGAGGTCCAGTCCCCACACCGCGAACGGCCACGTGACGGGGATGGTCTGCAGGGCATGGGCCGGGAGGTGTGTTTTTCGGGCGTAGAACTGGCATCCCTCGCAAGTCCGCACGACGTCAGTGGCGTCGGCGACCGCGGTGGGCCAGTAAAAGCCTTGCCGAAACGCGTTACCCACGAGGGTGCGTGGCGCGGCGTGGTGGCCGCAGACGCCAGCATGGATGTCGCGGATCAGCTCCTTGCCCTCGGGGATGGGGATGCAACGTTGCAGGACACCCGAGGGGCTACGCTTGTATAGCCCGTTGTCGATTAGAACGAAGGACTTGGCCTGCCTGGCAAGGCGTCGCGCCTGAGCGCGGTCCGAGGGTAGGAGCATAGTCACAAAGTTCCTGGGTCGACCGGGTCGAGGAACGGGGTCGAGGGTCGAGGGTCGTCATTTTATAAAATTGTGGTACGAAGGGGGTATACATCTATGGAACGATAAATTATTATGTGGGACGCGACTCTAATTCATCGGGGTCGATATCTTCGGGTCGATAAAGACAAAAACTATATATGTGCTACTAATGAAGAAACTAATCTGCACAAGCATATAAAAAACATATAAAAGAGTACATTTAGACCATGCTACACGTACTCAGCTCAATGTCTAACAAAAATCACACCAATCCACTGTCCTTAACCTCCTTATCCCAATTAAATCTGCTAGCAATGGGGCTGCGACCCCTTTCAAACCGGGACACGATCCAACCTTGAATGGGACACTGACCCTCTTCGACCCCGACCCTCAAATCGGAACGACGTTCCCGGGTCGAGGGACGAGGCATCGACCCCGAATCCTGTGACTATGGGTAGGAGCCCTCGAACCATCCATTCGAGGTACTGAACGCGCCAGTCTCGCGAAGCGGAGGCCTCGTCAACTTCCATTGCTTCGGCCTCGTCCGCGGAGGTTGTCCCGAAGTTAGTATCCATGGGCCCGACCCCGTCCGCCGGGGGGTTCCCGTCGGAGGGTCCGGCGGACGAGGGGCCTGCCTCCGTCGGTTGCTTGAACTCGACGGTGGGCCTGGAGATGTCGTGAGCGAAGATGTTCGGGGGGACGGTGGTCCGCCCCGAAGCTATCTTGGCCAGTTCGTCCGCGTCCTCATTGTACTCGAGGCCGTCGAATTTGTCCTCGAGGCGGCGTACTGCGTTGCAATACGCCTCCATCTTCGGGTCGTGACAGCTGGACTCCTTCATTACTTGGTCGACGACGAGCTGAGAGTCACCGCGCGCATCGAGGCGTTTGACGCCGAGCTCGATGGCGATGCGGAGGCCACCGAGGAGGGCCTCATACTCCGCCATATTGTTCGAAGCAGGGAAATGCAAGCGGATCACATACCGCATGTGTTCTCCGAGAGGTGAGATGAAGAGGAGGCCGGCTCCGGCTCCAGTTTTCATCACCGACCCGTCGAAGTACATAGTCCAGCATTCGCCCCGGATTTGTGATGGGGGTAGCTGAATGTCCGTCCATTCAGCCACGAAGTCAGCCAAGATTTGGGACTTAATTGCCTTGCGGGGGGCGTAAGTGAGTGTCTCTCCCATTAGCTCCACAGACCATTTGGCGATTCTGCCCTCGGCTTCCCGGTTGCGGGCTATCTCTCCTAAGGGGAAAGACGAGACCACGGTGACGGGGTGAGCCTCGAAGTAGTGGCGCAGCTTGCGTCGAGCTAGCACTACTGCGTAGAGCAGCTTCTGAATCTGAGGATAGCGCGTCTTGGTCTCAGACAACACCTCGCTGATATAGTACACCGGCCGCTGGACGGGCAGAGCTTGACCCTCCTCTTGTCTTTCCACAACGATCACCGCGCTGACCACTTGGGTTGTCGCGGCCACGTATAGATAGAGGGGCTCGCCGTCCGTAGGTGGTGTAAGAATGGGAGCACGGGTGAGCGATGCCTTCAGCCTTTCGAGGGCCTCTTGAGCTTCGGGGGTCCACGTGAAGCGCTCGGTTTTCCTCAAGAGTCGATACAGGGGCAAGCCTTTCTCGCCGAGACGCGAGATAAAACGGCTAAGGGACGCTAGGCATCCCATGACCCTCTGTACCCCCTTTAGGTCTCGGATCGGTCCCATCCGAGTGATGGCCGAGACTTTGTCAGGGTTGGGTTCGATGCCCCGCTGGGAGACAATGAAGCCCAAGAGCATGCCTCGAGGGACCCCGAACACGCACTTCTCGGGGTTAAGTTTTACCCCTTTGGCTCGTAGGCAATCGAATGCGATCCTGAGATCAGCAACCAGGTCGTCCGCCTTCCTGGTTTTGACAACGATGTCGTCGACATATGCCTCTACGCTCCGCCCGAGCTGGTTTCCGAAAACGTGGAGCATACACCGTTGATAGGTGGCTCCGGCGTTTCTGAGGCCAAAGGGCATCGTAACGTAGCAGTACATGCCGAAAGGTGTGATAAAAGAAGTCGCGAGCTGGTCGGACTCTTTCATCTTGATTTGATGGTAACCGGAGTAAGCATCAAGAAAGGATAAGAGCTCACATCCCGCAGTAGTATCTACAATCTGATCGATTCGTGGCAAAGGAAAGGGAACCTTCGGACATGCCTTATTTAGACTAGTGTAATCTACGCACATCCTCCAATTTCCACTCTTTTTCTTTACTAATACTGGATTAGCGAGCCACTCGGGATGGAATACCTCTTTGATGAACCCGGCCGCCAGAAGTTTCTGCAACTCCTCGCCGATCGCCCGGCGCTTGAGCTCGTCGAAGCGTCGCAGTCGTTGCTTCACCGGCTTGGAGTTGGGTCGGACATCAAGAGAGTGCTCGGCGACCTCCCTCGGTATGCCAGGCATGTCCGAGGGGCTCCACGCAAAGATATCAGCGTTGGCGCGGAGGAAATCGACGAGCACCACTTCCTATTTGTCGTCGAGGGTGGCGCTGATCTGCAACGCCTTGTTGTCGGAGTGGCACGGGTCGAGGGGCACCTTCTTGATACCCTCGGTGGGTTCGAAGCTCCCGGCATGTCGGTGTGTGGAATCCAAGGCCTCGCTTGCCATTTTGTCGAGGGTGGCTGCGAGGGCCTCGTCTTCCGCTTGAGCTTCCGCGCGCTCAACGCACTCGACGTCGCACTCGTAGGCGTGCTCGAACGAAGAGCCGATGGTGATGACGCCCTTTGGTCCCGGCATTTTGAGCTTGAGGTAGGTGTAGTTAGGGACGGCCATGAACTTGGCGTAGCAAGGACGACCGAGGATGGCATGATAGGATCCTCGAAACCCAACCACCTCAAAGGTGAGTACCTCCTTGCGGAAGTTGGCCGCCGTGCCGAAGCAGACCGGCAGATCGATCTGGCCGAGGGGTTGGACCCGCTTCCCCGGCGCGACGCCGTGGAATGGCGACTTGCTGGGGCATAGCTTGTCCAATCCGATCCCCATGAGCTCCAAGGTGGGGGCGTACATGATGTTGAGGCTGCTGCCCCCGTCCATGAGCACCTTGGAGAAGCGAGTGTTGCCGATGATGGGGTCGACAACGAGCGGGTAACGTCCCGGATGCGGGACGTAGTCGGGGTGGTCCTCGCGGCCAAAGGCAATGGTGTCCTTCGACCAGTCGAGGTAGGATGGCGTGGCCTTGGTGACGGAAAAGACTTCGCGGCGCTCACGCTTGCGCTGCCGAGAAGTCATATTCGTCGTCGTTCCCCCAAAGATGAAGAAGGCGTTCTCCACTGGGGGGAACTCGTCATCTCCACCTTTGTCGCCAGCATCCTTCTTCTTGTCCTCATCGCGATGCGCGACGCGGTTGTAGTATTTCTTGAGCATCTCGCACTGCTCGAGAGTATGGTTGACCGGGCCCTTGTGGTAAGGGCACGGTTTCTTAAGCATGTCGTCGAACTGGCCACCACCGCCTCGAGGGGGGCCTCGAGGCCCTTTGCGGTCCGGGGCGGCCGCGAAGGCCTCCTCGGAGTCTTCTGCCTGCCCCGTCCCGCGCTGGTTCGGCGGGACCGGCTTCCTTCCCTTCCTCCCCCGCTTTTGTTTCTTGGCGGGGGCGTTGGGCTTGACGTTGCTGCCCTCCAAGGGCGCATCGTCCTTGCGCTTGCTTGATTTGTCGTCGAAGATGGCACCAACAGCCTCCTCGCCGGCGGCGAAGTTGGTGGCAGCGTCGAACAACTCGTTGGTATTAACGGGTCGGCTTCTCGCGAGCTCATGCACCAGATTCCTGCACGTCGTACCCTCGAGGAAAGCGTTAATGACCTCGACGTGGGTGACGCTAGGGAGCTCGGTGCACTGCTTGGAGAAGCGCCGCACGTAGTCACGCAGGGATTCGCGGGGCTTCTGGCGACACCCTTTGAGGTCCCAGGAGTTCCCAGGGCGCACGTACGTGCCCTGGAAATTGCCTACGAAGATATGGACCAAGTCGGCCCAGCTGTAGATCTGATCCGCAGGCAAGTGCTCGAGCCACGTTCGTGTGGCGTCAGCAAGATGAAGGGGAAGGTTGCGGATGATGACCGCGTCTTCCGTCGCGCCGCCTAGCTGGCACGCTAGGCGGTAGTCGTTGAGTCAGACTGCAGGATCAGTCTCGCCCGAGTATTTGACGAGGGTGTTGGGTTGTCGGAAGCGCGGGGGAAAAGGCGCGGTCCGGATCTCCCGACTGAACACCCGGGTGCCCGGAGGCTCCGGTGACTCACCCCTGTCGTGCTCAGGGTCGAAGCGTCCACCCCGTCGAGGGGTGTACCTCCTGCCGTTGATGACGTTGCGGGCGTCGCCGTCGCCAGCGTGCCCGCGAGTGTCGCGGATTCGCTCCCTTACGGGAACTCTTCCGATGCGCTCGTGTACCGGGGGTGCCCTCGCGCCGGGTGCTACGGCTGCCTTGCTCTTCCCTGCTGGGGGTGTGTGCACAGAAACCTCACGGTCCTGGTGCGCAGTCCCATCACACTGCTCGGGGGCCTTCGAGCGCATACGAGACGCAGAACTCTCGGCCTGCTGCACGGCAGCTTGCTCGATGAGTTCCTGTGCCTCGCGGCGCAGGTTACGACCCGAAGGTGTCGATGGCTCAGGCATAGCTTGAAGTAGGTAGGCCGCAGCGACGAGTTTCTCGCCGGCTGTTCGCAGTTCCGGAGATTTGTCGACGTTGTCGTCGGCCAGGATGCGCTCCCGGGCAACACGTCCCGTCGCCCGGGCGTGTGCACCAGGCACGGTACGCTGCTGCTCGAGTGCGGCGCGCAGCTCCTGGGTTTGCCGACGCTGCTCGTCGAGCTTGGCTTGAAGCTCGTTGAGCTGCGCCAGCTGGGCTTGACGCGCCGCTGAACTTGACGAGGAAGGGGCTGCGGGCGGGACCACCGGTTGCTTTGCCCGTACGTCCGCCCCGCCGTCCTCGTCGTTGGCTGGAGCATTGTCGTCTTGCTCGTTCGCGAGGTCCGCCATGAAGCATTCCCTGGAAGGATCGAAATCCCCCTCGCTGGAGTCTTCGGAACAGGTGAGGCAGTAGGCCGTCGCCAGCTGGAACGCGCGGAGAGCGTCGGGGTCGCGGACCCCGGAATAGTCCTCGGCCTCCTCGGCCGTGAAGTTGTTCATGAAGAAGTCGACGTCGTCGGCGATCGAGCTCGCCGTCTCGGGGTAGGGTTCGTCACGGGACGACGCGCTGAGGCTGCGGATCGGCAGAAGATGATGACCCGGCGTATCCTCATGCTCGATGAAGTCAGCGACGGTTGACAAGGCGTGGGTGGCGGCGTTGCGCATCCCGAAGGGGAAAGGAGACACCGAAGTCGGGTCCCCCCTGGGAGGCACTAGTGCTGCCGTAGGCGAAGGTGCCGGCGCGGATGACGCCGAGGCACGCGATGATGAGACGGTTGCCCCACTGGCCGCGATGTTGAGTTGCGACACGCCAGCCTCGACCCACGTGGGGGAGCTGTGGCGGGCCGCACGACGCCACTCCGTGCGTGCTTGTCGTGAACGTTGACCCGAGCGCCTGTTGCGTCGGGCTGGCGGAGTCGGAGCGATGAGGTTGCGTTCGGAGGAGAGGAGCTGCATGAGGTAACCGTGGCCGGTTGCTCTGAACTCAAGACTCCCGAACGAGACCGCGCGTCCCGCTGGAAACGGATCCGAAACGCCCATAGGGTATGGGTTGGATCTGTTCGCCATTTCTGGAGATCAAATGGGAGAAAGAGAGAAAATGTCACGCAGATCCCCTACTTGGCGCGCCAACTGTCGGCGTCCCGACCCGGGGGCCTGGATCCCAACTAGTAAATGCTGCGTGTTTCCTCGTCCCAGATGATGATGCAAGAGGCAATCACAGTAACGCACGGTTTATCCTGGTTCCGGCCGCAGGACCGTACGTCCAGCAAAGGGAGTGTGCGAGGGCACTGTATTATCTTGCACCCGGGGTGCTTGTAGTAGGGGGTACAAGCGAGGCGAGAGAGGGAGGAAAGCCCCCAAGTCTCTGCTAGAAGTGGGGCCGGTCGAGATGAGTGCTCAGTAGTGCTAAGAGTTCTCTGAGGGAAGATCAGAGAGCCTGGTTCCAACCTTGGATTGGAGAGATCTCATCCGCCCCCGCAAAAGGAAGCCCACCCTCTCCTTTTATAGTTGTAAGGAGGGGCGGGGTACATGAGTGTAGGGGCGCGGAAGTTGTCGTTCTCCCTTGAATCGCGGGGTACAGTGGTCGAACACTGTAGAAAGTGTACTGTGGGAAGGCGGCGCGTGTCGCTGTCGTCCTGGATTTTCGTCCTTGGTCCCGTGGAGATGGCGGCGGCCGTCCTGCAGTGTACCAGTGGTAGTAATGGCGTGGGACGGTCCCGGACCCCCTGGCCGGAGCGCGGGCGTGCTCATTAGAAGGTGCGGGAGCGCGTGAAAGTCCCGGATCCCACGAGGGGGAGGTCCGGGGTCGCGCCCGTGCGTGCTGAGTGCCCCTCTCGGCAGGACACGTGACATCGTCGGACCCCTTCCCCAGCGGGAGATGGGTCTGGTGATGGATGTCGGCAGAACAGTAACGGGGGCGGCGCCAACTTGCCTTGTGCCGCATTGAATGCCCACAGTGCTGCTACAGCGACTGGGGTGGCAGAGTGGTGACCGGGGTCGGTGGACGGGACGCTGGTCACATCCACTGCGGAAGTGGCAGTCTGACGCCGCCTGCCTTTTGAGCCGTGGTGGAGTGGCTGGCTTTTAATGCCTTCGTACGGCGGTTGGGGGGCGGGGCCGTTTTGTCCCTTGTGCCGAGAGAGGGCCTCGAGCGAGGCGGAGATTGGCCACCCGCTCGAGGGCGGGTCCGCTGTCCTCGAGCGAGGCGGAGATCGGCCACCCGCTCGAGGGCAGGTCCGCTGTCCTCGAGCGAGGCGGAGATGTGTTTACGCGGTCGAGGGTCCCGGGGGGAGCCCTCGAGCGAGGCGGAGATGAGTGACCCGCTCGAGGGTAGATCCGCTACCCTCGAGCGAGGCGGAGATTGTTCGGTGGGCCTGAGAGGGGTGCGAATGGGCCACATGCTGGGCTTCTTTAAGTCCTTCCCTTTCTTCCGGATTTGGAAGGGGACCGGGGACCTTCGTGGGCCCAGTTGTTTTAACATGTGTTTGTGTTTTTGAAAGTGGTTTTTTTACCCCAATTAGGGTGTCCCTAATTGTGGCACCCGACACTATATAACTTTCTGGCAGTGGGGCGTTTGGCCATTTTTGACTAGCGCAGATCAGCCTATACGTATTAGGAATTACTAGGAGGCCTGATTTTTACGATCAGTTTAACTGAGCAAGGCATAGAAAGAGTAGCAGCACTAATTCAATTGTTGCGAAGAAGTTAGTAAGTTACCAACCAGCAGCAAGTAATGGAGGTTTAGGGTGCATCAACCCTGACGCATATAATGAAGAAGGGTCCGCTGGCACTGTTCTCGGTGGCATAGCAGCATCAGGCTTGATGTCCTTGAAGATTGATTGATTGATATTAAAGAGTAAAAGGGGAGTATTTAACAAGTTTGTAATGAGAGAATAAGATAAGGTAGAAGAAGGAATATGTTACATGTTGCTGGTTTCTTGGGTGAATCTGCTGCTGCATAGGTGGTGGCCTGAAAGGAGAAGGGATCACAGCCAGAAACCATGGTAATACTAATACAAAATGAGCAGGTGTTTTTATGGATGATGAGGTGAGGTGTAGTTACCCAGTGTGGTTAGATGGTGACTTGAGAAGGGCGATCCTGTTTGCGTCCAGGAGATGCTGTGACGCGTCGGAATCGCCAGGGTTGGGATTCCTGATCCGGTCCTCCATCATTTTAGAAGCAAGGACGGCGGAGACGTCAGAGTTGAGGGCATTGATGGAGGCGGGAGGAGGAGGGGCACCTCCTCTGGTGTGGAGTTGGGCGTTGTGCTGGTGCAGTAGCTGGAGCCTCATCTGGTGCTCCCTCGACTTGTTGATCTAGATCGATTTGATTGATTGCTCGCTCGTGTCAAGTACTAAAGCAGTAAGCAAGCAAGCAGAGGAGCAGTCGAAGTAAACGGATAGCATACATCGAGGTGGGGAGGAGGCGCCCCGGCGGAGGAGGAGGCCTTGGCGGTGGAGGAGTGGAAGATGTCCCAGAAGATGGACCACCACTCGAAGAGGAAGCCGCCGGGGGCGTCGATGGCGACGGGGTCGGTGGCGACCTTGCCCTCGGCGATGAAGGCCTTGGCGGTGGCCTGCAGGTTGCGCTTCACCAGGTAGTCGTAGATGTAGACGTCGAGCCTGCAGCGCGCGACAGATGAATATTGTGGGATGGATCAGATCGAAAGGAGGGAGCACAGGCTGGATGGAGAGAGAGATGGAGGCGACGAGCAAAGGAGGACGGGGGAGTGGATACTCACATCTTATCGGCCTCCCAGTTGGTCCGCGCCATGGATTCGATCCGCAAATCGCTCCCGTCTCCTCCTACTCCCCCCTGCTAGAGAGTGGAGAGGTTTGGGTGGGGGTGGAGGTGGGTGTGTGGAAAGGGAAGAGGGGATGGGGGGGGGGGGGAGCAGACGCCACGGGATGAGAGGACTTGCCTCTTGCCGGCCTTGGAGGAGCCGACCTGCTGGATGGGCTCCAAGGGCCCAGCCCAGGGCCCGCCAAATCTATGCAGCCTTTAGAGCAAGTACCATAAGAGTTTATTAGTTCGTCCATGTCAGTAACCGTCCTACGAGGATGAAAGAGAAATGAGGTGAAAAAATGCCACGGGCTCTTACATAAGAGACACCTCCAGCACGAGAAACAAAGCACAAGAGTCGATTTTGGAGCCCAACCCATCTCTTGCGCACCCATTTTATGAGTTTTCATTTATTTTTGTATGTAAAAATTTATTGTTCCTATGCCCCACAAAAGACAATCTAAAAGACAGGTTATTGTAGTATATGCCTCTAAGTGGTGTCTCTAGATGATATGGAATGGGTTTAAAACCCCCTTATTGCCCTTGCTATTATAAAGGAATGGGATTGATCTTTTTTCCTAAGAATAGAACAGCAGAATTGCACCCAGTACGGTTTCCGACAGCGTCGGCGAGGCGGTGGCAGCAGCGGCTTGGCAGAATAAGTCCTCTCGGACGCTTCATCGCCCCATTGGTGCTCCACTCCGGCGCTGGCGGCGAGCCCTTCGAGGTGGGTCTTCCTTTGTGGGAGCTTTATTATGGAGTCAAGTACTGGCGACCCATCACCCCAAAAGGGAGGTAGGTATGTCGGTCTTTTCTTTAGAGGATGATAAGGCAGCTTTGAGTCTTATGGAAGATGGGAGAGTGGAGCAGGTGCGATCTTCCCGCGACGACGTCGACGGTGAGCCTGGATCCAAGGTCAATAAAGCTTGTGGCGCGCCCCGACCGATGGACTACCAGCGATAGCTTCAGCTCGTCCGTGCCGGCGGGTATCTTCTACGGCTCTTCTCAACGCCTTGAGGCAACAGAACTTCATCTGACTTGAGGATAGCGGTGACGGGCTCCCAGTGGTGGCCGCTGCTGCCGGCGGAATCAGGAAGATTTAGTCTGCATAGGTTCTAGGGATCTCAATGTAATTTTTCCATTTTTAAGGGCCTTTGCATTAAATGGTTGGACATCTTCCTGCTGTTTTTGATATGTCTCTATCTGTATGTGTACACGTCATGTACTATATCCTTTATCGTCAATACAGTTACGCTTGACTCAAAAAAATAGTAATCAACTATTAAAACAACTATTGGAACATCACATATCGACCCACGGAACAACTTTAAAACATGTAAGATATCTAGGCTCCTAAGTGGGGTTTGATGTTTGATAGAAAAACACATGTACATTTAATATTATTATCTAGCATGTGTGCAGGTGCTAAGATTGAACAGGTGACACAAATGATGAAACAAGTCCCCTAAAAAGGAAATGAAAAGCGGTGTTTGGAATTGACTCAAGGATTAGAATTTTATTTTTAATTTGAGTATAGGAATGTCGCACTATCAAGAGGGACTTTGATCTGCAGGTTGTGACTTGGATCTAGTGCTCAAGAAAACCTATACAAATCCCACTAAGCCACAAAACCACTTAAAATTATCCATGAGTTCTTTTGAGTGAGGAATGCTGCTGAACCCAAAGTCTCCGGATTTTTAACCGGAATGTTCGGGCTCCAGGCTCGGTGTATTCGGAGAATTACCCACAGTCTCCGGGTAACCCTTGGGCAACGGCTAGTTTGCAGAGTAAGGAGTATAAATACCCTCCATACCCCTTCAACCTCTTACTCTAGCTCATTTTTGAACTGAACAACCCAAGAACCCTAGACTAGAAGAGCTCTCTCACTCCCTCCCCTTTGATTCTTGAGTGATTTCCTTAAGAGATTCAAGTGAGAGTGTTGTAAGAGAGAAGATTTGTGCTAGTAAGCCTCCATTCCTACTCTTGAGCACTAGTTCTTCGTCAAGCCGGCGGATTCATGTCTGTTACTCTTGGAGCGTTGAGCTCCTAGACGGCTAGGCGTGCTCGTGAGTGCTCAACCCAATTTGTAAGTTTCACAGGAAGTTTGTAATCTCCATTCCTCTTGAAGGAACCCATAGTAAGTGACCTTAGGTTTGAGCGTCGGTCTCGCCCTTGGGTGAGGAGTATAGGGGTTCTTAAGCACCGCCTTGAACTCTTCCTCAATGGAGACGTATCACCTTTGGGTGTGAACTTTGAGAAACGAATTGATGTCTCTTTGTCTCCATTTTACTTGAGTTATTGGGTATTTGCTTGTGAGACTAACTTGCTAGGGTCTGAGCTCAATCTACTTATATACATGTTTCTAGCGTGAGCTATCTAGTGGAAAACACTAAGAAGACATCTCTGGTACCTGCAAATTTACTTGATCTAAATTTCATATTCATCTACTTGAATTTGTGCACGTTCGCCTTCATAACCGAATACTTCGGGGTTGAGACCCGGAAACTCCAGACACCAAGTCCGGAGTATCCGGACTCAGACCCGGAGTCTTTGGGCCTTTTGGTTTCTGACTTCATTTTAAGTTGTGTTAAGTTTCAGGTTCGTGTATTCACCCCTCCCACCTCTAGGTATTTTAAGATTCTCTCAAAACAACTATTGGAACATCAATAATCAATTAAAAGGGTCACTGGAACATTAGTAATCAACTCTTGCTGCAATATTATGGTATGATAATCGCAACAAGGGTCACTGGAATATTAATAATCAACTCTTGCTGCAATATTATGGTATGATAATCGTAACAAAAAAAAATCACGCGAGAAGTCCACCACAACATCTATTATTGAGGTTGGAGTACCTTACCTGCTGCAATATCAGCTCATACCTGTCGTAACAAAATTACGTGCAAGAAATTCCCACCACAACATTGGTTTGCTGGGTGAGTTGATTGCCCAATATTTTACTTCTATCGGATGTCCTACTCTTAGTATTACCGATTAGATCTCCACCTATTTGCCTGTATAAAAGATCTTAATAAACTATGTCAAGCACTAAGCACTGAGATCGTTTATAACCAAAATATAGGAAATAGGTTTTATCCCACCCTGATAAAATGAGTGTAATCCTGATAAATATATCTTCTCAGCCCATGTCTTCATTTGTGGCATGCTCTTTTTAAGGGATGAAAGCAGTTGTCAGTGTTTTTACCGCCAGCCTACTTAGGGAAACTCTAAGGTAGGAGATTTTTTGGGGACAAATCTACAGATCTGGAACTTGAAGGTAAACGCAAAGACACAAGATACAAATTTGGATAAGTTCGGGCCGGCAGAATAGTGTAATACCCTACGTCCTGTGTGGTGGTTTGGTATATTGAGCCCTGCGTTGGGGTGTTGTACCCGGAGGGAGGGGACGCAGCGCCGACCGCTCAGATCCGCAACTCCGCGGTGAGCCGCCGAACCCGCGTCGCCGCCCTGCTGAGGCTGCGGATGGAGGGGAGGGAGCCATGCCGTCCGCCTCAGGCAGTCTGGACTGTGTGGACTAGCGGGTTGGGCCTGATTAACCGAGACGGTTGATTTACAACGCCCACCTCACTTAATATATTTTTCCAAGGTGTTTACATTAAAACAACCACCTCGATTAATGTCTATTAACCGAGGTGGACATTTTAAGACGCCCGCCTCTGTTAATCGATTTTGCGATGCGATTTTTATAACCATCTCGGTTAATGAAAAATGATCGCCTCGGCTAATCCCAGGCATTAACTGAGGCAGTTAAGGCGCCTCCGTGGTGGCCCCAGGATATGAGGACCCATCCGACGGGGCTCGAGGCTCACCCCAGGGCACTCCTAGCGCCGCCAGGCCGCTCTGGACCTGCTACAGTGGACCCGATGTTAGACCCGGGGCAGCGGGACTGCTTATAGGCATAGAATATTTTAGAGTAAGGGATAGCTCATATATGTACCTTACCGCTCTTGTAAACTACCCAAATAGGCGTAGAACTAGCTGAAGTACAAAGGAAACTACCCGATCGTGCTGTAGTAGGACTCCGTCTGTACTCGGTTAGGACTTTCCATGGAACCCTGTCCCCCCGAATATATAAGGGTGGGCGGGGACCCCCTCGAAACACATCAACATCTAAGGCAATACAATCCACCACACAAGACGTTGGGTATTACGCAACTCGCGACCCGAACCTGTCTAAATCTTTGTGTTCCTTGCACCATCGAGTTCCAGAGCCATCAATCCCTACCTACAAACCCTACTGCTAAGGTTATCCCTGAGCAGGCTTGGCGGTAAACACCGACAGCTGGCATGCCAGGTAGGGGACTCGGCGAGTTCATCGGTGAGCTCGATGGCCACCTCCGCTTTCAGCACCACGGTGCCTCCTCAAGGCGCCACCTTTGTCTTCGGCTCGTGGGTTTGCGTCGCCAATGGATCGGGCGGCTTCGATAGCCACCTAACCAACTCTCCCACACTGAAGATCTATACGTCGAAAGATTCCAACAAGCTCGCCAGATCTCGCGATCGCGGCGTTATGTTACTTCGCAACCTCGCCAAGGAGATCGAGACTCAGATTGATCTCAAACCGAAATCTATTCGGATTGGGACTCTTCTTGCGCAACCCATCTTTGGTCTGTGCAATTCATCATCTGCTTACGAACAGATGATTAAATCCATCTATGAAAATAGCTTGGATCATCTACTCTGCGTAAAAAACCACTCAGCCACCGCTAGCCGGGAGGCACCCATTTTCGACGTATACCCAGATCCAGTCGAGTCACCTCAAGACAGCCTGGATTTCATCACCAATGCTCTGGCTAAGATGCAACTCAAATCTTGCCGAAGCCATACTCTCGCAGAACTACTCAACAAACTGCGAGAAGTTGCCAGCATCGATGACCTTTCGTTCCAACACGGTACTCCCCTCGCAGCCGAGAGGGAAACTGGGTTCGGAGAAACCGTCCTAGCCGACTATGATTCAGACCTGGAAAGCTTCTCGACCGAACGACTGGTTCCAGTGATCATCCAATAGCCGGAACCCAGTCATCATGATCCAAACGAAGCTTTGGATCAGATTTCAGTAGACAATCTGACCCAAGATGCTCCACCAGACGAAGATGAAGCTACTCGCACAGCCCGAAGGGCAAGGAATCAACGTAAAGAAGCACACAGAGTTCATGCGGCTGAACGTGCTCATATTCCACCGCGCAACCTCAACAACGAGTTCAACAATGTCGCAGATCCGGTCTTCAGAACACTAATTGATGCGATGACAGAAGCAACCCTGAGACTCATGACGATGCCCCAGAATCCGGAGATAGAGCGAGTCATAAATCTCACCAAGAACGCTGTTGAACAACTCGAGAGACAGAACCCGCTGTCCTCACTCCATGGCACACGATCAAGGGCCACTGCAACAGCCATACCTCAGGCAAGCCGTACCCCCGGAGGCCACCAATGTCAACAACAGGAGCAGCAAAACCAAAGAAATCAAGAGGATCAAAAAGTCACGAGCAACCATCGCCCAGGGGTGGCCAACTACTGGCAAACCAAGCCCATGGACCTCAGCCAAACCGCAATAACAACAACCATGGGCACAACAGGGAAGAGGTAGCCGATTCCATCATGGATGCACGGGATATCATAAATGCAAGACGTAGAGCACAGCTTGCGGAAAACTCCAATCGCTTCCAAGCTCTGAGCAGAGCCTTCGACAACATTGAGTACCCGAAGGATTTCAAGCCCACGAACATCCAAAAGTACGACGGTAAGCAAGACCCTACTCAATGGTTACAATTATACTCGACTGCTGTTAGTGTTGCAGGGGGAGACACCAACACTAAGGTCCTCTACCTCCTGATGGCCCTGGAGCCCACACCCCTCACGTGGCTCGAAAGCTTGGCGAGCGAGTCAATCCACTCGTGGGAGGACCTCAAGAAGGCATTCGTCGACAACTTCCAAGGGTCGCTAAACCGAGTAGCCACTCGCCACGCCCTGTCCATGATCATGCAGGAGCAAGGCGAGTCGATCAGATCCTACGTCAAGCGCTTCTTCGACACAAGAGCTACCATCCCCAACGTCGCTGCCGACGACGTCACCGACTACTTCCAGAGCAGCATCACCGTCCAGTCACTATACCGTGATTTCGGGCTTAATCACCCTAAAACGTTAGTGGAACTACGAGATATGATGCAGCGCTGGGCTGATGAAGAAGAGCAAGAACGCAGTCGCTTTCCCCGCTGCAACAACGACAACAATGGGAAGCACCACAACGACCGTGGAGGGCCCAACAACCAGCGGGATCCTACGCGGAAGCGTAAGCCTGACGACACAGTCGGCACTATGGATCGCACACCGCATGGTAAGAAGGGCGACAAGCCACAAGATCAGTTCGACAAGATCCTTCACAACAAGATATGTCCAATCCCCCCCAAGAGCAACCATTCGATGTGGGAATGCACGATCCTGTGCAAGTCCTTCCAATCGGCACCTGTAGTCACCCCTAAGAAGGAACAAGACAAAGATGATGAAGACGACAAGAAAGACCATGACAGTTTCCAACAGCAACAAAACATCGGCAACGTCATATTCGGAGGAGACCCTAGCTTCTCCAAGCGAGCTTAGAAGCTCCTACTCAGAGAGATTCTCTCAGTTGAGCCAGCAATTCAGAGGCCACTCAAATACAGCGAGGTCCCCATTACCTTCTCTAGGGAGGATCAATGGACCAGCTTCTCTGAACCTGGAAAGTTCCCGCTAGTACTCGATCCAATCGTCCAGGGCTCTAAGTGTAACACCCCGGGTGTTTGCACAGTAATTAAATAAGTGTCCGCACAGTAATGGTGTAGGTTTGCTTTGCATCATGTGCTTGAAATGCTTAAAAAGGATCTTTTTGTAATTATGAAAGGGTATATGTGTAATTATGATTTTATGCAAGGTCCTTTCTGCAGTTGTGTTGAATAGGTTGTGTAATTATAGTTTTAGTGGAGGGTGTTTGTGCAAAATTTCAGTGCATTTAATGCATGGTAGTCAATTTTGCTTAAAGGTCTACATTTGAAGTGAAATTGCTTTGAAAAAGACAAAATTCCTGGAATTCAAAAATCCTTCAACGATTTTAATTTTAACTCTTGAATCTTTGGTCAAATAAATTTTTGCACAACATAAAAGTTGTAGATCTTGAAAAGTTGAACAACTTTCATGTTGGGCACTTTTCCATTTGAGCTTTGGTTTAAAAGTTATTGCTTGTTTACAGAAAGGTCCCTGGAACTTTTGGAAATTGCAAAATCGCCCTTATGACCATCTCCCCCTCTCTGCTCTGCTTCTCGCCGCCGGCCACCGACAGCGCCGCCCGCCGACGCCTTCCCGGCTTTCCCGGCCATCAATTCGCCGTGCGCTGGCTCCCACGCGTCGCCGGCGAGCTCCTCCCCCTCCTGTTGCCTCGCGCTGGAGCCCCCACCCCTCGCCACGCGCCCCCGCCGAGCCCAGAACCTCCCCGGCGGCCGCCACCGCGAAGCCGCCGTGGAGAGCCCAAACCCGAGGCCCAGCTCTCGATCTTTTGCGCGCCTAAGCACTACAAGAAGCCCCGCGCTCTATTCCCCTCCTCTTTCAGCCAGTTCCCTAACCCCACGCCCCAGAACGCCGCCGCCGCTCACCCCGAACGCCGGCGAGCTTCACCCCGCCGCGGAGCCGCCACCCCAGACCCGCTCTACCCCTACAGCCCCCACCTTTAGCACCGCCTCGACCTCGCGCAGCTCCCAGGCCACTTCCCCTCGCCTGAACCTCACCGGAGCACCCTCGCCGTCGCTTGCCTCCGCCGCCGACCCGCCCTGCTCCGCCGAGCCGCCGCTTCCGAGCCCCTCCGCGCAACCCTAGGCCACCCAGAGGTGCGCCTTGCACCCGTGAAGCTCACGCACCCCTCCCCTCTCGCCGCCGGTGAGCCCCTCGCCGGGAAACGGCCGGTCAACCGCCGCCTCCCCTCTCTGACCCGGCCCAGGGACCTCGGGTTGAAAGGAAAGAAAACCCAGGGGGTTATTTGCATAGGCCTAGACTCAGATGAATAGTGCCAGTAGGGGCTGCTTTGTAATATTTTCAGTGAACTTTGAAATTCTAGATCAATTCATAGAAAATTTGTAAAATAGCAAATCTTGATGTTTTGGAATCCTTTTGAAGAGCTCTATGCAGTAGAACCATAATATGTTAGGCTTTAGTTGCAAGTTTTTGCTGTATAAATGGTTTTGTGTCACTAGATAAAGAAATACTAGATGTTTAATCTTTTTCTTATCTGGTGCTTGAAAGCTGATATTGCTATGAAATTTTGGTGGTAGTTTACTTATGTAACACTAGCTTTTCTATAAAAATTTCATGGTCAGTTCTCTTGTGTAGCTATTTAATTGTTTTAATCTTTGTTTAGTACACTTTATTTATGGTAAATAGTTTCTGTTTGTAATAAATCATGATTTTATTTTGACATGTTCTTTTTGAGTAGTTTAGTTTGTCCAGGAAGTTTAAGCTTCAGTTCATGGCTAGATCAGTAGTTAAAATTGATTTTTGTTAAACTGATGTCTGTTTTGTTTATTTTCTCAGAATAAATTCTATGTAGATAAAATCATGAAAAATTCACAGTAGCTAGATCATCCCTGTGTAGATCTCATGTTAAATTTTGAGCTTCTGATCTTCTTTAGTTTGACCTGTGTAATTCTTGCTTGTTCTAGATGTTATCGTAGTAAATGATTTTTTGTGTTTAAATGGTTAAATGTCTTGGCATGATTTTTACAGGGTAGATTACTTTGTTCACGTTATGTTTAGGGTAATTTTGGTAGATTTTAGTACTATTTGTACTCTGATTTGTTAATTTATTTACAAACCATGACTTACTTGTATAGGAAAATCACCACCACTCATTTTGTGAAGTTAGTTAACTTCTTTTGTGCTGTTGATCATAATGCCTTGTGTAGTTAAATTTGTTATTTGACTACTCTATAAACGATTACCCATGTTTGTTTTTAATGTTGTTCTTGCATTGCATATAGACACGACTGCCTTATCGGACGGGACGTACGAACTGATCCCGGAATCTGACGGAGGTGATCTCGAAACTCAAGTGAACACTGCGGAACTAACTGAAGCCCCGAACCAAAGTTCGGAAGAGCCTAGCGCTGAAATAGTTAGCAATTACCGAGAAGGCAAGCCCCGGACATAACCTATATTTCAAATTATTATCATTTACTGTTGTTACTTACTTGTGCATTTACAGTTCTTAGGATTTGAATTGAAAACCCTAGATGCATGATCCTAGGAACCTATGTACTGAACACTAGACCTGAGTTCGACTATCTGCTAAGCTTATAGGAACGGTAAAAGTCGAGTGATTGCCTGTCACTCGCGAGCTTTATAGGAATTGCTTGTTTACTTTCTGTTATCAATATAAGGACGACGGACGGGGTTGTGTTCAATATTATGTCCTATGTGAGACCCCGTCTGTGTTGATGAACTTGCTAAGGTCGCGGTGTGTGGTAGTGCTGGTTAAGTTTTTGAAAGTACTAGTCACATGCCGTAAATATGGTACGCGGCAAGCCTAGTAGCCGATTGGACCGGGGAGTGGATATACCTCCCACTCTCTCAGTAGGGATAGGTTTTATTATATGTTGCGCAACACTACGACTTCTAGGGACAAGGTTCGGCCTTGGAGCCCTGTAGTCGGGGAGAGTGGCACTATCCACAAGCCGGAAAGAAAGGTTAACGGTTGTTTGGGAATGACCCGACGGTATTCCAGACGTGTGTGCTAGGTTACCCTTGCAAGGTTGAATTTCGATTCAGAATCGTCCGCCTCTCACGATGAAATGAGACTGCTTGATCTCTTTGCCACACAGAGTAATAAGAGCAACAATATTCTTATTAATCTTGATGCTTGCTTAGAAGTTCCACCATGTTTGGTTAGTAGATGCTTACATAGAATGGTTAATCAACTAGAATCTTGAAGCTAAAACTTGAAAGTAAGGACCTACTCTTTATTGCTTTTCAGCAAAGGAAAACCAGAGCCTTACAAATGCCTTGCATAGTCTAGCTAAGGTGGGCTACTTATACCCGTTGTCGGTTAAGTCTTGCTGAGTATTAGAATACTCAGCCTTGCTGTTGAAATCCTTTTTCAGGTATGAGTTTTGAGGATCAGATCGCTAGCTTGACCTATCCTTGCGCTTTGCCTCCTGGCTGGTCCGTAGAATGGGATACGTCTTCGGCCGGCAATGACTATGACTAGTGATACCCGGCTTGGGCTAGCTTGGTATACTTTTGGCGACGTGTTGTAGAAATCGTGTTTCATCTTCCGCTGTTTAGACTCTGAACTTATAATTATGTTTTGTAGAACTGTTTTACTTAAGTTGGTTTTGTAATAATGGTTTGAACTATTTTGTAATCACTACTGAACTTGCCTGTGTTGTAAAATTTGTGGTTGTAATATCTCTGGACTCGCCTTCGTGCGAGGTATGCTTGTTCGATCCGAGAATCGGTGGTTGTATCGGGACGTTACCCGACAGACCAAAAATTGTTCCGTTTGAAGTGCGTTTAAGCTAATGTTGCCTTTATGGTGATGGTTTACGCACTTGAGCCGGGATAATTTAGGCGGTTCTGCCACAGCTGGCATCAGAGCTACAAGCATATACCAGAGGTGTTGGAACCTTAAAAATCGTTTTCCATATAAAATTGGAACCATAAAGAATTTCGGAAAACTACGTTGGATTCGTTAAGAGTTGTGTTTAGAACGTAAAGTCCTAGGGAATTTATGGGAATTACTAGGTGGTTATTTTTTTGTATGGTTTATGTTATCTGACTTCCAGCACTTTACATTTTGTCAAACCATACTCACAAGCAACTCTTAATTCTTGTAACGACGCACCTACGTGAGGTAAGATGGTAAGGATCCTCAGTCAGCTGAGGGAGTCTGACCTTCCCGTCGGTGATGCGAACCGAACGCTGCGCTCAAGCAGTGACTTACTTGAGCTGCTGCCAATATACCGATCTCGGTCGACTATATTGGGAGTAAAGGAACAAGTGAATACGCCACTAAGTAGCGTATGTTAACGTTGGCCATACGGCGGAAATTGTATGGCTGCCGCTTCTATAGTGAGCGGTAATGTCTGGGAACGCTTTCATGAGTGCTGGCATGAAAGGTTCATTGGGGATATATATTTATGTTCTGTCAATCTTCTGCAGGAACACTAACCGCGATTTGTTAAGATAAGAACGGTTAGAATGTATCGACTAGCTATATAGGGAGAGCCGTATTTATGTATACCACCGTGCTAACCCCGTAAGCCCAACCATAGTGGGCAATTGTCTATCTTGTGAGGACGGTTAGGAAGTGCATACATATTTGGTTGATGTTTAATTGGTTCATAATATTTGCAGTTGCTACATGAGCTTGTTAAGGAATTTCTAGTATGAATCCTTATAAGATAAGTGTTAATGTGCTTAAACCATGAGTGAGTGAAACTCTGATTTTAGAAGCATACTTGTAAAATGCATAGGTTTCCTTGGATGAAAAATATGGTTTCGAGTCATGCCTTCCTCCTAAGCCCCATCTTGTTGTTATAAGGATCTTTTCATTCCTTAGAATCTCAAATGATGAACCAGTACCAATTGTGGTTTATTATTCTTTGAGTTGGAATCATATCATCTTGTGAATTGGAATCACATTTGTTTTACCGCAGTCTTCTTAAAGCTTTATTTGAGAAGTCTTGAGATAATTGCATTACTCACATTTGAATCCTTTTTGATTCAGATGACGACTTGTTCCCAGATCTTTTGGGATGAGGAGGGAAATGCTCATACCGATTGTCTGTACTGGGAGGGTTTTCCGAGGATTCTTTGGGATTCACTTCGTATCTTCCACTACCCAGATCCACCCCAGTACACGGGACGCCAGTTTTCGGAGGATGGAATTAAGAAGAACAGAGTTAAGATGACCATTCCTCAGCACCCCACCTTGGAGTGGCCACCGATTGAGATTGAGGTGATTGGGTATCGTCTTGTGGATGCGTTTGAGAAAGCAGCTCTCAACGCTATCACCACTTTTTGTGAGCACCACCCCGAGGAGGTAGCAGCATATCCTATTGGTTTGTTTCCAGCAGTCCGTACTGGCGATGCAGAGTGGCTGTTCAGGGTCACACACTTTGGGCACTTGATTGGAGATGTAGCGGATGAGACTATCGAGGCAGTAGTCAGATATATGAATGCCCAGTCTCACTACCAGATACTTCAGCAGCGACACATGGACCAGGTGATAGACTTGGCCCAGAGTTTTCAGCGAGGTCTTCGTCTGAAGGATATTCAGATTGGGGGACTTCAGGATGCCGTTGCTGGGAGGGACACTGCTATTGCACAGTTTGAGCATCAGGCTATGGAGTATGGTGCTGAGATAGAGCAGCGCAACACAGTTATCGGATTTCTTCAGGCACAGGTGAATGAGCTGCAAGCAGATTGGGCTGATGCTTTAGCACATGTTGGTATGCTCCAGGAGCAACTAGATGCCCCAGCTGAGCCTGCAGCAGCAGAGGAGGACCCAGAGGAGATTGAGGGAGTATCTGACTTAGATTCAGAGCACGCACTTGCTGAGCCTAACCCTCAGCCGGACGACTCTTCTTCCGGCAGTGCCTCTTCTGTGGGCAATCTCGACGACTTCTAGGCGTCTTAGACTTGTCCTAGATAGTTGTGTTCTCTTGTTGTAGCATATGTATATAGGGAAGATGATATTGTAAAATAGCCTTAGGGAGGAGTACCACTTGTTGTATTATATGTGGTAAGGTTAAGCGATGTTAGGTTGTAAGAACAAGGCTGCTTTGGATGTAATATAAGTAGCGACTACCAGTTTGGAAATAATAATCTTCTACTTAGCAAATCTCTTTATTTGTGCATTTTTCACGCCCTTTGATGAATACAAGAGGTTGCAAATTTTTGTGGCATATGTGTTCATCAAATGTTAGCATGTTGAATCTGTGAGACTAAATTTTAGTCCAACCCCTTCTATGATCTCTGTTGTTTAGCAACATAGCACATAGCAAGGAAGAGCGAATTGATAGATTATTTCCTTTACCCTTTGCTCTCAGCATTGAGTCTTTATACGATGGAGCATGAAGCTATCTAGCAACTGATCAGTTTTAATTTTTGTGGGTTGCACATTTATGTGTTGTGCACATTGTGCTACACCGCATCTAGTTACATTTTTGCTGATGTTGTTTTATCCAAATGTATGATCATTGCATGTACCATTGATTTTGGAAGCGAGAAATATGTATCTAATGGATGTCTTCCATGATTACAGATGGTTGGTCATACACGCGGAATGCCTGATGGCTTTGGTTGTGAAACTGGCAGTGGATCTCAGCAACCACCGCCACCCCCGTCGAATCTGGCCGAGTTAATGGCCATGCAAACAGAGCTGCTTCGCCAGCTAGTCCAAGGGCAACAAAATCAGCCACGCCAACAGTATGGAGGAAGGGAGGCACAACCAGCGGGTTACCAGGAATTCTTTGGTACCCAACCTCCACTTTTCAGCAAAGCTGATGACCCATTGGATGCCGATGCATGGCTTCGTACAATCAATTCCAAGTTTGCTTTGTTAGCGGTACCATGTATTGATGCGAACAAGGCCCCCTTTGCCGCCCAACAGCTTCGCGGTCCTGCACGTATATGGTGGGATAATTATTGTGAAATGCAGCCTGCTGAACATATCATATCTTGGGAGGAATTCAGAACTGCATTCAGATCACATCATATTCCGGATGGACTAATGGAAAGAAAGTTGAATGAATTCTTGGCTCTAGATCAGGGAACCCGCACTGTTCTTCAATATGCACAGACCTTCAATCATCTGTGCCAATATGCAGGTCATCATGCTGATACTGATGCCAAGAAACGTGATCGTTTCCGTCGTGGCCTCAATACTAAGCTCAAAGAACGTTTAAACTTGGTTCAGCCCAATACCTATAATGAGCTGGTTAATATGGCCATTACACAGGAAGATTGTATTGCTGCACATCGTGCTGAGAAAAAGCGGAAGGCACCAACGGGACCCTCGAGTGCCCAGCCACCGAGGTATCGCCTGGTGCAAAATACTCCACCTAGGCCTCCACAAAGAAATGCCCCAGTGGGTAGGTTTGTCTTTAGGCCGCCTCAGCAACAAGGAGGATTCAGACCTCCAGTGCCTCAGCAACAGCAACAGTAGCAGTTTAGCCCAAGGCCGAATGCCCCACAGTTCAATAGTGGGAATAGTAATAATCGATGTTTCAACTGCGGCAGTGCTTCTCATTTTGCCAAGAATTGTCCACAACCCAGAAGGAATAATCCAGGGCAAAACCCTAATCAGAACAACAACAACAACAACAACAAGGGCAAGGGCAAGAGGCAAATGGTGCAAGTCCGGCAAGGGCGAGTTAATTTCACTACTCTTGCAGACCTTCCAGCAGGAGCACCAGTAATGACGGGTACTTTCTCTATCCACAATAAACCCGCAGTCATATTATTTGATTCTGGTGCAACGCATAGTTTTATAAGTGCCAAATTTGGAGCAAGATTAGGATTGGATTTTTGTCATACTAAGGGATCTTTTATGATAACAACCCCTGGTGGGAAGATAGCTTCCAATCAAATCACTAGATGTGTGCCAATTAAGCTGGGTAGCAAATTGATAAAGACAGACTTGATCTTGCTAAATTTAGAAGGCATGGATGTTATTCTAGGCGTGAATTGGATGACTACACATAAAGTGCTATTAGATATCTCTTCCCGGGCTGTCGAGATAGATTCACCACATCAAGGAGCCACCATACTCTATCTACCCCAACGAGAGTATATTAACTCTTGTGCTTATGCCGCAAAAGGAATTAAACTTGAAGATATCCCTATTGTGTGGGAGTATGCGGATGTATTTCCAGATGATTTACCTGGAATGCCTCCTGATAGAGACATCGAGTTTGTTATCGAACTTCAACCCGGTACCGCCCCTATTTCTAAGAGGTCGTACCGAATGCCTCCAAATGAATTAGCAGAATTGAAAGTCCAACTCCAAGACCTTCTTGACAAAGGTTTTATACGTCCCAGTTCTTCACCCTGGGGATGTCCAGCCCTGTTTGTGAAGAAGAAAGACAATAGTTTGAGGCTATGTGTTGATTATCGACCACTCAATGCGGTCACTATTAAAAACAAGTATCCTCTTCCCCGCATTGATATTCTGTTTGATCAGTTAGCTGGAGCTAAGGTTTTCTCTAAGATTGATCTTCGTTCTGGCTACCATCAAATAAAGATCAAGCCTTGTGATATTCCAAAGACTGCTTTCTCTACCAGATATGGACTATATGAATATTTGGTTATGTCTTTTGGTCTTACCAACGCCCCAGCATATTTTATGTACTTGATGAATTCAGTCTTCATGCCGGAGCTGGATAAATTCGTCGTGGTTTTCATTGACGATATCTTGATCTACTCCAAGAATGAAGAAGATCATGCTGAACATTTGCGTATCGTTCTCCAACGATTACGAGATCATCATCTTTATGCCAAATTCTCCAAGTGTGAATTTTGGTTGGACAGTGTGAAATTCTTAGGTCACACTATCTCCAGTGATGGTATATCTGTTGATCCAACTAAAGTACAAGAAGTGATGGATTGGGAATCTCCTATTTCAGTTCATCAAATTCGCAGTTTTCTTGGTTTAGCTGGATATTATCGTCGGTTTATTACTGATTTCTCCAGAATAGCCAAGCCTATGACGGAGTTATTAAAGAAGGGAGTGAAGTTCGTTTGGAATGATAAGTGTGAAGAAGCTTTCCAAACTCTTAAAGCAAGATTAACTACCGCTCCAGTATTGTCTACACCGGACAGTACTAAACCTTTTGATGTCTATTGTGATGCGTCGGGTACGGGACTTGGTTGTGTGCTTATGCAGGACAACCGGGTTATTTCTTATGCATCAAGAGCTCTCCGGGATCATGAGAAGAATTATCCGACCCATGATCTGGAATTAGCAGCTGTTATTCACGCTCTTAAGATGTGGAGACATCATCTTATGGGAACTCACTGTAATATTTACACTGACCATAAGAGCCTCAAATATATCTTTACTCAAGCTGATCTCAACATGAGGCAGAGACGCTGGCTAGAGTTGATAAATGATTATGATCTAGAAGTGCACTATCATCCAGGAAAGGCTAATGTGGTTGCGGATGCACTCAGCCGCAAGTCACAATGCCACTGTCTATCTGTAGAACCATTCAATGAAACTCTATGCCAGGAAATGATGAAGTTAAACCTAGAAATGGTATCTCAAGGAAGTTTGAACCATATATCCCTTGAGCCTACACTTCATGATAGCATCATCATGGGGCAATTACATGATGAGGGTATCAAGGTCATCAAGGAAAAGTTATCACAAGGAGAAGCAAAGTATAAATGTTTCAGAGTGGATCATAGGGGAGTTCTATGGTTTGAATCCCGACTGGTGGTACCTAAGGATCATCAGCTTAGAAAGCAAATCCTTGATGAAGCACATCTTTCGAAATTCTCGATTCATCCCGGTGGTACCAAGATGTACCATGATCTCAAACAAAATTTCTGGTGGACTCGAATGAAAAGAGAGATCGCTAAATATGTTTCTGAGTGTGATGTCTGTCAAAGAGTTAAAGCTAGTCACTTGCAAATAGCTGATACTCTCCAACCTTTATCTATTCCATCCTGGAAATGGGAGGACATCAGTATGGATTTTATCGTTGGTTTACCCATTACTCCTCATAGGCATGATTCTGTTTGGGTAATCGTTGATAGACTCACCAAGACCGCTCATTTTATTCCAGTACACACCACTTATTCTGCCAAGAAGTACGCAGAGATTTATCTCGATCAGATTGTTCGTTTACATGGCATTCCAAAGACGATTATTTCTGATCGTGGGCCTCAGTTTATAGCACGTTTCTGGGAGCAAATGCAGGAATCCCTTGGAACAAAATTGATTCGTAGTTCGGCTTATCATCCACAAACAGATGGGCAAACTGAACGAATCAATCAAATCCTTGAAGACATGTTGAGAGCATGTGTTATTCAGTACGGCAAGAATTGGGTTAAGTGCCTAGCACTGGCAGAGTTTTCATACAATAACAGCTATCAATCCAGCTTGCAAATGGCACCATTTGAAGCATTATACGGTCGAAGGTGTCGAACTCCTTTGAATTGGTCACAAGCTGGAGAACGCAAAATTTTTGGGCCAGATTTAGTTTCGGAGGCAGAGGAGCAAGTCAGAATTATCCAGGTTAATCTTAAAGCAGCTCAATCAAGACAGAAAAGTTATGCAGACAAAAGGAGAGATCCTTTACAATTCGAGGTAGGAGACTTTGTATATTTGCGAGTATCTCCTACTAAAGGTGTTCAACGCTTTGGCTTAAAAGGAAAATTAGCACCCCGATACATTGGACCATTTGAAATTATCGAAACTTGTGGACCCGTTGCCTACCGACTTCGTCTTTCATCTCAGTTGGCCGCCGTTCATGATGTCTTCCATGTCTCACAACTTCGGAAGTGCACCAGGGTACCTACTGAAATCCTTGAACCACAAGATATCGAAATTGAATCCGATCTATCTTATACGGAGTATCCAATCAAGATTCTTGACACAAAAGAAAGAAGTACTAGAAGGGAGAAAGTTAAAATGTACAAAATCCAGTGGAATCAGCATACGGTAGAAGAAGCTACTTGGGAAACTGAAAATTTTCTTCAAAGAAACTTTCCCGACTTTCTTAGAACCAATCCAGGTACCAATTCTTTGCACCCTTTTCTTCCTGTAATCTCGGGACGAGATTCCTTTTTAGGGGGGAAGGCTGTAACACCCCGGGTGTTTGCACAGTAATTAAATAAGTGTCCGCACAGTAATGGTGTAGGTTTGCTTTGCATCATGTGCTTGAAATGCTTAAAAAGGATCTTTTTGTAATTATGAAAGGGTATATGTGTAATTATGATTTTATGCAAGGTCCTTTCTGCAGTTGTGTTGAATAGGTTGTGTAATTATAGTTTTAGTGGAGGGTGTTTGTGCAAAATTTCAGTGCATTTAATGCATGGTAGTCAATTTTGCTTAAAGGTCTACATTTGAAGTGAAATTGCTTTGAAAAAGACAAAATTCCTGGAATTCAAAAATCCTTCAACGATTTTAATTTTAACTCTTGAATCTTTGGTCAAATAAATTTTTGCACAACATAAAAGTTGTAGATCTTGAAAAGTTGAACAACTTTCATGTTGGGCACTTTTCCATTTGAGCTTTGGTTTAAAAGTTATTGCTTGTTTACAGAAAGGTCCCTGGAACTTTTGGAAATTGCAAAATCGCCCTTATGACCATCTCCCCCTCTCTGCTCTGCTTCTCGCCGCCGGCCACCGACAGCGCCGCCCGCCGACGCCTTCCCGGCTTTCCCGGCCATCAATTCGCCGTGCGCTGGCTCCCACGCGTCGCCGGCGAGCTCCTCCCCCTCCTGTTGCCTCGCGCTGGAGCCCCCACCCCTCGCCACGCGCCCCCGCCGAGCCCAGAACCTCCCCGGCGGCCGCCACCGCGAAGCCGCCGTGGAGAGCCCAAACCCGAGGCCCAGCTCTCGATCTTTCGCGCGCCTGAGCACTACAAGAAGCCCCGCGCTCTATTCCCCTCCTCTTTTAGCCAGTTCCCTAACCCCACGCCCCAGAACGCCGCCGCCGCTCACCCCGAACGCCGGCGAGCTTCACCCCGCCGCGGAGCCGCCACCCCAGACCCGCTCTACCCCTACAGCCCCCACCTTTAGCACCGCCTCGACCTCGCGCAGCTCCCAGGCCACTTCCCCTCGCCTGAACCTCACCGGAGCACCCTCGCCGTCGCTTGCCTCCGCCGCCGACCCGCCCTGCTCCGCCGAGCCGCCGCTTCCGAGCCCCTCCGCGCAACCCTAGGCCACCCAGAGGTGCGCCTTGCACCCGTGAAGCTCACGCACCCCTCCCCTCTCGCCGCCGGTGAGCCCCTCGCCGGGAAACGGCCGGTCAACCGCCGCCTCCCCTCTCTGACCCGGCCTAGGGACCTCGGGTTGAAAGGAAAGAAAACCCAGGGGGTTATTTGCATAGGCCTAGACTCAGATGAATAGTGCCAGTAGGGGCTGCTTTGTAATATTTTCAGTGAACTTTGAAATTCTAGATCAATTCATAGAAAATTCGTAAAATAGCAAATCTTGATGTTTTGGAATCCTTTTGAAGAGCTCTATGCAGTAGAACCATAATATGTTAGGCTTTAGTTGCAAGTTTTTGCTGTATAAATGGTTTTGTGTCACTAGATAAAGAAATACTAGATGTTTAATCTTTTTCTTATCTGGTGCTTGAAAGCTGATATTGCTATGAAATTTTGGTGGTAGTTTACTTATGTAACACTAGCTTTTCTAAAAAAATTTCATGGTCAGTTCTCTTGTGTAGCTATTTAATTGTTTTAATCTTTGTTTAGTACACTTTATTTATGGTAAATAGTTTCTGTTTGTAATAAATCATGATTTTATTTTGACATGTTCTTTTTGAGTAGTTTAGTTTGTCCAGGAAGTTTAAGCTTCAGTTCGTGGCTAGATCAGTAGTTAAAATTGATTTTTGTTAAACTGATGTCTGTTTTGTTTATTTTCTCAGAATAAATTCTATGTAGATAAAATCATGAAAAATTCACAGTAGCTAGATCATCCCTGTGTAGATCTCATGTTAAATTTTGAGCTTCTGATCTTCTTTAGTTTGACCTGTGTAATTCTTGCTTGTTCTAGATGTTATCGTAGTAAATGATTTTTTGTGTTTAAATGGTTAAATGTCTTGGCATGATTTTTACAGGGTAGATTACTTTGTTCACGTTCTGTTTAGGGTAATTTTAGTAGATTTTAGTACTATTTGTACTATGATTTGTTAATTTATTTACAAACCATGACTTACTTGTATAGGAAAATCACCACCACTCATTTTGTGAAGTTAGTTAACTTCTTTTGTGCTGTTGATCATAATGCCTTGTGTAGTTAAATTTGTTATTTAACTACTCTATAAACGATTACCCATGTTTGTTTTTAATGTTGTTCTTGCATTGCATATAGACACGACTGCCTTATCGGACGGGACGTACGAACTGATCCCGGAATCTGACGGAGGTGATCTCGAAACTCAAGTGAACACTGCGGAACTAACTGAAGCCCCGAACCAAAGTTCGGAAGAGCCTAGCGCTGAAATAGTTAGCAATTACCGAGAAGGCAAGCCCCGGACATAACCTATATTTCAAATTATTATCATTTACTGTTGTTACTTACTTGTGCATTTACAGTTCTTAGGATTTGAATTGAAAACCCTAGATGCATGATCCTAGGAACCTATGTACTGAACACTAGACCTGAGTTCGACTATCTGCTAAGCTTATAGGAACGGTAAAAGTCGAGTGATTGCCTGTCACTCGCGAGCTTTATAGGAATTGCTTGTTTACTTTATGTTATCAATATAAGGACGACGGACGGGGTTGTGTTCAATATTACTCCCTCCTTCCCCGTTTATAAGGCATGATGGAACATGACACGGTCTTCTAAACAACACTTTGACCATTTATTTATCATATATTATATCACTTTTGATTATAAACTTATAATCATTGTAAAATATATTTGATTATGAATCCAATCATATGAAATTTGCATTATAAAAATAAAAATTTAATAGTCAAATTATTGGTCAAAGATGACAAGGTTTGAATCTTGATATACGTGTATGCCTTATAAACAGGGAAGGAGGGAGTATGTCCTATGTGAGACCCCGTCTGTGTTGATGAACTTGCTAAGGTCGCGGTGTGTGGTAGTGCTGGTTAAGTTTTTGAAAGTACTAGTCACATGCCGTAAATATGGTACGCGGCAAGCCTAGTAGCCGATTGGACTGGGGAGTGGATATACCTCCCACTCTCTCAGTAGGGATAGGTTTTATTATATGTTGCGCAACACTACGACTTCTAGGGACAAGGTTCGGCCTTGGAGCCCTGTAGTCGGGGAGAGTGGCACTATCCACAAGCCGGAAAGAAAGGTTAACGGTTGTTTGGGAATGACCCGACGGTATTCCAGACGTGTGTGCTAGGTTACCCTTGCAAGGTTGAATTTCGATTCAGAATCGTCCGCCTCTCACGATGAAATGAGACTGCTTGATCTCTTTGCCACACAGAGTAATAAGAGCAACAATATTCTTATTAATCTTGATGCTTGCTTAGAAGTTCCACCATGTTTGGTTAGTAGATGCTTACATAGAATGGTTAATCAACTAGAATCTTGAAGCTAAAACTTGAAAGTAAGGACCTACTCTTTATTGCTTTTCAGCAAAGGAAAACCAGAGCCTTACAAATGCCTTGCATAGTCTAGCTAAGGTGGGCTACTTATACCCGTTGTCGGTTAAGTCTTGCTGAGTATTAGAATACTCAGCCTTGCTGTTGAAATCCTTTTTCAGATATGAGTTTTGAGGATCAGATCGCTAGCTTGACCTATCCTTGCGCTTTGCCTCCTGGCTGGTCCGTAGAATGGGATACGTCTTCGGCCGGCAATGACTATGACGAGTGATACCCGGCTTGGGCTAGCTTGGTATACTTTTGGCGACGTGTTGTAGAAATCGTGTTTCATCTTCCGCTGTTTAGACTCTGAACTTATAATTATGTTTTGTAGAACTGTTTTACTTAAGTTGGTTTTGTAATAATGGTTTGAACTATTTTGTAATCACTACTGAACTTGCCTGTGTTGTAAAATTTGTGGTTGTAATATCTCTGGACTCGCCTTCGTGCGAGGTATGCTTGTTCGATCCGAGAATCGGTGGTTGTATCGGGACGTTACCCGACAGACCAAAAATTGTTCCGTTTGAAGTGCGTTTAAGCTAATGTTGCCTTTATGGTGATGGTTTACGCACTTGAGCCGGGATAATTTAGGCGGTTCTGCCACACTAAGCTTACTCGAGTACTCATCGACGGTGGAAGTAGGCTCAACCTGATCTTTGCAAGCACGTTGGCAAAGATGGGCCTCAACTACATGAGTCTGCTTACTCCAAGCAAGGCTCTGTTCTACGGCATCGTCCCCGGAAATTCCTCTACACCAATTGGCTCGGTCACTCTCCCAGTCACATTCGATACAGAACAGAACTTCAGGAAAGAGTACATAAAATTCGAAGTAGCCGACTTCGAATCTTCCTACCATGCTATTTTGGGAAGACCTGCACTAGCCAAATTCATGGCAGTACCGCACTATGTCTACCTGCTTCTCAAGATGCCAGGCAATACAGGAGTCTTTTCACTACATGGAGACCTCCTTAAATCTTTCGAGTGCGACAAAGAAGCAATAGACCATGCCGCTACAATCCGGGTCCCTAGCTCTGTCAGTGAAATACTTGCTGCTGCTAAGGAACTCTCACTCAAAGAGTCGATGCCTTCCAAGAAGCCAAGCCAATCATCAGTTAAACCAATCAGTGATGTGGGCACCAAGACTATCCAGTTACAAGAGGGAGATGACTCCAAAACAGCCATCATCAGAGCAGGACTGGCGACAAATAGGAACTCGAGCTCGTCAACTTCCTTAGGGCCAACCGAGACGTATTCGCGTGGAAACCAGCGGATATGCCAGGGGTGCCCAAGGAGTTGATCGAGCATGCCTTGAAGGTCGACCCTAAAGCCACACCAAAAAAGCAACGGTTACGACGTTTCTCACTGGACAAGCGACAAGCCATAAAGAAAGAGTTGGCAAAACTACTTGCAGCAGGGTTCATCAAGGAAGTCTACCATCCTGATTGGTTGGCTAACCCTGTGCTCGTCCAGAAGAAGAAGAACAATGAGTGGAGGATGTGTGTCGACTACACTGACCTAAATAAATACTGCCCAAAGGATCCTTTCGGGCTACCATGTATCGATCAAGTAATCGACTCGATAGCAGGATGTGTCCTATTATCCTTCCTCGACTGCTACTCAGGGTATCATCAGATCACCCTAAAAGAAGAAGACCAAATCAAGACAGCCTTCATCACCCCTTACGGGGCATACGCCTACAAGACCATGTCCTTCGGGTTGAAGAATGCTGGTGCTACCTATCAATGTGCGATACAGCTATGCTTCGCTGATCAGCTACATCGCAATATGGAAGCCTATGTTGATGACGTCATCATCAAAACCAAGACCCAGGATCAATTCATTACTGACCTGGAAGAGACCTTCAACAACCTCCGAAAATTCCGCTAGAAGCTCAACCCAACCAAGTGTGTCTTTGGTGTACCCTCTGGAAAATTACTCGGATTCATCGTCAGTAACCGAGGAATCGAGGCTAATCCAGAGAAGATCAATGCCATCATAGCCATGGATACGCCAGCTACCATCAAGGACATCCAGAAGCTTACAGGCTGCATGGCAGCCTTGAATCGATTCTTGTCCAGGCTTGGTGAACGGGGCCTGCCCTTCTTCAAGCTCCTAAAGCGACAAGATAAATTCGAGTGGACTACAGAGGCCGCGGAAGCACTCGAGAACCTCAAGCACCATCTCCAGTCACCGCCGATTCTAACAGCTCCACTATCCGGCGAAGAATTACTCCTTCTACATCGCTGCGACTACCCATGTAGTCAGTACGGCGATAGTAGTCGAGCGCCCGGAGGAAGGCCATGCCTATGGCGTCCAAAGACCAGTCTACTTCATCAGTGAAGTACTCTCTGAATCAAAGGTCAAATATCCATCAATTCAAAAACTTCTATATAGAATTCTGACCACCTCCAGGAAGCTCCGACATTACTTCGATGAGTACAAGATCTCAGTAATAACTGACTTCCCATTGGGGGATACACTCCACAATCGGGATGCCACTGGACGAATTTCAAAGTGGGCAGTTGAACTGGGAGCATTGGAAATCAACTTCAAGCTAAGAACAGCAATTAAGTTACAGGCACTAGTCGACTTCTTAGCTGAATGGCGGGAAAATCAAATTCCAGCACCTCATAACGTTCTAGAACATTGGGTGATGTTCGACGGTTCACTCAAGCTCGACGGAGGCGGAACGGGAGTCCTATTCATCTCCCCCAAGGGAGAACAACTAAAGTATGTATTCCAAATCTTGTTCAAGGTCTCCAACAACAAAGCTGAGTATGAGGCACTACTACACGGCCTTCGACTAGCAATTTCTCTTGGCATAAAGCGACTACTTGTTTACGGCGATTCGCTACTCGTCATCCAGCAAGTCAACAAAGAGTGGGACATCAACAAGGGTACAATGGATGCATACGTTGAAGAAATCAGATAACTCGAAAACAAGTTCTCAGGATTGGAAATCCACCACATGGACCGCGAAAACAATGTGGGAGATGATGTCCTTTCCAAATTTGGATCTACTCGAGCAGCTGTTCCACCAAGAGTTTTTGTCCATGAACTTCACCACCCGTCAGTCAAGGTACAAAGCCAACAAGTCGCTGACACGGAGGCCCAGGCCACAGTCAGAGAAGTACTGATGATCGAAGCAGATTGGCGGACTCAGTTTATCGATTTCATCAAGGAGTTCAAGCTTCCTCCACATATTGGTCCTAAAAGTGCTGAAGCTGCACGCATCATCAGGCGTAGCAAGGGTTTCGTCCTCGTCGGCGACAATCTATACAAGCGCTCTGCTTCAGGCATCCTTGTGAAGTGTGTTACCCTTGAAGAAGGCAAAGACATCCTCAGAGAAATATACGAAGGAGTTTGCGGCAATCACGCCGCATCAAGGACACTAGTCGGCAAAGCTTATAGGTCAGGTTTCTTCTAGCCAATAGCTGTTTCAGACGCAAAGGACCTTGTCAGATGATGCTTTGGCTGCCAGTTTTTTTGGCAAAAAGACTCACATCCCAGTACACAATTTTATAACAATCCCTCCATCATGGCCGTTCGCCTGTTGGAGTTTGGACATGATCGGACCATTAACCATAGCTCCAGGAGGATTCAATCTTGTGCTGGTAGCAGTCGACAAGTTCACCAAGTGGATCGAGTACGAGTCCATTGTCAAGATCTCATCTGACAGAGCAGTTGATTTCATCTCTGACATTATCCACCGATTCGGCTTTCCTCACACAATCATTACAGATCTTGGCTCTAACTTCACGTCACAATCTTTCTGGGATTTCTATGATAACTCCTGCATTGAGGTCAAATATGCTTCAGTTGCTCATCCTCGGGTAAACGGTCAAGTTGAGTGCATCAATGGTTTAGTACTCGACGGCTTGAAGAAATGACTCTACGATGCCAACACCAAGAAATGTGGCAAGTGGATTCAAGAACTACCTCATGTAGTCTGGGGGTTACGAACTTAGCCTAGTAAAGCAAATGGGCAATCTCCTTTCTTCCTCACTTATAGGTCAGAGGCCATACTATCCGCGGATATCATGTGGAAATCCCCAAGAGTAGAAGCCTATCAAGAAGGAGAAGCAGATGAAGCTCGACAACTTGAGTTGGATTCAGTCGAAGAAGTCAGAGTCAATACTTTAACTCAATCAGCTAGATACCTTCAAGGAGTCAGATGCTATCATGATCGCAATGTCCAGCGAAGATCTTTCAATATCGAAGATCTAGTATTACGAAGGATCCAAGATGAGACGGGACTGCACAAGTTAAATTCTAGATGGGAAGGTCCTTTCATCGTTACCAAAGTTACAAGATCAGAATCATACAGAATCATTGATGCAGATGGCAATGAGGTACCAAATTCCTAGAATATCGAGCACTTGCACAAATTGTATCCTTGATCCAAGTAATATGGTGATGTCAGTTGATTTCTTTAATAAAACAAGGGTCTTTACCAGCATATCGACTACTTTGAAGGATATTTCTATATCTGACAGTATCATCAGTCCAGGATAGCTTACATAGTTTTCCATCAGAATAACTACACAAGCCACATCCTTGTCCCTAATATAAGGGCACAACCTACTCGCCTAGCTCGAGAAGATGTATGGATACCTTAACTAGTTGTCCATCTTGGATAACTCGACGGAGTTCATCCTAATAGGTCAACTATAAGGAACTCCAGCCTTGCCTTATAGGCAAATCTACTCGCTTGCTCGAGTACGTTATGGATACTACTACATTTTGTCCATCTTGGATAACCCGACGGGGTTCATCCTAATATGTCAATCTTAGTAGTTACTCCAGTCTACAAGATAGACACCCTATTCGCAAGTTCGAATAGGTATTGGATATCTTTAAGATGGTTTCATCTTGGATAACTCGACAGAGTTCATCCTAACAGATCTATCTTAAAAATTACTCCAGTCCTTGGTTAGGACACACCACTCGCTTGCTCGAGTAGTTTATGGATATCTTTATAAGTTTTTTTCTATTTGGATAGTCTAACGGGACTCATCCTAACTAAATAACTTTAAAGATTACTCCATGCGAGTATTCTACTCGGTTGATCGATCAGTTCGTGCTTATCCTACGGTAGCAGATCATGCTTCTGAAGACTACACACCAATAGGATACAAGCTATGAACAACGATGAAAACTCACAGGAGATCACAAAGAGTTGTTACAAGTAGACTACTCTGCCATGTTCTTCAGAATTTCCTCAGCAATCACCTCTGATTCTTTACAATAGTCCTGGAATTTCTCATCAGAGTAATTGGGAGCTATTCCCTTAGCTATGAGAGCTAAGTTAAACTAAGGCAAGTAAGACTTGACAACTTCGATCATGTGGGTTAGATAATTTTTGGAGGTAGCTGTCATGACATCAAAAATCTTTTGGGGAGCCTCTTCCGAACACTGTACCAAGGACTTGCTATTCGACGACTCCTCTTCAGAATCAACCACATCCACAAGAGTTTGAGCTGCTGCTACTAGTCGAGTATGGTCTTCTGGAGAACCTGACGGAAGAATATTTCAGTAATTATTGACAAAACAAAATCAAGACAAAAGATCAGATACTCACAAGCTTGGGCAGTCTGCAATTGCTTTTGAAGCCTCGATTTTTCTTCCTGAAGCTTTGATCTTTCTTCTTCAAGATTCTTGATTTGCTGCTTCATGTCACAAACCTCCAGATGATGCTTTCGGTTGGCTTCATAGAGTTTATTTCGAGCAGCAAGAGATTCATCCAGTCGTTTAGCAATCATGGCATTCTGCTGCTCCAAGGTCTTCCGATTGTCCACAGTTTTATACAAAGCTTGAGACTTCAGGAAAGACCGATTGGCAACATCCTACGACATACAAGGCAAGACTGGTCAGATATCACCAACTACTCGAAGAAGATAAGTAGCAGCAGAAGACTCACCTTGGTATATTTGAAGCTCCATTGCATATAGTCAGCAAGCTTCTTCATTTTGTCTATGGACAACAAAGGATCATCAAACAGTTCTCTTCCCAACTCCTGCTGAGTTGACTGAGGCATAGATTGAAAGGGCACAAGACGAACAACAGGACACCTCGATCCCTCAGCTCCACTACTACCAGCCCCACCAGCATTGGAGGCTCCTTCAGCAGCCGCAGGAGTATGGTCAGGTGCTTCAGTGTTTGGCTCGTTTGATTTTCCAGCCGTGTCTACATTTGGCAAACCGGCAGGTGGGTTCTCGATTAACCCAATTATAGGCGACTCGGGGGCTGATCGACTAGTTCCTTCTGAACTACTCGACACCCAGTTGCGGAAATCTTGAATCTGATCCTTCTCATACGCCGGGAGATATTGGATCCTAGCCAAGCAGGATTATGAATAAGAAAGCTGAGGCAAACAGGATGAAATCAAAAGAATATCATATCCTTACTGGCCGGCATCGAGACGAGGAATTTTTCTTTGCAATAAATATCCGGGAGTTGCCTTTCGTTTCTTGCTGCCATCAGAGTCAGCATCTACAGAAGTTGGAGGCATACAATACCAAGGCTTATAATTTTTTTTGCAGAAAGAAGCAAAGTATTTGTCAGAAGATAAAAAATATTAACTGCAAGTACTTGACATGGTTTTCAAAACACATACCCATGCATTCTCGGGAGGATTTTGTGCCCAGAAGAGCGTTGGAAGCCTCAAAGACTTATCGAAGTTGTCGAGTACTTTGCAGCACCTCTTGACTACTTCAGACTGAGCCATTGGTTCTGGAGACATCCTAGTGGAGTCTTGTGTGCCTTCATATCTAAAGGCAGGATGCTTTCGGAGATGGAGAGGTTGGACTCGTCGACTAATAAAAGAGAAGACCATATGATCTCCAGTGACTCCTTTGTTCTTGATAGTGGCAATAACACGAAGAATGCTTTCAACTTGTTTGCCACCAGGTCCTTTACTCGACCAGCTTTCTTGGACTTGGGGGGCGCCAACAATTCTTTCTAGAAGTGGGGATTCAAAGTTCCCAACATGGAACCAGAACTTCTTCCATTCGGCTCCTTTACCCGCTGGATCATAAGCCAAGTACTCGCCTCGGGTCTCAGGATGGAGTACCAATTCACATCCCCCGATGACGACAGGATTGGTAGCATTTGGAACAGGAACAAGGAAGAAGAAATGTTGAAAAAGGTGGAAATGGGGAAGAATCCCGAGGAATGCTTCATAGAAATGAGTAAAAATGGAAAGATACAAGATGGATTGGGGATTAAGATGATGTAATTGGATTCCCCAAAATTGAAGAAGTCTATAGAAAAATTCTGACATGGGAAGAGCGAGACCACGTTCAACAAAATCACGGAGCATAACGGTCTCAAGGGTACCTTCCATAGGGTAATCTTCTCCTTCACCAGCGCGCCATTGGATCACGCCCTGGGCTTGGAGGAGACCCACATTCTCCAATTCTTGCACTAATGATTCAGACATCTTACTTTTACGCCAGCCTGTGGACATATTGGCAACTGCTCCATCTTCAGCTTTGGATCTATCCTTCTTGGGAGCCATCTCAATGTCACGAGTTTAGGCTCGGGGGCTGCGAGAGGGGCTGTGGATCTTGCTAAGAGAAGAAACGTCTGAATCTGAGTTTGACGGCGACCAGGAGTTCAAGGGATAAAACCCTCGGAAGTTTTCAACAGGCTTTATACGGTCTATGGTGGCAATTTTGTGAATATTTGGGATGCCAACATATTCTTTCCTGTTTAGAGAAGTTTTCATTTTTCCACGAGTTTACATTGATTCTTAAATCTAAATGGAGAGATTTAAATTCAAGACTCAGGGGCTGCGGGATATATGTATCAGAGATTTATTTTTCAAAATTTTGGAAAATAAAGAAGAAAAAGACTGAAGTAACCCTCAGCCTGATTCTGCGATTCAACCTAAGGCTCGGGTTCTACTCCATATGGAGCGTGAGTACTTCGCGCACCATATATGATCAAGATTTCGGGGCTTAAGCACCTCACAGCCTCGAAGCCAACGGAAGTACTTGAAGGACTACTCGACGTACCTAAAGGAAGGACCAGAAGCAACCAGAAGGATGTTCTGACTACTTGAAGAACTCGAAGATGCCCGGCCAAGTACTCGACGCCTGCAGGACTCGGCTATGAAGAGCTCAGGGGCTTGTCAGACCCGGGGCAGCGGGACTGCTTATAGGCATAAAATGTTCTAGAGTAAGGGATAGCTCATGGATGTACCTTACCCCTCTTGTAAACTACCCAAATAGGCGTAGAACTAGCTGAAGTACAAAGGAAACTAGCCGATCGTGCTGTTGTAGGACTCCATCTGTACTCGGCTAGGACTTTCCATGTAACCTTGTCCCCCCGGATATATAAGGGCGGGCGAGGACCCCCTCGAAACACATCAACATCTAAGGCAATACAAACCACCACACAGGGCGTAGGGTATTACGCAACTTGCAGTCCGAACCTGTCTAAATCTTTGTGTTCCTTGCATCATCGAGTTCCAGAGCCATCGATCCCTACCTACAAACCCTATTGCTAAAGGTATCCCTGAGCAGGCTTGGCGGTAAACATCGACACCCGACAAGCCGCCTACCCGTCTGACAAAGGACAAGACAGCCTGGAAGACGGCGCCCACCTTGCAGAAAGGGCGTTCACACAGTTAAAGGAAGGGTAAAGTCTATTTTTGATCATCCAACTATCGACTGCGTCCGGATTTGGCAATGCAGCTCTAAAACCGGACATCCGCAGCCATCCAACTCTTAAAACCGTTCATGTTTGGCCATCGAGCTGTTTTGCTGGGTAGTTTTGCTGAGTTGGACGCCACATGGCGGTGGGTCCCACCTGTCAGTCCGCCAGTCCTCCGCCGACCCGCGCAGGCCGGAACCTGCCTGGCCGAATGAAGAGAGGGAGGGAGGCCGTCACTGAGGACAAAGGAGAGAGGGAGGTAGCCAAGTAGGCGGCCGGAGCTCCGCCATCCCCGTCGGCACGCGTGCATGAGCTCGAGCTCCGCCGCCAAGGCCGGTGAGCGCGCGAGAGGGGCGGGGCACACCGAAGCCGAGACAAGCGGAGGACCTGAGGTGGCGGCGGAGGAGGAGCCGGAGAGAGGGAGAGGAAGGAGGAGGGAGCAAGGGCGGGGGACGCCGCGGCCGCCGCCGGCCCTGCTCGCCTCGCCGACCGATGCCACCGTGTCGAGGGAGCCGGCCAGGGCCACTGCCGTCGCCGGAGGCGCGCGCATGCCCTGGCCCGTTTGCCGCCATCCGGCCCCGATCCGCCATGGGAGGGAGGAGGAGGAGGTGGTCCCGGATCCGGCCGGCTCCGGAGCTTGAGGGCCGCTGCCCTGCTCGCCTTTGTGGGCTGGCCTCCGCGGTGCCCGGCGCCAGAGGAGGATGGGGAGCAGGGGTCGCGGCCACGGCCGCCGCGCGCACCCCGCCCTGCTCGCCATGCCGTGCGCGTTCGCCGCACGCTTGCCGGCCTCAAGGGCGCGTCCGCCACGCGCACCCTGCCCTGCTCGCCGGCGCTCCGCCCCCTGCTCCGGCCGCGCGCGCTCCGCGGCAGCTCCTTCCTCCCGCGGCGGCTGGAGCATGAAGGTGTCACCGCCACCCGCGCGTGGCTACGCGCCGCGCCGTCCGCCCGCGCGCGGGATGCCTGGCCGATCCCGCCGTGCGCCGCCTCCGCCTCGTGCAGGCCACCGGAGCTCGTGGCGAAGGGGTGCGGGAGGGGAGGGCCCCAGGGAGCCTCGCCGTGCCAGCCGCCGTAGCTCCTCGGCCTGGTGCAGGGGAGGCCGCCGCAGCTCCTCGCCCGCCGGCCCGGCGCGGAGGGAGCAGGGGAGGCTCGCGGCCACCGCTCCGCCCTGCACCGCCGCGGGAGCTCCCGCCGTGGAGGGGAGCAGGGGAAGGGGAAGGAGGGGAAGGGGCCTCCGTCGCCGTGCCGGGAAGGGGAGCCAAACACGCCGGGCGAGCTCGAGCTCCACCGCGGGCCCGCGCTACCGGCCGGATCAGCTGGAGAGGCGTGCGCGGGAAGGGCGGCGGCCGACGCAGGGTCAGTGGAGTTGGACAGGAGAGAGGAGAGGTAGAGGGAGAGAGAAAGAGGAGAGAGGAGGGAGAGGAGGGCTGACAGGTGGGTCCCACCGCCACGTGGCGTCCAACTCAACAAAACTACCCAGCAAAACAGCTCGATGGCCAAACATGAACGGTTTTTAGAGTTGGATGGCTGCGGATGTCCGGTTTTAGAGTTGCATTGCCAAATCCGGACGCAGTCGATAGTTGAATGGTCAAAAATAGACTTTACTCTTAAAGGAATACCAGAGGGGATCTGTAGCCTATAAATAGAAAGATCCCAGGATATGTAAAATAAGGACTTTTTTCCGGCTTGAACTCTCGGGATCTACCAAACCTGAGAATGCCGATAAGCAATAGCCAATCACAACACACATGACGTAGGGTATAATGCCTCAGGGCGGCCTGAACCTTTCTAAAAACCATTGTCTCAATCCGCTTCCGCGAGAAGGCTTTCGCTGCGTGTTACATCCCTGGCGAATCTCTAAATGGGATTCCCACGAATCCCTGCTAGCGGTACTCACCCACTGTCAGCAACAGTGCCCACCTCTGAGGTTTTTAAAGGTCATAGTTAATATTTTTTGAACTAGTGATGGGTGCTCAAACTGGAACAACTGATTATGGCAAGGTCAAGGATGAAACAACGTCAAGTGGGAAGATGAAGAGGAGTTTGTTTGAGATGAAACTCAATTGTAATAAAAAATCAGTTGATGGCATGTCTAGTGCTATCAGGGTGGGCACTCCGGGGATCTACAATGCAGTGATAGATGTGCCAGACTTCAGCAAGGAGGCCCAGATGTTTTGCATTAACTACCTGATGCTTAACAAGGGGATAGTGAGACTTTCTTGGCGATGGATGAAGTGGACAAGAACTTTTGGATGAGGGGCCATCTCATGGCACACAACTTCTATGGTTGATGTGATGGAAGCCCAGCATAGGGCCGCTGACTGCCATTTTGGGTGCTAGCTAGCTGTCATTCGACCTAGTATCTTTTAATTTAAGTTATATGAGTATGTTGGTTTAGGGCCATTGTGCCAGGATCATTTGGAATGCTAGACTTGAAGCATGTAATTTAACACAGGTGAAGCATTCATGCATACTAAAACATTTGGCATGCAACTTATGCATGGTGCATACATGAATTACAAATATATGCCTCATATATGTGCAGTCAGATGAATTTGCAAGCTTCATCTAATACCTGTTGTGTGCTATGAATTGTTTCTATGTTCTTACATGATGGAGATGCTGACTGTGTACTCAATTGGTGGGAACATGTGCCTTGGTACGTGGTATTTTGCGGAAGGAAATTGTGTTTTACGATGATTGGGGTTTATGCCAAGCTCAAGTGTCACGCTTCAGCAACTCCAACTACAAGAAATACAAGAGTGTTGACGGTCTATTTGACCGTCAAATATTGCTCAAAACTTGAGCATTAAAGGGAATAAATGTTAGAATAGGATGATTTCTTGACAAATTCCATAGATGCTGGTCTGAAAATGTGTGTAGATGAATTTTCACAAAAAATGCAAGAAACTAGCAAGTATGATCCAAGGTATAAATGCCCAACCAATCACAAGCAAGCACAAGGATCAAAAGGGCTCACTTGATAGCCTCACATGAGAAGAAAACATAGCCCATGTGCATGAAGACATCATCAATCCAAGGCAACACCTTCTTGACCAATCATATGCGAGCACAAGGATCCATGGGCCCGCCAGAGTAGGAAACCGACACGTGCAAGTGCCCACTCATCACAAACCGACATTAGGGACCACGTGGCAGCCCCTCAGCAAAAGTTGAGGTCGGTTGGCCACAGAACCCAGTCGGCCGACCGGTTCTTGGCGCCACCGACCTTCATCTTGCATGTGGCGTCTCATCATTGGATGGCAAAAGCAGTTCCAGGTGCAAGAGCCTTCAACTCTTAGCCGAGCAGCCAATGTACCCCTCCTATAAATAGTAGATGGGAGCTCCAAATGAGGACGCACTTCACACAACTCTCATCAAATCCTCTCTTACTTTTAGAGTTTAGGAGCTCATCTTGGAGGCTTAGTGCTGGCTAGCTAGTGATAGGAAATTAGGGAGAGAGTGGGGAGTCGGGGAGGTGCCGGCTAGCCCCCGGCGCTCTTCTCCAGCTTGTACCTTGACAGATGCTTATCAATCACAGTAAGTGTTCATGATCTTCTTTGTGCTTTAGTTTCTTAGTTAAGTTAGTGCTAGTCCCCTAGTTGTTTACAGGACCATGGTTGGCCAAGATGACCATGCATATCATTTTTCCTAGCTACCTGTGTAACACTACCAGGTACCAAAAAAATGCACTAGGAACAACCCAATTGTTGAATCCAACGTCATCTTGGCGTGGAAGGATGTAGTGATAGCACTTTTGTTGGTTGGTGTATTCGTAATCCTGGTCATGTACTCCAGAAATTGAAGACATGGACCTTCTTTGCCATCATTGTTGACGGCCATAAATTCACATTCTAGCCGTCAACTTCTCGGGAATAACACGAGCTTTATACTATGTTTCATTCATATTTTATTTATTTCTAACAAGTTCCACAAGTTTTGGATGAGTTTTGACTTCAGGAGCAGGTGTACCAAAAATGAGCAAATTTGGGCAAAAACCCAGGCCGACCGGCCTCTCCCAGGCTGGCCGGCCTGGCACCCCTGAGGACACAATCTCAGCTTTGATCCAGTGGCAATGTGGCTCAACTATGATGCCCTGAGTCGAGGATTGGGTCTCAGTTTGATCGAATGGTTCGGAAGGCTTGCACAAAGAACAAAAGGCCCACAACTCAGTACCAACTAAGGTCCAGGGCAGCGATCCACCACCGAGGCAAGATCACTAGAACGCAGACGGAACGTCGGTGCAACAGAGGGCCGAGTTGGGCCAGAGGGAGGCCGGCCGGCTTGCCCTAGGCCGGCCGGCCTACAACTGTCAGCGTTCGGGCAACGCAACGAATACCGACTTCAAGAAGCAATCCAGGATGCCCGTGCAAAGGCGGTGGTCAGATGGCCGCACTCCCAGGCCGGCCGGCCTAGGGGAGGCTGAAAGCATCTAGGCCCCTAATTCGAGTTTTGGTAATTAATGATAACAATTTGTGGATTAACGATTTCATTTGAGATAATGAGCATAGGTTGATCCGCAGATGAAAGGGATTTGATTGTGAACGTATGGAGTTTTGGAGATGATGTGGAAAGCTCGGGCTCAAGGCAAAGGTATCAAATAGGGCTTTTGCATTTTACCGGTCACAAGGCGATTAGTGGATAAAAAGTGACCGGATTTGTTGGATAGATAGCCGTACTATCAAGAGGGGTCATGTACTCGTGCTTGATGGGTCTTTAATGCCATTTTGCTCAAAATGTCTAGATGCATACATAAGGGCTAACAACATTTTGAAAAAGTTTGAAAAAGATCAAGTTTGAGTGCTGACTGCCTAAGTGCGGACAGTCCGCCCCTGGGGCGCGGACGGTCCGCCCCCGTACCAGAGAGCATGTATGGCTCTAGTGGAAACTAAATTTGGCTGGCGGACAGTCCGGCCTAGGTGGGTGGACGGTCCGCCACTCTAACTCAAAATGTACCAGAAAGGATGTTTCTCTGGTTGGGCTGATGTTCTGGGCAGCAGACGGTCCGCCCTTGGGGCGCGGACGGTCCGCCTGCTATTTGACAATTTGTACCAGAGACGTTTTGGTCTCTGATGGTTTTCAAAGTTGAACGGCGGACGGTCTGCCCCTGGGGCACAGACAGTCCACCAGTCTTTTTTAGTTTGTACCAGAGACGATGTTTGTCTCGGGTAGGTCAGATCTTTTAACCGCGGACGGTTCGCCCCTGGGGCGCTGACGGTCCGCCTAGGCTCCAACGGCTAGTTCTGACACACAATGATCGCACTCTGACTCACTAGTTTATAACAGCGGACAGTTCGGTTTTTGAACTGCGGACGGTCCGCGATTTCGCAGAAAAGAGTGTAACGGCTAGTTTTTGAGGGGATGGTTATATATATTCAATGCCCGGCCATTGGGTGACTCTCTTGGCCATTTGGACTACATTTTTGACACTATAGAGCTAAGCCACCCCTCTCTCACACACACTTGCTTAGAGATTGCATTTTTTAGAATGTGAGAGCATCCTAGTGTATTGCATCAAGAGTTTGAGCTTTGTGGCACTAGGGAAACTTCAAGCAAGCATCATCGACTTGTTACTCTTGTGAGTTGCCGCTCCCTAGACGGCTTGGAGATGAGGATTTCGTGGAGCTCCTCCAAGGAGATTATTGAGGAGCCCCGATTTCGGTTGTGAGAGGTCTTGTGCTCACCTCACCAGAGCGGTGAAGAGCAACTCTACTGGAATCGAGGTGTGGAGCAGTTCCTTGATTCAAGCTGACTCAAGATCAAGAGGTTCTTGATAGAGGAGCAGTTGATTCTTGGAATCCACCTCAACATGGATTAGGGGTGATTGGCAAGTCATCGACACCACGAGATAAAGTCTTGTGTCAAGCTCGGTTATTCCTTTGCTCATTTCAATTCTTGTATTTACATTTGAGAAATTTACTTTACTAGAGCTTGTGTTATACCTTGTCACCCTAGGTTGCAAATCCAAACTAGAGATAGTTGTAGTAAGACATAGGGCCTTCTTTTGTTACTAATTAAATTTCTCTAGTGTTTGTGGTTTTAGTTTTTAAACTGCCTATTCATCCCCCCTCTAGTCGGTGTTCTTGATCCTACAAGTGGTATCAGAGCTAAGTACTCCTTTAATTGCGGATTTAACCATCTTAGAGTAGAACAATGACTATTGATAATGGGATTCATATTGGGAAGCCACCATTCTTTGATGGAAATAATTATGATTATTTGAAGACTAGGATGTCGGCTCATCTCAAAGCTATGAGTAGAAAGTTGTGGAGAATTGTAAATGATGGGCATGTCATCCTAGATGCAAAGAATTTGACCCCGACCGATGAGGAAAATGAAGTGCTAAATGATCAAGGGGTAAATGTGCTCTTTAGTGCTCTTGATGTGAGTGAGTTCAATAGAGTCAAGAGCCTCACAATTGTAAATGATAGATGGAAGAAGCTTATGAAAATTCATGAGGGCACATCAAGTGTAAAGGAGGCCAAGCTATATGTGCTCAAGGGCAAATTTAGTGAATTTGCCATGAAGAAGGATGAGAGTGTAACCGAGATGTTCAACCGGCTAAATGATATTGTGAATGAGCTCAAGGGGCTTAGATTTGAGGTGCCGGATGCGGATTTCAATCACAAGTTTCTTAGGTGTCTTCCGGAAAGATATGACACCATTGTGACTTTGCTTGTGAGGTTAAATGTGAAGAAGGCTACTACCACACAAATATTGGCAGAAGTTCTCACCCATGACATGTTTAAGAAATCTCAAGATGAAGCTCATGGGGGAGAAATTGATGAGACAAAGAACAGTGTGGCTTTCAAAGCTCAAGATAGCAAAAATTAAGAAGAAAGTGGGTGCCAAGAAGAAGAATCGGATGAGGAGATGGCTCTCTTTGTCAAGAGGTTCAATAGAATGATGAGCAAGACGAACTTTGGCAAGAGAGGACAATCATCAAGGAAAAATCCTTTTGTAGACAAGACTTGCTTCCAATGTGGTGAAGTGAGTCATATCATCGTTAATTGTCCAAATAAGAAAAATAAAAAGAACAAGAAGGAAAAGAAAAAGATGAAAGAAGAAGAAGAAGTTCATCAAGAAGAAGAAGAATGGTCAAGCTTATTTTGTTGAGTGGGATTCCGATGCAAGCTCCGATAATGGTGATGTTGATGATGATGACAAGCTATCCAAGGGAGTTGCCGGGATCGCCATCAAGGAGGCTCCATCACTCTTCTCCACACCACATTGTCTTATGGCAAAGGGTGGTGCAAAGGTATTACAAGATGATGATGAACTTGAAATTTTTTCATATGATGATCTTGTAGACATGCTCAATGATGCCGGTGAACTTGTGATCAAGAAAAAGGCAAAGTTGAAGGACTTGGAGTTGAAATATGGTTCACTCTAAGCTTCCTATGAGGAGCTAAAGACCTCTCATGAGAATCTCAAAGAAACTCATGAGAAGTTTAAGGAAGGTCACAATACCTTGCTTGATCACAAGGACAAGGCTATGTTGAGCATGGGGGCTAGTAGTGAAACTAGCAAATCTTGTCATATATCTAGCTCTACTAACCCCTCATGTAGCACAAGTGAAAAATTTTCTTGTGATGAGTCACTTGTCTTGGAGAATGAGAAATTAAAGAAGGAGGTGATTTGTTTGACCAATGATTTGAGCAAGAGCTATGATAGTAGAGCCAAATTCAACCATTGTTGGTGAAGCCAAAAGTTCACCTTGAATAGGCAAGGTCTTGGATATATCCCAAAGAAAGGCAAAAAGGCCTTTTATGAAACCAAGACCGTGTTTGTCAAGAAAGATGGACGGCCATATTGTGAGAAGTTTAAAAAGATGGGCCATAATGAGAAGAATTGCACCAATGACAAAGCCGTATCTTTTGATTCTAGCTATGTTCTAATGAAACATTCTAAGAGTTGTGTTAGTGCTAAATATGTTAGGTTGCCTATATATGGTGCTAAAAAGAATGTCATTTGGGTGCTAAAACCTTAGTCACTAACATCCAAGGACCCAAGAAAATTTGGGTACCTAAAAGAGTTACTTCTCTTTTGTAGGTGAATTATAAGTCCGGAGGAAGACATTGGGTGCTTGATAGTGGATGCACTCAACACATGACCGGAGATCCAATGATGTTTTCCTCTCTAGATGAAAATGTGGTTGGCTATAGTGATATCATCTTTGGTGACAATAGCCGGGGCAAAGTCAAAGAAATTGGTACAATCCTATCTCAAGTGATCACTCTCTTTCAAAAGTATTGTTGGTTGATTATCTCAAGTTCAATCTCTTAGCGGTCACTCAACTTTGTGATTTTGGCTATAAGTGTAGTTTCACTAAAGATGATGTTGTAGTGACTAGCTTGGATGAAAAAGATCACATCTTTGCGGGATTTAGACATGAGGATGTATATCTTGTGGATTTTGCTACTAAAGAGGCAAACTTGTCTACTTGTTTGTTCACTCAATCATCTTTGGGTTGGTTATGGCATAGAAGACTTGGTTATGTTGGCATGAAATAACTCAACCAACTCTTGAAGCATGATTTAGTTGTTGGTTTGAAGAATGTGAAATTTGAAAAAGATAAGCTATGTAGTACATGTCAAGCCGGAAAGAAAGTTGCAAATACTCATCCCACTAAGAGTGTCATGTCAACCGAGAGACCATTGGAATTATTGCATATGGATTTATTTGGTCCTACAACATATAGAAGCATTGGTGGGAATTGCTATTGTCTTGTGGTAGTGAATGATTATTCAAGATATATATGGGTTTTCTTTCTTCATGACAAGGCCGATACATATGACATATTCAAGAAATTCATGACAAGGGCCGAAAATGAATTTGAGCTAAAGGTGAAGAAAGTGAGGAGTGACAATGGAAGTGAGTTTAGAAACACAAGAGTTGAGGAATGGTGTGATGAGAAAGGAATCAAGCATGAATTCTCAACCAAGTACACTTCGGAACAAAATGGTCTTGTTGATACGAAAAATAGAAACTTGATTGATATGGCAAGATCAATGCTCTCCGAGTATAATGTTTCGGATAGTTTTTGGGCCGAAGCAATCAACACAGCTTGTCATGCTTCTAATAGATTATATTGTCATAGATTTCATAACAATACCCCATATGAGTTGCTTATTGGAAGAAAACCAAATGTCTCATATTTTAGAGTGTTTGGTTGCAAATGCTATATTCTCAAGAAGGGAACTCGGTTATCAAAGTTCCAATGTAAATGTGATGAGGATTTTCTTCTTGGATATTCATCTTGTAGCAAGGCTTATCGGCCTACAACAAAACTCATGGCATTGTTGAAGAAGCCTATGATGTGGAGTTTGATGAAAACAATGGGTCTCATAATGAACAAGAGAATCTTGACGATGTGAGAAGTGATGGCTTGAGAAATACTATGAAAAATATGTCAATTGGTGATGTTAGACCAAGAGAAGAGGATGAAGATGAAGATGATCCTTCTATCTCTATTAGAGTAAATCCTTCAACTTCTATCTCAAATGATCAAGCACAACCCATTGTACATGACTCAAGTAATGATTATTCTCAAGTGCAAGATCAAGTGGGTTCATCTAGTTCACATTCTACATCAACTCAAGAGCCCATTGCTCCTCAAAGAATTCATCATGTTCTTGCAAAGAATCACCCGATGGATCAAATCATGGGTGATATTCGTAAGGGTGTCCAAACTTGATCTCGCATTGCTTCATTTTGTGAACATTATTCTTTTGTATCTTTTCTTGAACCTAACTGTGTAGATGAAGCATTGAGAGATCCGGATTGGATGAATGCTATGCATGAAGAATTGAATAATTTCACCCGGAATCAAGTTTGGGATTTAGTGGAGAGGCCCAAGAATTACAATGTTATTGGTACTAAATGGGTCTTTAGAAACAAGCAAAATAAAGATGGAATGGTTGTGAGAAACAAGATTGGTGGCTCAAGGCTTCACTCAAGTCGAAGGTTTGGATTTCGGTGAAACCTTTGCTCCCGTTGCTAGATTAGAAGCTATTAGAATCTTATTAGCTTATGTTTGCTCTCACAACATAAATTTTTTGCAAATGGATGTGAAAAGTGCTTTCTTGAATGGCAAGATTAGTAAACTTATTTTTGTTGAGAAACCTCCCGGTTTTGAAGATCCTAAGAAACCAAATCATGTATACAATCTCTCTAAAGCTCTCTATGGTCTTAAGCAAGCTCCACAAGCTTGGTACGAAAGATTGAGGGACTTTCTTATTTCTAAAGACTTCAAAATTGGTAAGGTTGACACTACTTTATTCACTAAAGCAATTGGTAAGGATTTATTTGTTTGCCAAATTTATGTTGATGACATTATCTTTGGTTCAACTAACCCAAGTTTTTATGAGGAATTTGGTGAAATGATGTCTACGGAATTTGATGTGTCCATGATTTGTGAGTGGAGTTTCTTTCTTGGACTTCAAAACAAGCAACTCAAGGAAGGCACCGTTGTGTGTCAATCAAAATATGGAAGATGCAAAACCAATCAAGACTCCTATGGCCACAAATGGGCATCTTGTAACGAACATTGCACCATTTATGCCATTTCGAGTGATTTTGGTGATCGTATGGCAACACAATCAATGAGACTAATGGTTTTGTTAAGTGAACATTTCTAAATCCCAAGGATGAAGTAAAAAGGCCATACAAAGCAAAACACGAAGAAAGAACTCAAAGAAACACTGAATTGGACGAGTTCTACTGAAATCAGTAGCACCGGAAGAACCGATGCCTAAGCATCGGTGCATCCGATGGTTGTCGGAAGAACCGACGCCCTCGCTTTGGCACAAGTCTGTGCGCCTCTGGAGATCAAGTGAAGAAAGAAGTGAAGCATCGGATGAACCGATGGTGTCAAGAGAGGCATCGGTGCATTTAGTGTACCATGTTCCAGAGACGATGTCAAGCGAGCATGAGCCACGCCTTCAGCACCGGTTGAACCGGTGGTGTATCGGAGCATAGCACCGGTGTAATGACGTTAGCAGGAGAAAAAGAGGTCCAACAGCTAGTTGAGTGTTGTGAGTGACCAGTTTAACCGACACCCAGTCATCGATTAAACCGATGGTGCTGCAGGCAGTGCGTTAGAAGCTCAACGGCTACTTCAGGTTTGAGAGTGACTGGATGAACCGATGACACCCCATGCAGAGGCATCGGTTCATCCGATGGTATGCTGTTTTCTGCTGACCGTTGGAGCAACGGCTACAAGACTTGGTGGCCTATATATATGCCTCACCCCGGTCATTTTGAGTTTGCTGGAGTTGCTGGACATCCCACACACACCCAAGAACACCTCCAAGCCATCCAAGAGCATAGAGTTCAAATCCTTAGTCCTTAGCACAAGCTTTGTGAGTGTTAGTGCTAGGTTAGCTCTTGAGTGAGTGATCAAGCAAGGTTTAGATCCTTGTGCTGTGGTTCTAAAGTGAACCAAAGTTGTATCACGGTGCGCCGGCCTCCTTGGAGCTTTGGTGGCTCGCCGGCAAGTCAACGACCCTCCGGCTTGGTGTAGAGCGGCATCGACGATATTGTGCGGGGGACGGAGACCCCTCCTTCGTGGGCAATCTCCCTTAGTGAAGATCGGGATCAAGGTGACCGTGATTGTGTTCATGGGAGAGACTTGATTGCCGGGAAGCGATACTCTTCGTGAGTGCTTCAACAACGTGGATGTAGGGGCGCCTTTGTGGCAAACCGAACCACGGGATATATCCTCGTGTCGAGAGTTCACTTCCTCTCATCCCTCTCCTTAAGCTTTCGGCTCTTTCGAGAGGACCCGCAACCATGGCATTAGGTGGAAGGGGTTCTCACCAGAGGGCGCTCTCGACAACGTTGATCTGTTCGTGCCATCAGAGGAGCGCACCAGGGCCCTACGCCAAGAGATGAACTATATGGTGGCTCATACGCGTCATTGGCACTTAGAAAGCCTGGTGAACGAACTTGAGCACGTGGCACATCGTGTCGTCCAGGAGGTGATCAAGAATCAGTACTCCCCGTTTGGAAAAATCTTGGGGAGTCACAGAGGGGATGCCTCGCTCCAGTCTAGGCCGCCATTGCCATACTCACTCGCGGCAGCAGGACAGCAGAGTTCGCCGATCTACGTCGTCTACAAGATCGGCGGTGACCTTGGAGAAGGCCAGTTCCTGAACGAGCCACCTAAGGAGATCCCGCATGGCTACACGTGCGTGTACATACCTGACAATATCAACCCAACACGCACGGGGCAGCTGGTAGGTACAGTGGCCACAGGAGCAGACGCAGAGAAACAGGCATGGCTGGCAAAGTACGCTACCGGGCCGAGTGCTGAGCCCTCGGCCCCAGGAGTTCTTAGTGTGGAGCAGGTCAGTGCAATACTAAGGGACCAGTTTGGCATCCTACCCAAGAGAAAGGCGATCAGCTATTCTAAGCCGTATCCAAGTGATTACGACCTGATCCCATTGCCACCCAAGTATCAGCTCCCGGAGTTCACCAAGTTCAGCAGGTCAGAGGGGACCAGCTCCATCGAGCATGTGAGCAGATCCCTGACACAGCTCGGGATGATCTCAGTGTCGGATCCTCCAAGGGTCCGTTTCTTCTCCCAGTCTCTCACGGGTTCAGCCTTCGGATGGTATACATCATTGCCCCCAGATTCGATCCGGACTTGGACGTAGCTGGAAGATCAGTTCCACACCCAATATTATTCAGAGGCTGCTGAAGCCGGGATTGCTGACCTCGCCCATGTCTAAGAGTATGTTGGTCCATTCAAGGTGCTAGAGAGGAAAGGCGAAGTTGCTTATCGCCTGGAGTTGCCCACCAGCCTCTCAGGAGTTCATGATGTCTTCCATATTTCTCAGCTGAAGAAGTGTCTGCGAGTACCCGAGGAGCAGGCACCACTGGATGGGTTAGATGTGCAGGAAGATCTGACTTATACTGAGCATCCGATGAAGATTCTGGAGACATCAGAGAGGGTTACACGGAACAAGCGCATCAAGATGTGCAGAGTTCAGTGGAGTCATCACAGTGAAGCTGAGGCTACATGGGAGCGAGAAGATAAACTGAGGAAGACATATCTAGATCTCTTTGCTAGCCAGCCCAGCTAAATCTCGGGGACGAGATTTCTTTAAGGGGGTAGGGTCTGTAACACCCTAATTTAAATTCCAGCACTTTATAATAAATTTAATTGCCTTTATTTAAATTTCTAAGGTTTATTGTGTTTAGTATGGCATATAATCCCATTTTGTTCCTCAAGTAATTAAAATTTTATCATAGGTTTAACTGTTGGTGTTGCATTCATGCTGGTGCATAAATTTATTTGTTTGAGTGCTAGTTGTGAATTCAAATTTGAATTTGAATTCACCTAGTTGTGTGTTAGTTTGAACTAGAAATAGAAAAGGAGAAATATAAAGAAAACCCAAAACAACCCAACCCAGCCCATCACCCTAACCAACCCAACCCACTGCGGCCCACCTCAGCCCAGGCAGCCCAGCTACCGGCCCAACCCTTCTCCCTTTTTCCCTTCTCCCGCGCAGCCCGCTTCCCCCTCTTCCGGGGCCTGCTCCACGCGCTTGGTCCCACGCGGCCCGCTCGCTCGGCTCCGCTCGGCCCACAACCGCGCCATCCACGCTTGGCCTGCCTCCTCTCTCCGCGCGTCGCCGCGCGCCACTTGCACCCGCTGCCACGCCAGGCCCGCACGTCAGGCGCTCCGTCTACCTCGCACAACGCCCGGCCGGGTCCCCGCCGCGATCTCCGCGCCGCGTCAGCCCTGGACCCGCACGCCGAGGCCGGCCTTCCCTTCTTAAACGCGCCCTGGCCCTCTCCCGCACCCCACCTCGCATCCACAACAGTCCCCGCAATCCCTAGCCGCCGCGCCACATCTGGCTCCGCCACGCAGAGCCTCTGAGCCGCCGGGTTCCCGCCGCCCCGCCGCACCTGAGCTCTGTCCAAGGAGCGCACCAGCTCCGCCTCGACCTCTGGATCATCTTCGAGCTCCTTGGCCCCGGACCGAGTCACGCCTGCACCGGGATTCCGCCAGGGACGCATCACCGGTGAGAAGCTCCGCCGCCGATTTCCCTCGCCGCCGGCCACTCCCGGACCCCTCTGACCCCGTGGCACCATCGCAGGGTCGCCTTGAAGCCGTCCATGGGACCCAGGAACCGGAGCACCGCCGCGTCAACCACGTCCACGACCACCACATCGAGCTCCGCCGCCGAACCACGCTGTCGCTGCCTCTGTGCCGGTCCTCCCTTCAATCCGAGCCCTCGGTGAGCCATGCCCCTTCCTCCTGCCCTCTTGCACCGATTAGCTCGGCACATAGGCCTTTCCCGAGCCCAGAACGTCGTTCGGCGTAGCGCCGCCGCGCGCAGGGTCGCCGCCGCCCTTGCCCGCCCTACTCTGGGCTACCCCGAGGCCCGCAAAAGCCCCAGGTGGACTACGCATGGCGTGTAGTCCATCCTAGACCAAGGCGTGTACCAAATCGAGCCCGGGAACGCCGGATTCGGCTTACGCCGGCGATCCCCCACCGCGGGAGCACGCCGCCGGCGTGTTCCGCCGCAGCCCCGTGCCCAAACCCTCCTGAGCCGTCAGATCCCGCGTGGACGCCCCTGATTAGAACCCGATCCGAACAGATCTGGACTGCCAGATCGAGATCCAGCGGCCAAGAATCATGCGTACTGGTTCGGCCTGTAACTTTTGTTAAAGAGTCCCGGGACTCTTTGCTTTTCAACCCGAGCTCCGACCAGTTCAAAAGAAATTAGAGTTAGGTCCTGTTTTTAGCACTTAACACCCTGAGCTTTTTAAATATGGAACCGCGGTCTAGACCTGTCTTTTTCACAAGTTAGACCCCGGAACTAACCTTTAATTATGTTTTAGTCCTCGGTTTTGCCCAGAAACCCCCTGGAACTCCAGTTTTCTTACAAATAGGTCCCTGGATCTTGTTTTTAGCCTAGATTTTGCGTTTTAGCTCCGTTTTAGGCGTTCTTTATATCAACGGGATCGTTGTAACGCGTAGGATAGTTTTAGACTAGTTTAGTGTGCTGTTTTTATGTACTGATGTACTGTTTCTTAGCTTTTGTTAGTGTTTGCTTGTATGCTTATTGTTGTGCCTTGTTTTTGGCCATGTGTTCGTGAGTAGACGTTGAGCTACCGGAGGAGCCCCAGTACCAGTACCCGGAGCAGCCATCTTCCGACCAGTTTGAGCAGCAACAGGAGCAGTACGAGGAAGGCAAGTATAACATGAACACCACCTATCACCTTTAATTACATTTTCATACTGCATTTTAATATTGTATGCCTATAAGGACTAACCTAGCCACTTTATATCATTTATATATACCTTTGGGTTGCATTTTGGTTAGTTGTGCTAGGTGCCACGCTATAACACACTTGGTCCTTTTTAATTAATTTGATTAATGGTTTATGCAACTTAATTATGGGAGTGGCCCTCTGTGCTTCGTGCTTGGGTGGCTCACGTCTCGTTAAAATATGTTTTGTTAGAAACATGGTTTAGGGGGGCCAGCACGGTGCTTAGTGCTTGGTTGGCCACTCTCCATAAGGACCGGTTCATAGAGCGACAACCTGGGACAACAGCGCTACCACAAGGCTAGAATGGGATAGACTTGGCGTAATAATTAGGTCTTTTTGGTTTGGAGTAACTTACCTGCGGGGCAGGGGCGGTAAGCTTCTATGGCCCTCGTGCTGAGTGGCCTCGTCTGTGCTTCGTGTCTTGACGCCCACTAGACCTGCTCCATAGTCGCCAATCCACCCTCGCGGTTACTCCTTACCAACGAGATTCTTTGTAAAGGTCTCGTAGTGAGTTTGCTAGTCATCTCACCTAAGGAAGTGTGATGAACAACTAGCGTAGCTCACGACTTGTGGGTAAAGATGTGCAACCTCTGCAGAGTGTAAAACTGGTATACTAGCCGTGTTCACGGTTATGAGCGGCCCAGATCCTCCTTTTGATTAGTGGGGTTATCTTCCTTTGACGAGGCAGGTTTCCCCGGGTGGCTTGGTTTGGTTTGGTTCTCAGTAGTATCATAATTAATTTTGATTAATTATTATGTAACTGGGTTTAAGGTAATTCACCAACTTGTAGTAATTAGTTTTAATAAAATTTTGCCAAGACTTAAAATCTAATGCAGTTGAGTCAGCCAACCTTAGAGCATCATAGTTTGTGTTATACTTGTTGAGTACAAGTTGTGTACTCACTCTTGCCTACTCTACTCTTTTTCCTCTTGGGGACACTCTACTGTTGCTCAGTTCCTGCCAACGCGAGGGAGTTCGCTCAGCGCTACCAGGACTACGAGGACTTCTAGGTGTTCGTCTCCCAGTCGACGTCCCTGTGGTGCCCTGCTTAGCTTCGGAGAGTTTTTATCGTATTTGTACTTCGCTTCCGCTGTATCAGACATTTTTGTCATTAATGTAATAAATAACATTCGTATTCTCTTTATTATATCTTTTTACGTGATATGTGCTGTGATATACTGTTCCTTCTGTTGTATATACGTGTGACTTGATCCTGGCACGTATATGACTGCTCGGTTTATGTCCTTTTATAAACCGGGTGTTACAAGCGCTTAGGGTCCAGAACACGTCACGACAACCATGTGAGGCGCCCATCCAGGGATGATCGTGAGCTAGAAGAAGAAGATAAGTATCATCGTCCATGATGGTGTCCTAACGGGCTCAGCCGATCACAGAAGCGCAGAGTGCAGCGCCTACGCAATCTCGAGGAAGCGGAAGCAAGGTACCTTGACGTGCTAAGGAAAGCGCGTCCAGATCTCTCGGAGCAAGTCAAGCACCCGCGAAGGGTGGAAAGGTGCCCTCCAAGGAAGGAGTGGCGCCCCAAGCAGCCAAGAGCCGATGACAAGCCATCGGCTGATGTGAACATGGTGTTCGTACTCCCGTCAGAGTTTCGGGCGCCCCAACCGGAGGAATTGGCTATCGCGCAGCTGGATCTCGGCCCACAGCCGATCATCTTCGAGAAGCCCAAGGAGAAAAGCTACAAGCACCTGAAGGGATTGTATCTCAAGGGCTTCATCGATGGCAAGCCTGTGTACAGGATGTTGGTCGACACTGGAGCCGCAGTCAATTTGATGTCGTACTCAGTACTGCGCCGATTGGGTCATTCTACTACTGATCTCATCAAGACCAATGTCATGCTCAATGATTTCAACGGCCAACCGTCGGAGGCACAGGGCGTCCTCAATGTGGAGTTGACAGTTGGCCGCAAGATTGTCCCAACCTCGTTCTTCATCGTCAACAGCAAGAGCACGTACACAGTGCTGCTTGGGAGGGATTGGATTCACACCAATTGTTGCGTTCCTTCCACGATGCACCAGTGTTTGGTCCAGTGGGATGGCGATGAAGTGGAGGTGGTCCGTGCAAATGACTCCAGCGAGGTTTCGCTCGCAGACATAAACGCCTGGGATGCGGAAGGACAAGAGCCGATCTCGAGGATCGCGCTGGAAGACTGTGATCGGATCGAAGCGACAAAAAACGGGCTGAGGCTGGTCTTATCCACTGGCCTCACAGAGTAAAAACATCCTGGCAAGCTACGAAATCCAGTAAGAATAGAGAGGCCGGTCCCAGCGACCGGCCCCAAAAAATAAGTAATATATGTTTGGAGTTAAAGTTGCTACATTATGTACAAACAATGGCCTGCTCCGTTAGCTGGCCCGTTAATGTGCATTCAGTATCAAGGAGTAATATAGAAACGGCCGACCTGTGCGGTCGGCCGAAAATTTTCTTTTGTCATCTTCCCGTGTTTGCTGTCGTCGTGGCAGATGATGACGAGTCGCCTGCGTCCACAGTCGATTTAACAGGCGACGGCAAGTTGGGGTACGGGTTTACATCAGCTGACGATTTGGAGGAAGTCGATATTGGTCCTGGGGATAAGCCGCGACCAACATTTATCAGCAAGAAGTTAGACCCATGCCTGTGTGAGCCGATGATAGCACTGTTGAGGGAATACCGGGATTGTTTCGCATGGGATTATACTGAAATGCCTGGTCTGGATAGAAGCATCGTTGAACATCGGCTCCCGCTTAAGAAAGAATTTCGGCCATTTCAACAACGTGCGCCTGGAGGAGGTCAAGAAAGAGGTGCAAAAGATGTTGGACGCAGGGTTCATCAGGCCATGCAGGTACGCATAATGGATCTCTAGTGTGGTCCCTGTACAGAAGAAGGATGGCCGATGGAGAGTCTGCGTGGATTTTAGAGACCTCAACAGAGCGGCGCCAAAGGACGAATATCCGATGCCCGTAGCAGAAACATTGATCAATGCCGCTGCCGGTCACAAAATGCTGAGCTTTATGGATGGTAATGCTGGCTACAACCAGATCTTCATGGCCCTAGAGGACATAAGCAAGACCGCGTTCAGAGTACCAGGTGCGATCGGCTTGTTCGAATACTTGGTTATGACCTTTGGATTGAAAAACTCCGGTGCAACGTATCAACGCGCCATGAATTACATCTTTCATTATCTCATCGGCAAGCTGGCAGAAATCTACATTGATGATGTCGTGGTCAAGTCCATGTCAGCCGGGGGGCATCTGGAAGATCTGCGTAAGGTTTTGGTGCGAACTCGGAAGTTTGGGCTCAAAATGAACCCAAAGAAATGTGCCTTTGGTGTATCAGCCGGTCAGTTTCTAGGATTCCTGGTACATGAGCGAGGAATCGAGATCGGCTTGAAGAGTCAGGAAGCGGTAAAAACAATGAAGCCGCCGACTACGAAGGAGTTACAAAAGCTCATCGGCAAAATCAACTTTGTCAGACGATTTATATCCAATCTGTCTGGGCGTATAGAGTCGTTCATGGGTCTGGTGAAGATCAAGTCTGATGAGGAATTTCACTGGGGGGCAGAGCATCAGCAAGCTTTCGACGAAATCAAGGAATATTTGTCGAAGCCTCCAGTTTTGGTTCCTCCACGGCAAGACAGGCCTTTCTACGTGTACTTGTCCGTGGGTGACACTTCCATCGCCTCGGTTCTGATACAGAAGCATGACGACCAAGAGAGGGTTGTCTTCTACCTCAGCAGGCGCATGTTGGACACCGAGACCAGGTATCCCGAGATCGAAAAGCTTTGCCTTTGTTTATTCTTCACATGTACAAAGCTTCGACATATTTTGCTCTCGGCGGAAACAATCATCATATGTAAATCGGATGTCATCAAGCATATATTGCCGGCTCCTATTCTGAAAGGCCGACTGGGAAAATGGATGTTTGTGTTGTCAGAATTCGATATCCGATATCAACCTACAAAGGCAGTCGAGTGGCAGGAACTGGCGGATCTCATTGCAGACAGGGTCAACACTGACGTGTCCGCACTTTTTGTACGTGCCTGGGCCATGTTCTTTGACGGATCGGCTTGTGATGACTGGTGCGGCGTGGGAATTCTATTGGTATCGCCTCGTGGGGCGACATATTCTTTTTCCATCAGAATGGCTACGCCATGCACCAATAATTTAGTAGAGTATGAGGCCGTTCGCAAGGGAATGGAATTACTCTTGGAAGCTGGTGCAGAAGCAATGGAAATATTTGGGGGTTCGATGCTGGTGATTTCTCAGCTCACAGAAGAATACAAATGTGAGAGCGAGGCTCTTTTCCCAATATGGATGCAATGCCGTGAGTTGATGTCACAATTCAGGTACATTAATTTCCACTGGATACGCAGAACTCTGAACAATGAAGCCAATGATTTGGCACAAATTGCTTCCGGTTACAAGGAAACAGCCGATGGGGTCGATGTGGAGGTTCAGTTTCTAGAACCTGGAGACCCAATATCTTCAATTATTTGAAAGATTCGGCTCGGGGGGTACCCAGAAGGATAAGACTCAAAGCCATGAAGTATGTTCTGATTGGGGACGACATGTTCTACATGACTTTGGAAGGGCTGCTGCTTAAATGTTTGGGACCTACAGAGTCGAATCGGCTCTTGCATGAGATTCATGAAGGAGCCTGCGGCACTCATCAATCGGCTCATAAGATGAAATGGCTGATTAGGCGATCGGGATATTACTGGCCTACCATGCTTGAAGATTGCTTCAAATATTACAAGGGATGTTAGGCATGTCGGAGATTCGGCAAGATTCAGATAGTGCCGGCATCAGTAATGAATCCTATTATTAAGCTGTGGCCATTCAGGGGTTGGGCCATGGATATGATCGGCCAGATTAACCCGCCGTCTAGTAAAGGTCACAAATGGGTGCAAGCTGTTACAGATTATTTCACAAAATGGGTAGAGGCGGTACCCATGTTGTCGGTGGCATCAAAAGATGTGACCAATTTCGTCAAAGAGCACATCATTCATATGTTTGGGATCCCTCAGACCATCACGACCGATGGAGGGTCGGTCTTTATTTCGGAGGAATTTAGGAAGTTTGCCAATGACACGGGGTTCAAGGTGATCAGATCATCTCCATATTATGCCCAGGCTAATGGACAGGTTGAAGCATCCAACCAGAGCCTTATCAAGCTGATCAAGAGGAAGATCGATGAATATCCTAGGCGTTGGCATGAGGTGTTGTCAGAGGCTTTGTGGGCATATCGAATTTCGTGTCACGGATCCATCAAGACGTCACCATACCATCTGGTCTATGGTCAAGACGCTGTGTTACCATGGGAGATCACGGCCGGATCAAGGCGTGTTCAGTTTCAGAATGATCTATCAGCTGAAGAATATGCGGCCTTGATGAGTGACAACGTGGAGGATCTTACAGAGCTGAGACTTTGGTCACTTGAGAAAATTAAGGAAAACAAGGCTAAAGTTGCTCGTGCATACAACAAGAAGGTCAGGCCGAAAGAATCCAGGTTGGAGACCTAGTTTGGGAGGCAGTGTTACCATTGGGAACCAAAGATAAAAAATATGGCAAGTGGTCTCCAACTTGGCACGGGCCGTACAAGGTTGATCAGGTTTTGCCTGGAAATGCCTACATACTCGAGGAGTTGGATGGTGTCAAGTTTCCTGTGGTTGTTAATGGCCAACACCTCAAGAAATATTTCCCGAGCATGTGGGAGGGTGAATGACAAAAGCCGATGAAATCCATCTGGCTGTATCATGAGAGGCCAACACGTTGAGTTGGCATGAGAGGCCAACACGTTGAGTTGGCCAGTAAAAAAAATCATGAGAGGCCAACACGTTGAGTTGGCCAGTAAAAAAGAGAGAGATAATATATGAGAAGCGAGACAACCGATGTGTGACCATCGACTTAAGATGTTTTAAACAGTTACAAGTTTCAGGTTAACAGGCAATACTAAATGTTTCTTGAGCCAATCTATTAGTTCAGGAATTCTTCTATGGCATGGATGGCTTCTGTGCGGACGGCGTCTGCTCGTGCTATGATTGCTTCGTCATCCTTGTCATCGCCTGTTAATATCTGCCGACTTAAGGTGCTTATCTCTGCAAACTCTGCTTGTATCTGCTTGGCTATTTCTTGGGTTTCTTGCCTGGAGTTTGCAATAGAAGCTTCCTCGGCCTGGATGAGTTTCTTGGTTGTGCGGACCTTTTCTTTGAGTTCTGCCAATTCTTTCTTCAGGAGGTCGAGTCGGTTTATGTTGGCAGACATGTCAGCTATGATATCTAGAGTTGCTTTCTTCTAGTTGAGGGCCTTGCACTTTTGAGCAATGTCAGTTTTTAGAGAGACTTGAGAACGACGTGCTTCTATTCTTTGTTGTGCTCTATTCACTTCTATCCGGAAGAATGGAAGATTGCTGGCTGGCCAAAGCTTGATTTACAGCGGCTCCGGGAGTTGGGATTCTATTTGCTCGAAGATGTTCTTTATTTCGCTGGAATCACCAACTAGAGCAGTAATTGGAGCAGAGAGCAGACGCTTGATATTCTGAAGCTGATTTGTAATTGTAATCGGCTACTGTGGTGATTGCATTTCTGCATCTGGTGCATTCAGACCCATTGATGCTGGGTCAAAGGAGAGCAGGTCTGAAATATTGAAGCCCTGTGGATATGATGAAGATTAGTTGGGAGCGAAGTGCATTAATGGAGTGATCAGCTGATTTAAATTGGCTCATAAAAGTTACCTGTTCTGAACAAGAAGTGATGATCGGTTCAAGTGCGGCCGATCCAGTTGGCTTGGAGGTGACAACAGGGGCTTCGATTATGTCAGCCTGTTCGTCATGCACATCCGTCAGAGCATTGGAAGTTTCAGTTGCTCCAGTGTCAGCTTCATGAACGATGACTTCGTGTTGCACTGAGCTGCTAGTATTAGGAATGTCTTCAGCTCCGTCCTGGAAATAGAATTACAAGCCAACCAGAATACATATATACGCAATAAAGAAGAGGTTTTAGAAACATGAGTTACCTGGTTGGTGTTGGACTCTGATGGACTCGGGGAAGCTTGTGCTGATTTCTTGATGACTCGCCTCGTGATCATCTTCCTTTTCTTAGTTGGGACTCGGGGGGCAACACTTGCAGAGGTTTGTCTTCGTTTAGAAGCTGACTGGAGTAAGTCTGGCTGAGCAGCCATTATTAATTTCTTCATTGATGGAGATCCCTTTGTAGCGAAAATGGCCTCTCATGCCATATTTCAATATAATATTTTGGCGATTGATGACACACACAATACTTGGACTAATATGATTGTTAAGATAAACATTCCCAGGCTTTTAGGTTCAAGTGATGACAAAGAGAAGATAGGCGTAGCTAGGCCCGAAGGGACACCCCTACGGGGGTTCCGCTACCCGGTTAGCTCTTCGGTCCAAGGGACAAGAATTGAGGCATTTTGCTATCACCGGTTAAACCGACGTAGGGCAAAATGAACTCACCGGTGCAATCACAGAGAAGGTCTGCGGGCTAGGGTTTTACACCGGATTAACCGACGTTGAAGAAAATGTATACGTCGGTGCATTGGCAGATGAAGACCGAGGAAATTACATACACCGGTTGAACCGACGATGCATCGGTCAATTGCATCGGTTCAGTTGTCCAGAGAGGTGATTTTTGGAGGAACGTGAAGAAGTTACACTCACCGGTTAAACCGACGCTAATTTTACCAACACCGGTTGATTGCATCGGTTAAACCGGCGATACACCGGTTAATTGCTAACGGCTAGTTTTTCAAGTGACAGTTTACATACACCGGTTGAACCGATGATGGCTTTTGGGGTACGTCGGATTAACCGGCGTTAAGCACATTTCTGGCAGCTTTTCTCCAACGGCTATATTTGCTTGTGCTGCCTATATATACCCCCAAGGCCGGGTCATTTGAGAGTGCTGGAGTTGCTAAACATTCTACTACACTTGAAGAACATCTCCAACCACCTTAGAGCTTCATTGTACATCATATAGGCTTAAGCACACTTGTTAGAGTGCTTAGTGCTTGATTAGGGATTAGTTCTTGCGAGAGCTCCCTTGAGAGAAGTCTTGCTGCGGCAAGCAAACACTTGTACTCGTCGTGTGACCCTCCGACTTGGTGTGGAGTGGCAACGACACTTTGTGCGGGGAAGAAGGCCCCTACTTGGTGTTAAAGCTCCAAGATAGTGAAGACAGTGCCGTGGTGACGCTTCGAGATAGACGGTGGCGGTGACCTCGTCTTTGTGACTTGGTGTCACTTAGCCTTTGCTTGTCGGGAGCCTTGGAGGCGTGGCAAGACGGTGATCGAGCGAAGAGACTCGGTATCACACTTGTTCGTGTTGGACAAGTGGCCGTGGACGTAGGGAGGGACTTTGGTGTCCTAACCGAACCACGTTAAATCGTGTGTCTTGGTGTCTTCACGGGAGTTTGCATATCCTCTCCCTTACCGCTTTACTTACCGCATTACGTTTCCGCATTTACTCTTTCTTGCTTACCTTTACTTTCCTAGTCAGTTTGATTAGGATTGGCTATAGGTTGCAAGTCTTTTGGGGTAAGTAGAGGGTAGCATAGATAAACCTTAGTCATAACTAGCATGTGTAGGACGTGTTAGGTTTATCTTATGCAATTAGATTGAGCCCTAGGTTAAAAAGCGATTAGCGACCCTATTCACCCCCTCCCCCTCTAGGGTCGGACACCCCGGTGATCCTTACACCCTTGCAAAAGAGGACATCAGGAGCAGTTGGAAGAAAGTGGAATGGTTCCCCGTTACCGGCCACGGGTTCTGCATCATCTTGTTGCTGTAAGCAGGGTGAGCAGGATTAGTCAAGCAAAGGGATAGAGGATTTAGAAAGAATAAAAGCACGGATTCAGTACCTCTTCCTCGGGGATTGCATATTCAAGATCAATTTGCTGCAGTAGAGGACCTAAAGCTTTTCTGAAAACATGAGTTTTCCACATTCCCCACCATGTGCAGAAGCCGATTAATGAGGGAGTGAAGGACATATCAGCTGGTATTGGGATGTGAAGGTTGTCAAACATGCTGTAGCATCTTGAACTGGTGAGACCATCATGCAGATCGGCTCTACTCTCCACCAAGTGGTGAATATGGAAGTGGGGAGGGACTTGTCCTAAGCCAAATTGCCGAGCTACTACGACTGGTTGATAGGTTTCATAGCCTGGTTTGATAATTCTATTAGAAGTACTCATGCCAACAGGAAGGAAGCCAGGTTGAATCATCAGGGAGTATAGATGCCGAGTGCTGTTGTCATCGGCAAAACTATCCAGTCTGAAGGCAGTTGGGTTCTCAAAAGCTTCAGATTCAGTGAATGGAAAATAAAGGGGGTTCTCTAGGCCTTTGTAGAAAATAAGAGTGATTAGATAAATTATGCTTTCATACATATTGAGTCATGCTCTATTGAACTTAAATGCTCATATCTAAGTTCATAGGCTATGTGCTCATACATTTGCTAAATCTTGGTGTACCAAGTGCTCATCTTCTAAAGACTTCAACTGTGGCAAGTCACTTTTAATTGGTACATGCAAGGTAAACAAAGGTCCCCCGGAGGTATGGAAGGTTCTAAATTCACTCAATTGATATCTTTGTCAATCTCTTATTATTTTTAGAGCTACATCCGTGCATGATATGATCTAAGCTTTCTAGTTATAATATCTAGTTGTGCACTTGTTTTTCACATTATCATTTTGTGCACATACTTATGGAAAGCTTAGCTCATGTCATGCTAGTTTCGTGATTTTATGATCCACCGTAGTGAAATCTTCAATTGGTATCTTCATTGATATCATACAATTGGATAATGAGTCATGGAACTAACTCCTTAGGCTATTAATCTTCTCTGGAGCTATATTATTTTGCAAGATCTTTTAGGTGCAAGACCTTTTAGGTGATTTGATTCCAAAGGGGGAGAAATAAAGATCAAAGCAAGGCATGTTCCCAACAAAGGGGGAGAGATGTTCCCAAGAAGGAAAAGTATATTCAAAAAGGGGGGAAATGACTACGGAATAAAGTCAACATATGAGAGAAGAGTAGCAAATAGGGGGAGGAACAAAGGGGGATCATGGTCATGGTTTTAGGGGGAGGCCAAGCCGTCATTGGATGATAATAAGCATCCAAGCAAGTGTAAGTGGTTAAATTTGTCAATTCTTGCAAATTTTATGCTTGCTTTGATTGTGTTGTCATCAATCACCAAAAAGGGGGAGATTGTAACGAACATGGCACCATTTATGCCATTTCGAGTGATTTTGGTGATCGTATGACAACGAAATCAATGGAACTAATGGTTTTGTTAAGTGAACATTTCTAGATTCCAGGGATGAAGTAAAAAGGCCATACAAAGCAAAACACGAAGAAAGAACTCAAAGAAACGCTGAATTGGACGAGTTCTACTGAAATCAGTAGCACCGGAAGAACCGATGCCTAAGCATCGGTGCATCCGATGGTTGTCAGAAGATTCGACGCCCTCGCTTTGGCACAAGTCTGTGCGCCTCTAGAGATCAAGTGAAGAAAGAAGTGAAGCATCGGACGAACCGACGGTGTCAAGAGAGGCATTGGTGCATTAAGTGTAAAATGTTCCAGAGACGATGTCAAGCGAGCAGGAGCCACGCCTTCAGCACCGGTTGAACCGGTGGTGCATCGGAGCATAGCACCGGTGTAATGACGTCAGCAGGAGAAAAAGAGGTCCAACGGCTAGTTGAGTGCTGTGAGTGACCGGTTTAACCGACACCCAGTCATCGGTTAAACCGATGGTGCTGCAGGCAGTTCATCAGAAGCTCAACGGCTACTTCAGGTCTGAGAGTGACCGGATGAACCGATGACACCCCATGCAGAGGCATCGGTTCATCCGATGGTATGCTGTTTTCTGCTGACCGTTGGAGCAACGGCTACAAGACTTGGTGGCCTATATATATGCCTCACCCCGGTCATTTTGAGTTTGCTGGAGTTGCTAGACATCCCACACACACCCAAGAACACCTCCAAGCCATCCAAGAGCATAGAGTTCAAATCCTTAGTCCTTAGCACAAGCTTTGTGAGTGTTAGTGCTAGGTTAGCTCTTGAGTGAGTGATCAAGCAAGGTTTAGATCCTTGTGTTGTGGTTCTAAAGTGAACCAAAGTTGTATCACGGTGCACCGGCCTCCTTCGAGCTTTGGTGGCTCGCCAGCAAGTCAACGACCCTCCGGCTTGGTGTAGAGCGGCGTCGACGACATTGTGCGGGGGACGGAGACCACTCCTTCGTGGGCAATCTCCCTTAGTGAAGATCGGGATCAATGTGACCGTGATTGTGTTCATGGGAGAGACTTGATTGCCGGGAAGCGATACTCTTCGTGAGTGCTTCAACAACGTGGATGTAGGGGCGCCTTTGTGGCAAACTGAACCACGGGATATATCCTCGTGTCGAGAGTTCACTTCCTCTCATACCTCTCCTTAAGCTTCCACATTTCATATTGCAACTTGTGTGCCTTTACTTTCTTAGTATAGTATCTTGCTAGGATTGGCTATAGGTTGCAAAACTCTTTTGGGATGAGGGTTTCACACTAATGTGAACCGTAGTTGCACATCTAGATAGCTTGTTTTAGTTTAAGTTTTGTGCAAACTAGTTGGAGCCATAGGTTAAGGTTTTAAGAGTGCCTAATTCACCCCCCTTCCCCTCTTAGGCTAGAGCACCCGATCGCTTTCACATCTCGACCTAGATGAGGGAGGAAACCTGGTTGACCAAAAGCTTTATCATTCTATGATTGGTAGTTTGCTTTATTTGACCGCATCTAGGCCCGACATCATGTTTAGTGTTTGCATGTGTGCACGATTTCAAACCGCACCTAGAGAATGTCATTTGACCACCGTCAAAAAGATCTTGAGATACTTGAAATACAATCCTAATATTGGCTTATGGTATCCCAAGAGTGCTCATTTTGACTTGGTTGGATTTTCGAATTCGGATTATGCGGGGTGCAAGGTTGATAGGAAAAGCACTTCCGGTGGTTGTCAATTTCTTGGAAGATCTCTTGTTTCTTGGTCTTCAAGAAGCAAAATTCCGTGGCTCTTTCAACCGCCGAAGTGGAATATATTTCGGCCAGAAGTTGTTGTGCACAACTTTTATGGATGAAGCAAACTCTTCTTGATTTTGGTGTGAAATTTGATGAGATTCTATTATTGTGTGATAATGAAAGCGCCGTGAAAATTGCAACTAATCCAGTGCAACATTCAAGAACCAAGCATATTGATATCCGTCATTATTTTTTTAGAGATCATGTGAACAAGGGTGATATCAAAATTGATGGAATTAGCACGGATGATCAATTAGCGGATATATTCACCAAGTCTTTGAATGAATCTCGATTTTGCAAGTTGAGAAATGAGTTTAATATCATTGACTTCTTAAATGTGGCTTGAAAACTATCACATGTGGCATATGGTTCTCACATGCATCCTTTGTTTCAATTTTCTGAATTTTTGAGGTATTTTTGAGTCATTTATGAGTTTTCAGGATTTTACTCGATTTATTTTTGATTTCTTGTTGATACTCGCTCAAATGAGTCTTTGGAAGATTTTCATGCAAGTTTTGAAATTTTTGGATTTTTATATGAGCAATGATCCTGATTTGAAGTTAAAATGGTGAAAATTGAAAAGCTCAGACTTGTCAGATTTTCGGTAGCGCGGACGGTCCGCCGGTAAGAGGCGGACGGTCCACTGTTCATGGGATTTGTTCACCAGAGGCTCTGCAGAGAGGTTTCAGCAGCTAAAATTGTATAGCGGACGGTCTGCCAAAGGACCGCGGACGGTCCGCGGGTCACCGGTGCAACCGGTTTGCATCGGATACACCGACAGTTTGTTCTCTGAGCAAGGCGCGGACAGTCCGCCATTGGACCGCGGACAGTCCGCTACTGGACAGTTTCACGGGATTGTTGAGTGCGCCGGCGGACGGTCCGCCCAAGGACCGCGGATGGTCCGCCCGTGCGCAGAGTTGTGGAGTCGGCCAGTCTTGATTTATAATGGGCTATCTCTTTGTCCTTCTCCACAAAACCGACCCACACCATCCCAATAGCCATCGCTTTGTCTCTCAAGCACGTGGAAGAAGCTCTTAAGGGGGAGAACTTTTGGCGTGATTCCCGGACGGTCCGAGCACATCCCCGGACACTCCGCGACATCCTACACCATGTCCTCTCGGTGTTTTGTAAAATCCCTAACTCTTGTTCTTGGATTTCATCATTGGAAAGAGTTAGGGTTAGGTGCTCCGATATGTTATTTAGCCATGGATTCATGAAAATAGTTGGGGGAACTTGTTTCTAGTGATGAGGAGATGCTATGGTTAAAATTTGGTTGGTGGATTTGATCTAGAACTCGCATTGTGATTGAATCAAAATTTGGGCGATTTCAAGTTACTGCACAGAACAGATGGGTCGCGGACAGTCCGCCTGCTGACCGTGGACGGTCCGCCGTGGTAGTTCAGTGAACTGCGGACGGTCCGCGTTCAGAGTGCGGACAGTCCGCCATTGGCAGATCTTTCAGACTTAGTGCTAATTGACTTGTTCCTTTGGGTTTTGCTTCTAATGCATGGATAATTGTTCTTATGGTTAATCATTGATATCAGGCCACCTCAGAAGATACAGAAGGCCACTGCTTCAGAGGGATATGTGAGTGCAAGCACACTCCTTTCAGGCCGTTCAAGAATGACACTGCTTTTCTCTTGAGGCCCCTGACTCCTTTCCCAGGTGATGATATGGATAAGGGAGGACATGAGCATGATCAGGATGGTGGTGATGATAGTGATGTTGATGCTCACATGGGAGCAGCTACAGCACAGCATGCCATGCCACCTCCACAGCCTCCCGTGTAGCAGCAGTGGGCTCCTCCAGCTGGCTACTTTGATCCATATTTCGCATCCATGCAGCAGAGCATGTCATCTCAGATTGCGGGTTTGGCTAGCCAGATGCAGAGTCAGATGAACCTTGGCTTCCAAAACATGCAGTAGCAGATGTTCCAGCCTATGATGGCTCAGATGCAGGGGGTTCAGGAGAGTCTTCACTCTGACATAGCAGCCCTGGACTCACGCTTTGAAGATATGCCTTCTTCTGAGCAGTTTGAGCAGCTTGAGCAGAGGCAGCAGCAGCTAGAGTAGAGATTTGACACTTTCAGTGCTGCCTTCACTGGGTTCTCTGATCACTTCTACTCAGTGTTCCCGGCTCCAGTGCCGCTTCCAGAGTTTTACCCGCACTAGCCGTTCTACCCACCACCACCTCCTCCGCCGCCGATGGATTGACCTTCTTGGCAATTGATGCCAAAGGGGGAGATGGGCTTTGGAGTACTTGGATCTAGGGGGAGCTCATGGACTTCATTGGAGATCATTCACTTTTTAGCTTCTGCTTGCTACACTTGCTACATTTGTGTTAAACTATTTGTCCTGCATTGCACGTTAATTTATTATCTTGCATGGATTTGTGGTTTGGATTTGAACATTTAGTTTGTAATGTGTGATTGAACTTCGTGGCTTGTAATACTCTTATGGGTTTTGTTCATCTTGTGGCTTGTTGAGGTCGTGCTAATCTTGTAAAGTTCTTATCATATATATCTTGTATTTTGTATGCCTCGATTTCCACTTGTAGGGGAAACTCCATCAACCAAATTTCATATATGTGTGCTCTTGGTATTCATCCAAAATTATATGCACATATCAAGGGGGAGTTCTCTCTACTCATCGAACCTTGGTGAATTTATTCATATCATATTCTGAAATTTTCAAGAAAAATGAGTAAGTTCTTCCAAAGTTCAATTCTAAGTCCACCTTATGCCTTGTGTATAAAGTTGACTTGAACACCTTTTATCACTCCAAAATTTAGTGTTGTCATCAATTACCAAAAAGGGGGAGATTGAAAGCATCTAGGCCTCTAATTCGAGTTTTGGTAATTAATGACAACGGTTTGTGGATTAATGATTTCATTTGATATAATGAGCATAGGTTGATCCGCGGATGAAAGGGATTTGATTGTGAACGTATGGAGTTTTGGAGATGATGTGGAAAGCTCGGGCTCAAGGCAAAGGTATCAAATAGGGCTTTTGCATTTTACCGGTCATAAGGCGATTAGTGGATGAAAAGTGACCGGATTTATTGGATAGATAGCCGTACTATCAAGAGGGGTCGTGTACTCGTGATTGACGGGTCTTTAGTGCCATTTTGCTCAAAATGTCTAGATGCATGCATGAGGGCTAACGACATTTTGAAAAAGTTTGAAAAAGATCAAGTTTGAGTGCTGACGGTCCGCCCCTGTACCAGAGAGCATGTTTGGCTCTGGTGGAAACTAAATTTGGCTAGCGGATAGTCCGGCCCAGGTGGGCGGACAGTCCGCCACTCTAACTCAAAATGTACCAGAGAGGATGTTTCTCTGGTTGGGCTGATGTTCTGGGCGGCAGACGGTCCGCCCCTGGGGCGCGGACGGTCCGCATGCTATTTGACAATTTGAACCAGAGACGTTTTGGTCTTTGGTGGTTTTCAAGGTTGAACGGCGGACGGTCCGCCCCTGGGGCGCGGACGGTCCGCCGGTCTTTTTCAGTTTGTACCAGAGACGATGTTTGTCTCTGGTAGGTCAGATCTTTTAACCGCGGACAGTCCGCCCCTGGGGCGTGGACAGTCCGCCTGACACTCAATGATTTCACTCTGACTTACTGGTTTATAACGGCGGACAGTCCGGTTTTTGAACCGCGGACGGTCCGCAATTTCACAGAAAAGAGTGTAATGGCTAGTTTTTGAGAGGATGGCTATATATATACCCGATGTCCGGCCATTGGGTGACTCTCTTGGCCATTTGGACTACATTCTTGACACTATAGAGCTAAGCCACCGCTCTCTCACACACACTTGCTTAGAGATTGCATTCTTGAGAGTGTGAGAGCATCCTAGTGCATTCCATCAAGAGTTTGATCTTTGTGGCACTAGGGAAACTTCAAGAAAACGTCATCGACTTGTTACTCTTGGGAGTTGTCACTCCCTAGACGTCTTGGAGAAGAGGATTTCATGGAGCTCCTCCAAGGAGATTGTTGAGGAGCCCCGATTTCGGTTGTGAGAGGTCTTGCGCTCACCTCACCGGAGTGGTGAAGAGCAACTCTAGTGGAATCGAGGTGTGGAGCGGTTCCTTGATTCAAACCGGCTCAAGATCAAGAGGTTCTTGATAGAGGAGCGGTTGATTCTTGGAATCCATCTCAACGTGGATTAGGGGTGACCGGCAAGTCATCGACACCACGGGATAAAGTCTTGTGTCAAGCTCGGTTATTTCTTTGCTCATTTCAATTCTTGTATTTACATTTGAGCAATTTACTTTACTAGAGCTTGTGTTGTACCTTGTCACCCTAGGTTGCAAACCCAAACTAGAGATAGTTGTAGCAAGACATAGGGCCTTCTTTTGTTACTAATTAAATTTCTCTAGTCTTTGTGGTTTTAGTTTTTAAACCGCCTATTCACCCCCCCTCTAGTCGGTGTTCTTGATCCTACAGAGGTCGGTCGGCCCCACTTTGCAGTCCCTCACGCCCCAGCTTCGCTTGGAAGACAAGCACACCGACCTTACCTGCTTACAACTGACGCTACGGGGATTAACTGTCGAGAACCGACCCTGGAAGGCTATAAATAGAAGCACCATCCATCACTTCAACACACACCATTAGAGCTCTTCTCTCTTCACTTGTACTTTCTAGAGTAGGTTAGTAGTTTGGGAGTTAGAGTCGAGTCATGCTTTCTCGGGATTCCGGAGTCGTCGGAAGTCTGGTATAGCTCTTGTATCTTTCTTTTGACATTGTCAATATAAGTTATCTTCTTTATTTTTCCGAGTCAGCTTTACTTTCCGTTGTCTTTTATTTACTCAAGTCTGAGTGTTCAGCTTGAGCGCGGAAGATTTCCTTTAGCTTAGACTAAGTTACCTTCCTTAGTAATCGGGATCTTATCTTACGGATTTTCTCGTCCGGACTAGAGTATCTCAAGTTAGTGCTCTAGGTTGAGGGGGATTTCTCTCGAAGCCCTCGAGAGAAATCCTAACACCGAGTGCAGACGTGGTGTCTGGTCTTAGTGTTAGCTAGAAAGTGTGTTCCACCCCACGGAACCGTTGTGGTAGTCGGTAGGTGGTGACAGCCCTATCCGTCCTTTGTAGTCCACCACATTCGGGTGTTTTCATAGCAGTAGTACAGGTTGCCGTTGGACTCCCCTCTCATCCCTTTCTGAAGTCCTTCCTCTTCCAGCCGCCGAAGTAAGCTCTGCTTTCCCGAGAACTAGTTAGGTGTTTAGTCTAATCTAGAGAGGCTAGCTCGATAGTTCAGAAGTGTATCAGGTGTCTTATCTCGCTCGTTGTCCTCCCAGCTGCTACCTCTCTAAGGACTTGAACCTCCGTGTGTCACTCGGTCATCGCCTGGCCAATTATCTCATTCATTTGTCTGGCTTACCCCCGTCTAGTTAGTCGGACGAATAAGCTATTACGGTTATCATTTGATTTACGGTACTCTTTACCATAGTGCTTCCCTGAGGAAAAATACGATACCCTAGAATACTCCAAGGTGATGTGCTACAGTGGTGATTCTGTGCGCTTGCAGAATATCTATTCTATCGGGCATACGAAACGCCAACAATCATCTAAAATTGTTATTTGGGCACTTTTAATATGTATCAATGCCTTTCAGCTATCACATGAACTTGTATATTTGCATGAGAAATTTTATAATTCCAAACAGATTATATCAAACAAGTAGAAGTTGCAAATGCGTACAATTTACCTAAGGCCATTCATTCATTCCAAAGTTCTTGAACCAGTTCACTAAACTTTACAAAAGCACGGCATGCAAGTTGAATAGGCAGTACATTCACACAAAAGTCACCATCAACCAGTAGTGAGGATAGTTATAGCCAAGCTCACAACATTGCCTACAAGTAACTACATAAGAGATCCCATCAACAACACTAGTAGGACCAAAACAGTGTGAAGTGAATTTCAACTACACTTGGACTTCACCTCTTTAGAACAACACCAAACAACATGGCCACCAGAGCTCCAATCATGCAGATTAAAACAATCCAAACCCTCTTTTTCTCCTCAATACTTCACAATTGCTTGAAGGGCATAGCAACAGGATTGTGAGAACCTCCACCTAACATTTAGTTCTTTTTCTCTACCAACTCTTCATTGCAAGCTCTGCCATCATCCACCATGTTGCTATCAGCCTTCTCCGTGAATTGTGCAACCATGTCCCGTAGTGTCAGTATCACCTCTTGAGCCCTCTTTGGCCACTCCTCATCCATCCATTGCAGAAGTCCACACCTCTGGGATTTGTCATGAATAAGACAATACCATTTTGACAAACAAAATTGTGATCAAGCATCCACAACTAGGGAAAAGCACTTTGTAGCATTGAGTGAAAAAAGCATAGCAATGTTTACCTTTAGGTGCCATTTGAGGATCGCATGACGCTATGTTTGCCTTCCCAGGCATACGTGCAACAGAGAGGCATATCATGGCAACAAAACACCAATGGTTCTTTGACACCCCCCCCCCCCCCCAAAGGTGAATCCTATGAAAAAATTTTAGGAACATAACTGGACGAGGATCGCTACCAACATGAAAAATTTTTAGGACAAATATTCCATCCTAATTCGTACAAAAATCATAAATCTAACATATTCGTATCGGTAGATGGAAACCCTACGGGTAGGTCAAAAGAAACTCACCGAGGTGGATGGGGTCGACTAGTCATCAGAGGAGTAACTGGAGTGCTTGTCGGACTGTCCTCCACGCGAGGATGCACCGCCGCTAGCAGATCCACCACTATGCGCCATCAACCTCCTCGAATGAGCGCTAGAGGAGGCGGGCGAACCAATGGACCTGCGGGAAACAAGTCTCGACCATCTTGCCGTGCTGGTCGTGCACCACCAATGACTCTTTGTAGAAGGCGCAGCGGGCGAATGGATTCGCCGAGCAGCACTCAAACGGGTTGTCTACTCCTCCATCAGGTCCAGTGAGCTCACCTCGATGGAGGTCAAGGGGGAAGGGGCCCAGAGACAGGAGGGAGAGGGACTGCGGCTCAAGCTGCCACGCCTCATTCTGGCCATCCCTATGGTGGCGTAATGGCTTCGCCCAGTGACAGAGAAGGAGAGGGAGGAGATGGTGCGGGCAAGGGATAGAGAGGAGAGAGCTACCGATGTATGAATGACCCGTCACCGCTAGGGTTTCGATGGCGTCACTAATGTGGTCCAAGAGGTGGGCTCACCATATAAGTAGGGTGCAACCAGACACCGGACCACCTTCTCCACCTATGCAAGCCACTCACTTAGCTAGAAACCAAACACAATCCTATCTGGGCCAGCATTCGCGTAGCATCGAACAAAACAACACAACTTGGCTCTATTTACAAACTTGGGCTTCCCAGGCTAGAAAACTAAGCATGACTGACCTTAGCCCAGCAACCAAATAGGCCCTCACATGCTCGATATGTACTTATAGTAATGCTCATCGTTGTGCCCATATATATACCCTTATAGTAATGCTCGATATGCCCATATATATGGATCGTAAATGGATTCTTTATGGTAAATCTACCAAAATAGATCCGAGGAGTTAGAAAACTTAGGAGTTGAACGATCCTCAAATAGGTCAGAAAATCTCTGAGTGTTTTCTAACTTGTGATGGCAAATAGGATATAATTGCTATCAGAAGTCTATCTGTAACAACTATGATAGTATGAATAAATATTAAAGATCTAAAATTACTCCTCTAAACTATAACCTAAATCTGGATAATTAAACTGTTCATTTCTCCTCAAACTATACCCTTTAATTTGAATTACCCTCTCTCCATACATAAGTTGAGTTTAAGTTGAAATTTTACAACATGATATTACACATCATAACACATTTTATTAATTTATTATTATTATTTTGGTAAGGTTAGGATATATAATAGTAAATAAATTATTGTAGTTTACAATAATGGAAAAATAATGATGAAAAAATTGTAACCATTTCTTTAATATGCATTATGATGTAAAATTTAAAATTAAAACTTAACTTTTGGGATAAAACATTAAAATTAAAATTCAACTTGTGTACGGAGAAATATAAGATAAATTGAGAAACAAAAGATTTATATGAATCTATACTGAGAAATAAAAGATTTATATGAATCTATAACGGATCCACATCGGGCAGCCTGTTCGATTGAGCTAAATCAGCCGGTGCTAGCTGCATCTTGTGAGTGCGGACACTATAGCAAACACTGTAGTGTAATGTGAAAAACGGCGGGGAACACTGTAGCATATAGTGAAAAATGCTGGAATCCGGCCATCGGTGGCCGGCAAAACCAGCCAACCGAACGGCGCCGGGCTCGCCTGCAAGATCCATTTCTCAATTTACAGTAAATTGAAAACCAAAAGATAAAATGAACTAAGCGGAGTAAATTGAATAACAAAAGATAAAATGAACTAAGCGGTACAAATGAACGTTTAGAGGGAAAATAGAACCAAGACAAATTAGATTGTGCACTGTTTATTTAGCTTGTCAGGCAACCAACCAGCCAACCAATCAACAATATTTTTCTTTCACACTAAATTAGTATCAGCCACCAGCTGTAGCTTTTATGTAAAGTGTGCTGTCAGTGCCGACACTACCTCTCATCCATATAAATCTATGTAAACCATGCTGCTAATGCAGATACTACCTCTCAGAATCTATGTAAACCATGTTGCTTCATATGAGAACGAATGCATTGAAAAAAAAACGTTTGCATATTCAAAACACACAGCGTAGCTCCTCATAAAAAAAACGTAGCAAAAAGGAGATAGTTTTAGGCCAGCCTCAATACAGTTTTATGGGAGTCTTATGGTATTAAAATTCTTGACACATCAACATTTTTGCTGACATGACAGTCTATTAAAGAGGGGAGAAAAAAATCGTTTCATCACCATGAAACGGCTCGGGCACGACTACCTAGTCCGATGAAACAGAATGAAACCTGCACTGAGGTTGTCCGCACTCGTCATACTCTAAATCCATCCTCTAAACAGAATATTACATCCTAGTCATTAATATTCCCTCCTCTATATACAGTTTTCCACATCAATTCATCATTTATATTCATCCTTCGTATATTCATCCTCCATACTAACTACTAGAACACAGGTGTCACACGTCATTCTCTTTTTTTATTTTTATTTTTTTTTACCACCCGCTGGCCCCCATCCCCCCTCTCCCTCTCCCATTCCGTCTCTCCCTTGCCCCGAGCTCTGCTCCCTCGATGGTCCAGGCGCCGGCGAGCCCTCCTCTCTTCTCCCTCGATGGTCCAGGCGCCGGCGAGCCCTCCTCGTCCCGCCCTTCTCCCGCGGCGCACCCTCCCTGCTCTCTCTCTCTCTCTCTCTTCTCTCTCCCTTGCCCCAAGATCTGCAGCAGCAGCTGCAGCGGTGGCAGGGAGATGTCTGGCCGGCGGCCGCGCACACGGGCCGGCGCAGCGAGCGGAGGCGCGGCCGTGGTGAAGCCTCCTCGAGCTCAGCCATGCCGGGGAGAAGGGGAGGGCCGGCCAGATCTGGCTTTCCCGGCGCGGCGTTGGGAGCCCCCTCCCCCTCCGCGTCGAGGCCCTGCTCGAGCGCGCTGGGGCGGGGGATGAGCCCGGCCACGCGCGCGTCTGCGTCCCCGGCTCGGCGCGCGCAAGGCGAGCTCCCCGGCGCGCGAACGGCCCCAGTCCCTACCCTGGTGGCCACGCGACGCGGCGCCATGGCGGGGCGGCGTCGAGCTCCGCTGCGCGCCATGGAGGGCCGCCCCGAGCTCCGCCGCGCGCCATGGCGGTCGTCGTCGCCCTCGACGGAGGCTACGGCGGGCGAGCTCCTCGGATCCGCGCGCGAAACCGAGCCCTTGTCCCCTGCATCCCGCGCCGACGAGCGGCGGAGCTCCCTCCCCGGATCAGCGCGGCGGCCCCCCTCCCCTGCATCCTCCACTCGCTCGCGCGCAGGGCCATGGCGGTTGCGGAGTCCGAGGCCCGCCGAGCCAGGGTGACGGCGGAGCCGGCCAGATCTAGGCGCCGGCGCCTCGCCTCCCTCCACGGGCCGCGCCGCCGCCTCCCTCCTCAAGCTCCTGTCCGGCGCGCGCGGACCTCCACCCCCTCCCTCCTCTCCGGCGCGCGCAGCCCTCCCCTCCCTCCACGGGCCAGCGGAGCGGCGCGGGCCTGCACGCGGCGGGGCGGCCCCGCGCGGCGTCCAGCGGCGTCCAGGCGCGGGAGGAGGCGGGGAGCAACGGCCGAGACGGGCTCCGCGCCACGGCACCGCGTAGCGGACGGCCACTACCGCGCTTGATTTGGCGTGCGGGAGCGCCGTCCGCTACGATAGCGTCGCCGCTGCAGCACAAAAAACTGTAAAGATGTCCGCTATACGTTTTACAGTGCCTTTTACAGGCACCGGTGCGGACAGCCTGAGAGCTTCATCGTTTCATCAGGGATCCAGTCCACCCCTTGTCGCACTCGCGCGCCTCCAAATCGGCCGTCACTTCCAAATCCCTCTTCTCAGGCGAAGAGGATAGCAATTTGGAGCAGATCTCGGTGAGGGAGATGTCAGGCGGCGCTCGTCTTCTCCAGAGACTCCCTATTCCCCATCCTCCGCCTGCCCCCTTCCTCCTATCCGGCCTCCACCATTCGCAAGCAGAGATAAAGAAGGGGAGACATATCTGGTGCAATCATGGAACTGGTGAAATCACCGTGCAATTAAACTAAAAAGGTCTTCAAAAAATTCTAAAAAGAATCATGAATGTACATCTCGGTCTATCCCATCTACATATAAATTTCCACGATCAAATTCATCTTACACTTGCAGTTACAAAAAAGACAAATTTGGGCTGCATTTGAACGTTAATGATTGTCAGAAAATTTGTCTTTTTTTAACTGTAAGTGTAAGATGAATTTGATCGTGGAAATTTATATGTAGATGGGGTAGACCGAGATGTACATTCATGATTTTTTTCAGAAGTTTTTTAAGACCTTTTTAGTTTAATTGCACAATAATTTCACCAGTTCCGTGATTACACCAGATATGTCTGTATCCGGGGCTCGTATTTCCCGTCCCCGTCACGGCCGCGACCTCGGCAGGAGCCCATGGGAGCAGCAGCCCCAAGCTGGTGGTAGACTGGTAGTGGGGAGATCCGGCCGTGACCTACTGCAAGCCAGGCCGCAGCCCCACCACCCAGTCAACCTGCTGGGATCCGCCAGTGCATTACTTTCTTGAGCAATTTCAACCTGCATTTTGTGTTTCCTGGCAATTGCAGCCATTTGTGCATCTCTATATAATAGTTTACTTCTTTTGTGTCTACGACTTGCTGCTTATGCTTGCTGTCTCAGACTTTCAGTAATTTTTTTTTGACAATTAAATATTTAAATTACTCAAGTTCGAAATTTATGGACCTTTATAGAGCCATTCCACTTAGCAAGTTAATGAGTACAGCCAACGAGAAAACAAAGTCTAATTTCTATCAGCAAGTCTAATTCCTTAGTGGCAACAACGTTTATTTAGATACAATTGCAAAAGGCCATAGAGTTCTTATGGCATATTTGATCACAACATAAGATACATATATTAAATGATGCATCCGGTCTATGAAACTGTGTGACGAAACTATGTACTAGTTTCATTTCTCTATGATACATCCGGTCTATGAAACTGTGACGAAACTATGTACTAGTTTCATTTCTCTGAAAAGATGACATAGCAGTATAGGTAATAGTACATTAAAACCCCAACTGAGACTGGCATTAATGATCACATAAACGAGACAGCTTGTTTCATTTTTTTGGCGACCGTGGCTAAGTGCGGGTACGTTTTTCATTAAGAGAGAAAAGCCTTTTTCATTCAAACACTACATTTGATTTTTTTGGCGACCGTGGCTAAGTGCGGGTACGTTTTTCATTAAGAGAGAAAAGCCTTTTTCATTCAAACACTACATTTGGAGAACGTATGCAACTAAGATACGTGACGATGAAGCTTAGCTGCCTTGCTACCTAAAAAGTGAAGTAAAGAAGATACATTCATTATACATAGTACTATCGATCCATATATAATGCATGTTATTTATGAGCAGTACATACATCATCACTCGCTCGCTCCCTCAGACCCTGGCCGTGGGCTTGTCGCCCGCCGCGCCTGCTGCATAGTCCGCCGGGTATCCTCCGCCATGCGCCGCCGCCGCCGCCGCCGGGACGAGGTGGTTGCCGAAGAGCCCCGCGTGGAGCATGAGCACGTAGAGGAGCTGCGTGAATGCGAGGATGATGACGAAGGCCTCCAGCACCCGCGGTGGCCCCCGATGTGGATCTCCTCGCAGGCGAGCCCGAAGGCGAGCGCCGTGATGGCCCAGGCGATGAGGGCGGAGGCGGCGCTGTCGGCCAGGGTGTCCCCGCGCCAGGAGCGCACGTGGTGGATGCCGGCCAGCTTGGAGGCGGCGCCCACGACGCCGGCGAGGATGGCGAACACCAGGAAGTAGAAGGTGGCGCCGTTGCCGGCCACGCCGGGGTAGTTGGTCTGGCCGTTGATGAAGTGGTTCAGGTTCCAGCTGGCGAAGCCCACGACGACGATGTACATGATGAGGTTGAGCACCAGCAGAGGCGCGAGCATGGTGCGGCCCATCATCCCAGCCATATGGCGGAGCAAGACGGCGATCGGAGTTGGGGATCGATATGATCGAGTTGGATGGATGAACAAGACACGACGGCGGGCAGCCGGCCAAGCTGATCGAGCGGGATATATACATCGGAGCTACTGCTCTCCTAATATAATAGCAGGACGACACGTGTGCTGCACGGCCTCCAGGTGGTGGGACACGTGCCCCCACGCATCTCCAGCTAGCTAGCCTCGAGAATTTTCATCCACCTTCTTCTTCTTCAAGAGCTACCTGCTGCCTGCCTGCCTAGTCCGCGTGCGAGCGTCCCTAGCTAGAAGAAAGCGAGCAAGCGTGTAAAGGTAAAACCAGCACCAGCTCGCAGCTTGTTACGGGTGGTTAATTCCTCGCCGTTCCAGTTGCTTTTCTCTCTCACCACAGCCACCATATCATAAGATCTAATCAAATCTCGTGATTTTTAGACTTCATTTGTATTTTATAAAATTTAAAAATAATTCAGCAAATTTAACCTTACGTTCACAGTCATATTTGTGAATAAGATGTTCAAAATTCCTTTCATTTCCGGGTGAGATAGTAAGACGTTGTACTTTGTTAGTTGATTCTAGAGTAAACCACAAAAAGATCTCAGTGTGCCAGCTCCTTGGAACATTGGTGGCTCGCTGGCACGTCAACAACCATCCGACTTGATGTGGAGCGGCGTCAACAACTTTGTGCGGGGATGTAGAGACCCCCACTTTTTTGGTGAAGCTATTTAGTGGAAAACGGGATCAAGGTGATCGTGATTGTGTTCACGGAAGAGACTTGATTGCCGGAAAGCAATACTCTTTGTGAGTGCTTCAACAACATAGATGTAGGTGCGCCTAAGTGATAATCCGAACCACGGGATAAATCCTCACGTCGAGAGTTTGATTTCTCTCATTCCTACCTTTAGTTTCTGCACTTATTCTTGCAACTTGTGTGCCTTTACTTTTATAGAGTATTCTCTTAATAGAATTCGCTATAGGTTGATTAACTCTTTTGAAATGGAAGTTTCACACTAAGAAGAATTATAGTTGTACATCTAGATAGTTTATTTTAGTTTAAATATTATGCAAAATAGTTGTAGCCCCCTCACGATCACTTTCAGTGCCCCGGTCGGAAATCGAGCGCCAGGCCGCCAGCACGCTCGCGCTCGCGTGCAGGATTGGAATCCCGCGCCTAGCCTTCTTCGATCTCCTCCGCCAGACCAGCACCCTCGTCCTCTCCTCTTAGCTTCTTTCTGCCTCCTCTCCAGCTAGCATCGCTGCTAAATATAGTATAAGGGACGCCCACACAAACGCAACCAGCGCTCGTGCGCGACGGCGATCCTGGGAAATGCTCGGGCCGGCCGGTGATTCAACCAGTTTGATTGGATCCCCCTCCTCCGGCCGCTGCATCGCCGGCTTGATGCCGCCGCTCTCCATCTGATTCTTCCGTCGCAATGGTATTCAAGCATGCATGCCCGGCCCGTTTCTCTTTCCCGGCCGGCCTCTAGATCAAAATCGATCTCCTTTTTGCATGAATATAATCCCCTTTTCCTGCTGCATTGCTTCACGATCCAGCCTCGCCTCGCCTCTATTACCCACCCCCTTCAAATGTTTGCTGAAATGGCCAAACGCAACGCGGCACTGCTCGCTCCTCCTGCATGCGCTCGTCATCGGTTCTTGTTATATATCGCAGCCTCGCTCTTGGGACATTTCCATCGCAATCGGGTGATCAGGCAATCATGGCGTTACTAATGTCTGTTCCATTTCAGGCGTCCAAAAGCCGCTTTGTCGTGGGCTCTCATGTCTGGGTTGAGGACCCAGATGAGGCCTGGATGGATGGCTTGGTGGAAGAGATCAACGGGGATGAACTTGTCATAAACTGCACCTCTGGAAAGAAGGTAAATTGATCCTTGCCTCTTTTTGCGTGCGAATAATGCTCCATAATTTGCTTCTCATCTTCACGTAACGACGGCCGAAAACTACAGCCTTCTTTTTGGTTGTTTAAACAAATCTACACAACCGACCGGTGTGTTTAACTTGATGATCCAATCCTCCTGTAGGTGACTGCTAATGTGTCGAGTACCTATCCCAAGGATACAGAGTCTCCACGCGGTGGTGTGGAGGATATGACAAGGCTTGCATATTTACATGAACCAGGAGTGCTTCAGAACCTAAAGTCCAGATATGCGCTAAATGAAATATATGTAAGTTGAGTCTCTCAACACATCATCAGTGCAACAGGAGCATCTAATTGGTACATCTCTATGATGTCCCATTCTTATCCTCTCAATTGATCATGTTATGCTTAATTATTTTGAATAACAGATGATATGATGTTTATATTTTAATGACACTTTCATTAACTACTGCTGTCTCTCGAGAGCTTATGCACAACTTATACTTCCTACCTTGTTTCACTATGTTGTGCTCTTTTTTCCCTTGCCAGGGGTTTGCCTGTCAGACCTTATCTTGTTCACCCCGTAATAAATACTATGCTAAATAGCACATGCAGATCTTATTTTCCTACCTTATATCTTGAACAAACATATGACTTAATCATTTTTCTTTAAACAATGGTGTGCTTCGGCACTGAAACATTAATGCTAATAGATACTCCAGTGGGGATATTGTGATTCTCAACGCGTCCATTGTATTTCTGTTAAGAGTTCACATTTGGTAGGAGTTTGTACTTTTCTGATATTACTCATGCTTTTGCAAATTCTCTAATGGGTTGAATTCTTCTTCCAGACTTATACCGGGAATATCTTGATAGCTGTTAATCCATTTCAAAGACTTCCTCACCTATACAACAATCATATGATGGGGATTTACAAAGGCGTGGAATTTGGTGAGCTGAGCCCGCATCCATTTGCTATCGCTGACCGTTCGTACAGGTGAGTTTTCCTCATGCAAAAATCGTTACACATGTCACATTCTCACCTATGAATCCCTTATGATGCTCCATATGTTTCCTTTATCCAGACTTATGATCAATGACCGTATAAGCCAAGCAATATTGGTGAGTGGAGAGAGTGGAGCTGGCAAGACTGAAAGCACAAAAAGTCTTATGCAATATCTTGCTTTTATGGGTGGTAAAGCTCAAGCTGAAGGAAGGTCTGTGCAACAACAGATCCTGGAGGTGTGTTTTTCACTGGTGCTTTAATTTTTATGTTGGAGTTCTTTCTTTTGCTGCTAGCACACAAGTACTATGGCCTACCTGAGAACCAGGAAAGGTCACATGCCTGGGTTGGATTGAAATCATTTTGATTGGTTGTGAACTCATGCACCTCCTTTTTAAAGATTATTTATTATAGAATTATCAAAAAAGTTATCTTCTTAGCACTAATAAGCAGCAGTGCATTATTTACATGTATTTCTAATTCGCCTACTTGTTTGACAGTCCAACCCGGTTCTTGAGGCATTTGGCAATGCAAAAACTGTCAGGAACAATAATTCAAGGTAATGGACATAATGTGCTGCATCAATGCTCCTTCACGCTTTGGGTGGTTATTAAACTGCTTATGCAACTTCCTCTTTGATTTTAGAACTTATCTTAATTTTTTTACAGCCGTTTTGGAAAATTTGTTGAGATTCAGTTTGATGCAAATGGAAAGATATCGGGAGCTGCTATAAGGACGTATCTTCTAGAAAGATCACGTGTGTGTCAAATATCTGATCCAGAAAGAAACTACCACTGCTTTTACATGCTATGTTCTGCACCACCAGAAGTAAGAACATATTCACTCTAGCTGCTTTTCTGAAATCTTTTGATATATTTCATTTTTCATACTACTACGTTTGTCCAGTTAGACTTCTACAAACATTGTTTCAGTGAAAGTCTGGTAGCTGATACTATTCCACATTGTAAAAGTGTTAGTGAACTGTAAAAATAATCTCGAACCAATTCAAGCAAGAGATAATGCGTAACTTGAAATGCCATATTACAAGATTAGTTGTTTTCTTTTTTATATCATTATTTTTTCTGTAACCTCTGATGCACCTTTTCTCAACTGAATGTTTCTTCATAAAGTTTCTTTTCCCTCTTGAAATTATAAGTAGATCTGTTTGTCTATATCATTATATGTAGCTCTCAATATGCCTATCAGGATTGCAAGAAATATAAATTGGGAGATGCCAGATCATTTCACTATCTAAACCAGTCTAATTGTATTGCGCTTGATGGACTGGATGACTCCAAAGAATACATGGAAACCAGACGAGCTATGGGTATTGTGGGTATCAGTTCTGATGAACAGGTAAAACTAAGGTTTTGTCAACTATGAGTTTAGTACATCACTAGCAGAGGAACAATCTTCTACATGCAAATTTCTGTCCTGCAGGATGCAATATTTAGAGTTGTGGCTGCTATTCTTCATTTGGGCAACGTGGAATTTGCAGAAGGAAGTGAAGCAGATTCTTCAGTACCCAAAGACGAGAAATCTCAATTCCATCTTAAGACAGCAGCTGAGCTCTTCATGTACATTATTTATGTAACACTTTTGTTTAGGAAATTTATCTATAGTTCCTTTTGCGTTCCTTATATGGACACGTTCTGGCATTCTGCAGGTGCGATGAAAAAGGTCTCGAGGAATCTTTGTGTAAACGTGTTATGGCAACACGTGGGGAGAGTATTACAAAAAATTTAGACCCACGAGCCGCAGCTCTGAGTAGAGATGCATTGGCTCGGATAGTTTACTCACGTTTGTTTGATTGGTATGTTGGAAAAACGTCATTTCAAAATGTTAGAAGCTGCTGTATATTGTATTATAACTGGTGTAGGAATAGTAACACTTACAATAATTGCGCCTTTGACTTTTACAGGCTTGTAAATAAAATCAATAGTTCAATTGGTCAAGATCCTGATTCAAAGATTTTGATTGGTGTCCTGGACATTTATGGTTTCGAGAGTTTCTTGACAAACAGGTGCTTAACTGGTATGCCTTTGCATTTAATCTGCTGCTTATGTTCACATACTTATAGAGTCACATATATAAGTCTTGGTAGATTGGTTCTACGATTCATGTATTTTTTTTCCAACCTGGGGCCTTGCCCGAATTTCATTACTTAAAGCAACTTAAAGCAACAAAATTACACAGTTTTTCCACATGGGTAGAAGCAGACTTACGATTCATGTATGATTACACCTAAGCACTTAAGCTTTGGCACAGGTTCTGGTCATATTGCATGGTTCAAGTATAGATCACGTGAAAACCAATAAAATTCCATGGGAAGAAATAAAGGGTTTACTGCATCTGGGAGTAAAATTTATGAGCATAGATCTAAAGTTTGACAAACAAGATATATCACAGAAATCTACATATGTGATAATGTTTGAGTAAACCCCTCTTTCATGGCGAACCATTGCATATGAGTTAATGAAATCCTCCATACCTGTTGATCTGGATCATTTATAGACATGTAACGCAGAAGTACTGCTAACGACTGTATATAATAGCGAGTACAACATCACTTAAATGCAGATGTCACCATCTCCTTTTCTTTTATGAATGAATACCATCTCCATCTGTTGAGCCAAACAAAAAGCTTTCATCCTCTATTAAAAGATGGCATATACAGTGTAAGATGGTAAAAATTATTTGCTCTAGAAGTAGATGAGAGTTAGTAGCTATTGCATGAACAATCATATGCTTATGTCACGTTTAAAAGAAGTTAATTCTTATATGTTGACACTTTGATCTTCTGCAGCTTTGAGCAATTTTGTATCAATCTGACTAATGAGAAGCTCCAACAACACTTTAATCAGGTTACAGAAAGAAAATATCCTATGCTGACTCTTAATCTTATTTTATTTAGGTTATTTAACTATTTTATCCGTGAGTCCCTCTAATCTAACCACCATATGTCCCATGAACAGCATGTTTTTAAGATGGAGCAGGAAGAATATACGAAAGAAGAAATCGACTGGAGTTACATCCAATTTGTGGACAACCAAGAAATCCTAGATCTAATTGAGAAGGTGAAAATTTGGATTCTTGATGCAATGTCGTCTTAACAATTGGCGCATACTAAAAAGTGATGACATTTATTAAACTGGATAGTCTACATGTAGAATCCATTCGAGAAAAAAAATACATGTAGAATCTGAGCTAACTGCCTACTCAATTAAGCAATCTCTTGCATCCATGTATGAAAGAATAATGAGATGTATTCCTCCAAACCCTAGAAGGGTGGGATATATAGTTCCTATACATGGGCCTCTAGATGGGCTTCTATACATGGGCTCACATATACACCAACACCCCCCCGCAGTCTGAACTACCGGCGCAGCAGTGTTCAAGACTGGACAACAAGAAAGCCAACACCCCCCGCAGTCTGAACAACCGGCGTAGCGGTGTTCAAGACTGGACAACGAGAAAGAACACGCAGGGCAAATACCCCCCCCCCGGCAGCCACAACTAGCCACCTGCTACGTTGAGGCTGGAGCGAAACTCTGAGAAGATCGAGGAGGGTAGTCCCTTAGTGAAGATGTCGGCAAACAGGGAGGTGGTCGGGACATGGAGTACCCGAACATCGCCGATGGCGACCCTGTCGCGCACGAAGTGCAAGTCGATCTCCACATGCTTCGTCCGCTGATGCTGAGCGGGGTTGGTGGAGAGATACACGGCGCTGACGTTGTCGCAGTAGACGAGCGTGCTCTTGGCGAGCGGGCTGTGCAGCTCCGCCAGGACGCCTCCGCCACGCCGTTAGCGACAGCCCGGTTCTCCGCCTCGGCACTGGAGCGGGAGACAACCGGCTGCCGCTTGGACGACCAGGAGACCAGGTTGCCGCCCAGGAAGACGGCGTAGCCGGAAGTGGAGCGGCGAGTGTCCGGACAGCCAGCCCAGTCAGCGTCGGTGTAGACAACCAGCTCAGCAGAGGACGAGCGGTGAAGAACCAGGCCGAGGTCCACAGTGCCACGGACGTAGCGGAGGAGACGCTTCAGCGCAGCAAGGTGTGACTCCCGGGGATCATGCATATGGATACAGATCTGCTGAACAGCGTAGGTGAGATCCGGCCTGGTGAAGGTGAGGTACTGCAAGGCACCGGCTGACTCCGGTAGGCTGTAGGATCAGCCACAGAATCACCCAGATCAGCAGACAGCTTCGCCTGAGTGTCGACAGGAGTGGAGCAGGGTTTGCAATTAGTCATCCCAGCCCACTCTAGAATATCGAGTGCATACTGCCGCTGGTGAAGGAGAAGGCCAGACGGGCGAGGCTCAACAGTGACGTCCAAGAAGTGGTGGAGCTGACCAAGATCCTTCATAGCAAACTCCTGCAGCAGAGAGGAGATGACGCGCTGAAACAACTGCTGACTGGAGGCTGTGAGCACAATGTCATCGACATAGAGTAGCAGATAGGTGATGGATAAGTCTTTGTTGTTGGTCTTTGTGGTCCCTTGTACCCCTGCAGCATCTCTTGTACCACTGCAGCATCTTATAGTCCTTAGCATCTAGGATTGCAGGACAGCAGTTAGCATCTAGGTAGGACAGCATCTTTTCTTTCAGTTTGCTAGGACAGGAGGACAGCAGGAGCATCTTGGACTAGGCAGCTAGCTTGTGCCCTGGCTGGTTGTATAAATATGTAGCCGCCCCTCCCGTTGGATGGTATGGCATTGTGAGAGTGAATGAAAAAAAAACCCAGAAAACTTCCCCAACTTGAGTGCCATCCTCTCATCCATGAGAGTAACTATTGAATTGCTAACAATAGACAGTCTCATCCCCACGGCGGTAGATGAAGAGAGACGTGTCAGACTTGGCCTCGGTGAACCCCAATGTCAGCAAGAACGTGGCAAACCGAGAATACCAAGCCCGAGGAGCCTGCTTCAGACCATAGAGAGACTTGTTGAGCCGGCAGACCATGTCCGGACGAGTCGAGCGGGGCGCCAGCTTGTGAGGAGCAGTGGCGGCGATGTTAGGGTAACATGCTCACCCGAAGACCCGAAGGTGGTCGTAGCGAGGAGGGGTACCGAAAAGAGCGTGGTGTAGAATGGGAGCAGGAGAAGCAGTGGACGGAAAGCGGTTAAGCAAGTAGGTGGCGGTGTGGAGTCTCTCAGCCCAGAAGCGCGGGGGCAGAGAGGCCTGGATCAGAAGAGTGCGCATGACGTCGTTCGTCGTGCAAATCATCCGCTCAGCCTTGCCGTTTTGAGGAGAGGTATACGGACAAGACATACGCAGCTGAACACCCCGAGAGAGGAAGAAGGAATGGGAGGTGGAGTTATCGAACTCACGCCCGTTGTCACACTGGACGGCCTTAATGCTGAGGCCGAACTGAGTGGACACCCAGGCAAAGAAGTGGAGGAGGGTGGGGAAGGTCTCAGACTTGGCGCGCAAAGGAAAAGTTCAAGAGTAATGAGAAAAATCGTCCACCACCACCAGATAGTATTTATAGCCAGAAATGCTGAGTACAGGAGATGTCCACAGGTTACAGTGAACAAGATCGATCAAAGGCATGCGCAGCATGCGAAGAAGAAGAAGAAGAAAGTCTAATATGACGACCTAACTGGTGCTCAGTAGGAGCCCTAGTACATGGAACATCGGTACTACGACTGAGCTGAGCCAAAACGTCGCGGCCGGGGTGTCCAAGCCGGCGGTGCCAGGTGGTGGAAGACGGCGTCGCGGCAAAAGCAGCAGACGAAGAAGAGGAAGTCGAAGGTGGAGCAGCGGAAGCAGGAAGACGAAGGGTGTAAAGGGGCCCCGAGCTGTCACATCGGAGGAGCGGACGTCGGGAAGCCGAATCCTTCACAGTAAGACCAGAAGAGTCAAATTCGATAGAACAAGAATTGTCAGCTGTAAACTGGTGAATGGAAAGAAGGTTGTGAACCATCTGAGAAGCAATAAGAACATTAGGAAGGCGAAAAGAACTAGGAGCAGAACCAAAGGCGGTGTCAGGAAGGAAAGACCCATCACCAACCATGATGGAAGAAGGACAAGAGGGGTGTGAGGGTCGGACGGAAGAGAGGATACCGGCATCAGGGGTGGTGTGGAAGGAGGCACCCGAGTCGGCAATCCACTCGGTGATGACCGGCGGCGTCAGTCCCATGGTGCTGAAGGACTGCGCCAGAGCGGCCTGATCCCACCCCCCAGGCCATGTCGTCTGCTGGCTGGGCTGAGCGGGAGGGGCCTAGGACGGCGCGAACAGGGGAGAACCACCGGTGAACATGGCCGCCGGCTGCAGCTGAGGACGAGCCCCCCGGACCCTGAAAGGGCCACATCGAGATGTGCCCTGACTATGGGTTGCTGAAGGATGGCCAGGGCGTACCTCCAGGGGTAGGGGCAGGAGCGGGAGCGGGAGCCGGAGTCGGCGCGCCCCGACGGCCCCCAGCACCGCCACCGGTACCAGTGCCCCCAGAAGCAGGGCCACCAGTACCACCACCAACCCGTCCCTCCCGCCAACGACGTCCACGGCCCTCCCACCTCCGATCTGCCCGGCGGGAGCAGCACCAAGGAGGGAGGTGGCAGGAGCGGCGAAGGAAGTCGGTGGAGCAGCAACGAGCGCGGTGGGGGTGGACGAGGACGATCCGGGCGCGAGACCCCTGGTGATCTCCTCGAGGACGAGGTCGTCCCGGACCTACAGGAAGGAGGGGAAGGGCCTCTGGCGGGTGATCCATGTCTTCAGGTGGTCATAGTTGCTGCTCAGGCCCCGCAGGACATTGAACACCAAGACCCGATCGGACACCGGAAACCCAAGGTCGTGAAGAGCATCAGCCATGCCCTTCATCCTCCTGCAGAACTCACCAACGGTGAGGTCCCCCTGCTCGAAGGTGCGGAAGGTGGCGTCGAGCTGGAGAGCGCGGAACTCGGCGTTGCCGAGGAACTGCCCCTCAAGCGCCACCCAGGCCTGTCGCGCGGTGCCGCAGTGGGTCTTGACGATATCCTGAAGATTTAGGGAGATGGTCCCAAAGATCCAGGACATGACGACGCTGTCGAGGCGCAGCCACACCACGTCCCGCGTGTCGATCGGCGTGTCGAGGAGGACGTGGTCGTCGAGGGCGTAGCGGCGGAGGGCGAGGAGGCCCTGGTCCCGCTAGCGTCCGTAGGAGGACGTGGGGTCGAGGAGGACGGTGACCAGGGCCCTGATGTTCTGGACGCCGGCGGCCTGGAGGTGGAGCTGGGCGACCATGGGGTCGGTCGGGTCGTGCCGGGGTCCAGATCCAGCGGGCGGGGCCTGGTGGGAGGAAGAGGTGCCGTGCTCGGGGACGACGGGCAGTTGGCCGGACGAGACACGGAAGTAGTGCTCCGCCTCGGCGACCCGAAGAGCGAGGGAGTCGGCCGTGGCGCGCTCGCGCTCCCAAGCGAGGGCAGCCACGCGAACCCGCTCCTACGCCGCCGAAGCCTCCGACTTGGCGGCAAGGAGGGCCGCGGCGAGAGTGGCGTCGGCCTGCTGCCCACGGAGGGCGGCGGCGGCGAACGGAGCATCCGCGGGAGACATCCCGAGTCCAGACCACGTGGGCGTGAGTGCGGCCGACGCGGGGATGACCTCAGGAAGGGCGGCGTTGGCGGCAAGGCCCAGGGCACCCGCGGCAGCTGTGCCCCCCGCGTCCCCCGCGCACGCGGCGGCAGCAGGGGCAGGCAGGGGGCCCCGACGGCCCCAGGCGGCGGCAGCAGGAGCAGAGGAAGGGGCGGCGGCCCAGGCGGCGCTCGGAGCAGAGGAAGGGAGGGGAGGGAAGGAGGAGAGGGGAAGGGAGGAGGAGGCCGGCGGCTGCTGCTGGCGGCTGTAGAGAGAGGAGAGAGACCTAGGCTAAAGATACCATGTATGAAATAATGAGATGTATTCCTCCAAATACTAGAAGGGTGGGATATATAGTTCCTATACATGGGCCTCTAGATGGGCCTCTATACATGGGCTCACCTATACACCAACAATCCACATTCCTGTTTCAGGTTCATTTACCATCACAAAGACAATTTGTTCTCATATGACATGTTTGTAGGCCGGCTGCTTACTTGATTTTTGGTTCCTGCAATCTTATAAACTGTATAGCTATAGATATTCTATTATGAAGCTTGGCCCGTTATGTGATTTGATCATGCTATGGAATCTTATTTATTTTTCTGATTTATTTCATGTAGAAACCGGGGGGCATAATTGCACTTTTGGATGAGACATGGTATATGCAAACAAGTTTTATATGTATCTGTGTATTCTTTTATTTTCTCAGAATCCCAGGTATTTTTCTAACAGTTTCTTACTCGTATGCTACAGCATGTTGCGAAATTCAACCCACGAGACATTTGCTGAGAAGCTATATCAAAAGTTTAAAGACAACCCTCACTTCAGTAAACCCAAATTTTCACGGTCCGACTTCACTATTCACCACTATGCTGGCAATGTAGGTAACATGTTCTTGATGTACTTTTAAATATTAAGGTTGTTTGGAGGGTTTTATTTTAATTGTAGTAATTATGTGGTCTGTTTACATTCAAAACCCATTTGTGAAATCTCATAAACTTATTGAGATGAGATTATTTCTTGCGGCAATATTCCTAACTTATTGTATGACCATAGTTTGACTTCATGCAGTTAGAAACGGCTTTGATTTTTAGCCCCAGGGGGGGTGGGGGGGGGGGGGGCTAGCAAGGCTGTTCTAGTTTGGATAAATACACTCCGATTAGTCTGAGACTAAGCTCTCCTGCTTGTTCGATAAAAAAACCAGAGCACTGAAAGGATTTATCATTTTTAAAAGTTTTCAAAGTGACCTACTAATCGACAAATAGCTCTTTCTTAAATCAGTATCGAAATGAACGACTCAGCCAGGGGCATGATAGAACTACTAAGTAATGACGGGAATAATTAGTGTATTCCTCCAACCCTAGATGGGTGGGTATATATAGAACCTATACATGGGCTTCTAGATGGGCTTCTATACACATGAGCTCAATATACTCTAACACCCCCCGCAGTCTGAACTACCGGCGCAGCGGTGTTCAAGACTGGACAACAAGAAAGCTAACACCCCCCGCAGTCTGAACAACCGACGCAGCGGTATTCAAGACTGTACAAGATGAGAGTACAAAAGGGCAAATACCCCCCCTAAGCCACAACTAGCCACTGGCTACGTTGAGGCTGGATCGAAACTCCGAGAAGGTCGAGGAGGGCAGGCCTTCGTGAAGATGTCAGCAAACTGGGAGGTAGTCGGGACATGGAGTACCCGAACATCGCCGATGGCGACTGTGTCGCGCACGAAGTGGAGGTCGATCTCCACGTGCTTCGTCCGCTGATGCTGGACGGGGTTGGTGGAGAGATACACGGCGCTGACGTTGTCGCAGTAGACGAGCGTACTCTTGGCGAGCGGGCTGTGGAGCTCCGCCAAGAGCTGTCGTAGCCAGGACGCCTCCGCCACGCCGTTAGCGACAGCCCGGTACTCCGCCTCGGCACTAGAGCGGGAGACAACCGGCTGCCGCTTGGACGACCAGGAGACCAGGTTGCCGCCCAGGAAGACGGCGTAGCCGGAGGTGGAGCGACGAGTGTCCGGGCAGCCAGCCCAGTCAGCGTCGGTGTAGACCACCAGCTCAGTAGAGGACGAGCGGTGAAGTACCAGGCCGAGGTCCACAGTGCCACGGACGTACCGGAGGAGACGCTTCAGCGCAGCAAGTTGTGACTCCTGGGGATCATGCATGTGGAGACAGATCTGCTGAACAGCGTAGGTGAGGTCCGGCCTGGTGAAGGTGAGGTACTGCAAGGCGCCGGCCAGACTCCGGTAGGCTGTAGGGTCAGCCACCGGATCACTCAGATCAGCAGACAGCTTTGCCTGAGTGTCGACTGGAGTGGAGTAGTGCTTGCAATCAGTCATCCCAGCCCGCTCCAGAATATCGAGGGCGTACTGCCGCTGGTGCAGAAGAAGACCAGACGGGCGAGGCTCAACAGTGACTCCCAAGAAGTGGTGGAGCTGACCGAGATCCTTCATAGCGAACTCCTGCTGCAGAGAGGAGATGACACTCTGAAGCAACTGCTGACTGGAAGCTGTGAGCACAATGTCATCGACATATAGCAGCAGATATGCCGTCTCATCTCCACGGCGGTAGATGAAGAGAGACGTGTCAGACTTGGCATCGGTGAACCCCAGTGTCAGCAAGAACGTGGCGAACCGAGAGTACCAAGCCCGTGGAGCCTGCTTCAGTCCATAGAGAGACTTGTTGAGCCGGCAGACCATATCCGGATGACTCGAGTCCACAAATCACGCAGGCTGAGAGCAGTAAACAGTCTCTGACAAGGTGCCGTGAAGAAATGCATTCTTCACGTCCAGCTGGTGCACAGGCCAAGTGCGCGAGAGCGCAAGCGAGAGGACCGTGCGCACCGTAGCGGGCTTCACGACCGGGCTGAAAGTCTCATCATAGTCCACACCAGGCCGCTGAGTGAACCCCCGGAGAACCCAGCGAGCCTTGTAGCGCTCCAGTGTGCCGTCAGCCCGACGCTTATGCGTCCAGATCCACTTTCCAGTCACCACATTGCAACCAGACGGACGTGGCACGAGGTCCCACGTCTGGTTGGCAATAAGAGCCGCGTACTCCTCTTCCATCGCGCGACGCCAGTGAGGATCCGCCAAGGCGTCGCGGACAGAGGAGGGTACCGGAGAGACCCGCGGCTCTCCCTCGGTGGCGGAGAGAGTCGAGGCCTGGGACGTCATCCGCCGAGTCACCATGGGATGGATATGCCGAAGATCCCGATGAATGACCGGCGGGTGGTACACCTCCGGCTCTGCTCGAGAGGGTGCCGGAGGAGGCGGCGGCGGTGACGGCTCCGGTGTCTGCGTCGCAGGAGCCTCCGGAGCAGGAGGTGGCGCCGGTGTCGACGCGGAACGACGCCAGTACACCTGCACCGGCTCAGCTTACCGCTGCGGCGCCGGGTTCGGCGCCGAACGACGCCGGTACACCTACACCGGCTGAGCGTACCGCTCAGGTGCAGGGGAAGGCTCCGGGGCCGCGCGTGGCACAGCAGAAGACACCGGGTCCGTGCGCAGCACGACCGGAGGTCCGGGGGCCGTGCGTGGCGCAGCAGAAGACACCGGGTCCGTGCGTGGCACGACCGGAGGTAACGGTGGCTGAACCACCGGGTCAGTCGGAAACAGAGACGCCAGCTCGGGATCAGAAGAAGGTGTGGAGGAGGTGGAGTAGGGGAAATCCGACTCGTCGAAGACGACGTGCCGGGAGATCTGAACGCGGCGAGAGGTGAGGTCAAAGCATCGGTACCCCTTGTGGTCAGGGGAGTACCCGAGGAATACACAACGAGTCGAGCGGGGCGCCAGCTTGTGAGAAGCGGTGGTGGAGGTGTTAGGGTAACACGCACACCCGAAGACCCGAACGACGTCGTAGCGAGGAGGGGTACCGAAAAGAGCGTGGTGTGGAGTGGGAGCAGGAGAAGCAGTGGACGGAAGGCGGTTGAGCAGGTAGGTGGCGGTGTGAAGGCTCTCAGCCCAGAAGCGCGGGGGGAGAGAAGCCTGGATCAGAAGGGTGCGCACGACGTCGTTCGTCGTGCGAATCATCCGCTCAGTCTTGCCGTTCTGAGGAGAGGTATACGGACAAGACATACGCAGCTGAACACCCCGATACAGGAAGAAAGACCGGGAGGTGGAGTTATCGAACTCCCACCCGTTGTCACACTGGACGGCCTTAACGGTGAGGCCGAACTGAGTGGACACCCAGGCAAAGAAGTGGACGAGGGTGGGTAAGGTCTCAGACTTGGCGCGCAAAGGAAAAGTCCAAGAGTAATGAGAAAAATCATTAACAATGACCAGATAATATCTATAGCCAGACATGCTGAGTACAGGAGATGTCCACAGGTCACAGTGAATGAGATCAAAAGCATGCGCAGCATGCGAAGAAGAAAACTAAAACGGAAGTCTAACATGACGACCTAACTGGCACGCATGACAGAGATGCTCAGCAGGAGCCCTAGTACATGGAACATCGATACTACGGCGGAGCTGAGCCAAAACGTCGCGGCCGGGGTGACCGAGCCAGCAGTGACAGGTGGTGGAAGAAGGCGTCACGGCAAAAGCAGAAGACGAAGAAGCCGAAGGCGAGGCAGCGGAAGCTGGAAGCCGAAGAGTGTAAAGGGGCCCCGGGCTGTCACATCGGAGGAGCGGACGCCGGGAAGCCGAATCCTTCACAGTAAGACCAGAGGAGTCAAATTCGATAGAACAGGAGTTGTCAGCAGTAAACTGGCGAATAGAAAGAAGGTTGTGAACCATTTGAGGAGCAACAAGAACATTGGGAAGACGAGGAGCAGAACCCACGGCGGTGACAGGAAGGCAAGACCCATCACCAACCATGATAGAAGAAGGACAAGAGGGGTGTGGGGGTCGGATAGAAGAGAGGATACCAGCATCGGGAGTGGTGTGGAACGAGGCGCCCGAGTCGGCGATCCACTCGGTGCTGGTCGGCGGCGTCAGTCCCATGGTGCTGAAGGACTGCGCCAGATCGGCCTGGTCCCACCCCCCAGGCCAGGTCGGCTGCTGGCTGGGCTGAGCGAGCGGGGTCCAGGACGGCGCGAAGAGTGGAGCAGCGCCAGTGAAAATGGCCGCCGGCTGGAGCTGAGGACGGGGCCGCCCTCCCGGACCCTGGAACGGCCACATCGAGATGCGCCCTGACCATGGGTTGCTGAAGGATGGACAGCGCGTACCTCCAGCGGCAGGGGCAGGAGCGGGAGCTGGAGCCGGTGTCGGCGCGCCCCGCCGGCCCCCACCCGTACCGGTGCTACCAGAAGTAGGGCCACCAGTGCCACCACCACCACCCCGTCGCCGACGACGTCCACGCCCCCCTCCTCCGGTCTGCCCGGCGGGAGCAGCACCAAGGAGTGAGGTGGCAGGAGCAGCGGAGGAGGCCGGTGGAGTAGCAACGAGCGCGGCGGGGGTGGGCGAGGACGATCCGGGCGCGAGACCCCTGGTGATCTCCTCAAGGGCGAGGTCGTCCCGGACCTGCAGGAAGGTGGGGAAAAGCCTCTGGCGGGCGATCCAGCCCTTCAGGTGGTCGTAGGTGCTGCTCAGTCCCCGTAGGACATTGAGCACCAAGACCCGATCAGACACCGGATCCCCGAGGTCGTGAAGAGCATTGGCCATGCTCTTCATCCGCCAGCAGTACTCACCGACGGAGAGGTCCCCCTGCACGAAGGTGCGGAAGGTGGCGTCGAGCTGGAGGGCGCGGTACTCGGCGTTGCCGAGGAACTGCCCCTCGAGCGCCACCCAGGCCTGCCGCGCGGTGCCGCCGTGTGTCCTGACGAGGTCCTGAAGATCCAGGGAGATGGTCCCGAAGATCCAGGACAAGGCGACGCTGTCGAGGCGCAGCCACGTCACGTCACGCGCCTCGATCGGCGAGTCGACGAGGACGTGGTCGTCGAGGGCGTAGCGGCGGAGGGTGAGGAGGACCTGGTCCCGCCAGCGGCCGTAGGAGGAGGACGCGGGGTCGAGGAGGACGGAGACCAGGGCCCTGATGTTCTGGACGCCGGCGGCCTGGAGGTGGAGCTGGGCGACCATGGGGTCGGTCGGGTCGTACCAGGGGCCAGAACCAGCGGGCGGGGCCTGGTGAGAGGAAGTGGCGCCGTGCTCGGGGTCGACGGGCAGGCCGGAGGAGACGCGGAGGTAGCGCTCCGCCTCGGCGACCCGGAGAGCGAGGGCGTCGGCCGTGGCGCGCTCGCGCTCCCGGTGAGGGCTGCCACACGGACCCGCTCCTGGGCTGCCGAAGCCTCCGACTTGGCGGCGAGGAGGGCCGCGGCGAGGGCGGCGTCGGCCTGCTGCCCACGGAAGGCGGCGGCGGAGAGCGGCGCATCCGCGGGGGACATCCCGAGGCCCAACCATGCAGGATCGAGCGCGGCGGCGTCGGCGGTGGTGGCCTGCTTGCCTGCAGCGATCGCATCACCGGCCAGCGGCTGCAGCAGGGGCTGCAGGGGGCCGGGAGCACCCCCCACGCCCCCTGCGCCCGCGCCCCCCGTGCCAGCGCTAGCAGCGGCGGCGTCCGCGGCAGCAGGGGCGCGTTGGGCTGCAGAGGCGGTGGCCGCGGCTCCCCCTGCAGACCCCTGCGCGCCCCCTGCGCCCGCGCCCCCCGTGCCAGCTCCAGCAGCGGCGGCGTCCGCGGCAGCAGGGCGCGCTGGGCAGTAGAGGCGGCGGCCGCAGCTCCCCCCGCACCCCCTGCGCCCGCGCCCGCAGTGGCGGCGACGGCGGCAGGGGTGTGCAGGGCGGGATCTGGGCCTGGAGGAGGAGGAGGTGGGACGCCCGCGCCGGGAGGGCCTGTGCCGGCGGCGGCGGCCATCGCGACCGCGGCGTAGGGCGGCCGCGGGCCTTCCTGTGCGCGTAGCGCGGCTGCAGCAGAGGAGGTGTGGTACCAGGCGGCGGCGGCACCAGGCGCGCCCGGCGCAGCATTCCCCGCGCCCGGAGCAGAGGAGGAGGGAGGGAGGGGAGGGAAGGAGGAGAGGGGAAGGGAGGGGGCCGGCGGCCGGCCGGCCATGGCCGGCGGCGGCGGGCTGCGGCTGGGAGGTTGGGAGGGAGAGAGGAAGGAGAGAAACCCTAACCCTAGGCTAATGATACCATAATGACGGGAATAATTAGTGTATTCCTCCAACCCTAGATAGGTGGGTATATATAGAACCTATACATGGGCCTCTAGATGGGCCTCTATACACATGGGCTCAATATACTCCAACACTAAGGATCATGGACAGGACTTCAACTGGGACAACATTTTGTGCGTAACTGCATATGCGTGTGTTGCAGCAACAACTTTTCCCAGGAGCCTTAAAACATTCTTTGATCTTCATAATTCTGACGCATATCACCCATATTTTCGCACACCACAATTCTTATAAAGATAGAACACAATATTCACCAATTTTGTACTTGACTCGGTAGAATCATCAGTTTATTGTGTTGGCTTTTTGCCGGTGCTTCGCTCATACTGATTATTTACACAGTTAAAGTGTTTCAACAGAATGTATATCTCTTTCTTTTGCAGGTCACTTATCAAACGGACCTTTTTTTAGATAAAAACATCGATTATGCTGTAAATGAACATCAAGTCTTGTTAAATGCCTCAAAATGTTCATTTGTTTCATGTCTTTTTCCACCCTGTGAAGAATCAACAAAGTCCACAAAGTTTACTTCAATCGGCTCAAGTTTCAAGGTAAAAATAAATGCTTTCATTACTCCATCTGTTTTCTGTATTGACTCTTAATTTTGTATGATAATGCAGCAACAACTACAGTCTCTGCTAGAAACTCTGAGTGCAACAGAACCCCACTATATCCGGTGCATAAAACCAAACAATGTTCTCAAGCCAGGAATATTTGAGAACAGCAATGTTCTCCAGCAGCTTCGTTGTGGGGTAAATTGTGCTTTCTTTGTATTAATCAAACGTGCAATATTTTTATTGAAAAGATGTCTAGAGACACTGTTGGAACTATGCTCAATATTTTTATGGAAACAGAGTGAACCATTTTATTTTTTAATTGAAAATGCATCTTCATGTGACAAAGGACTAGTTGAAACAACTTGTCATTCTTCATGTCTCAATTTGTTTTTATAAGATAACTAGACAATTATGTGAATTAAATGTACTGATATACCTCTTTATTTTGTAACAAACTTTTATGCTATTCCTAGGCCAATTTTTTTGCTTTACTTGTTTAACACCCTCCAAAAACTTTGCTTTACTTCTTGGACGCAGGAAAAGGTGTCTAATTCACCAGTTTCTTTAAGTTTGTTAATATATTTAACATAAAGCCTACAAGTATATTATAGAAAGATGTCAGAAATCTATTCTGTGATCAAACAATTACTAAATTTGCCTGAGAGTCAGAAAAATAAAAGAGAAAGAAACAATACTAATAACTTTTAAAAGGAATATTTTGGAATATCAATCTCGTTAAAGAGAAAGTTCCTAATCTTACAAGAGTTGGCCATATGATGTTGAGAGATATTGTTTTGTTACAGGGAGTTTTAGAGGCAATAAGAATAAGCTGTCTGGGATACCCTACTAGGAGAACATTTTATGAATTTGTCAATCGATTTGGTATTCTGCAACCTAAAGTTCTGGGTCGAAGGTAAATTTGTGACTTAACTGATTCAGTGTTTCTATTCAATGTATTGCATATCTTATGTTCTTCCTTGGCAGCCATAATGAAGTTACTGCTGCAAAGATGCTTCTTGACAAAGCCAATCTTACAGGTTATCAGGTAATTATTAGAACAAGTAGTAATTGTCTGATACAATTAACTTATTCCAGTTCTTGAACCTTTCATGAATTCATTCCGATACCCTGAAAACAGAACATTCAACAGATGATGGTGCATTCCCCCATAAATTGTTTATTTACAGAAATTTCTGTAACGCATAAAAATCTCTCACTTTCTTACTTCAAATGCACAGATTGGAAAAACGAAAGTATTTCTTCGCGCTGGTCAAATGGCAGAGTTAGATGCTCTAAGAACTGAAGTCTTGGGACATTCTGCTAAAAAAATACAAAGCAAAGTTCGGTCATTTCTGGCTCGAAAAAAATATACCCAGCTTCAACTATGTGCTACACAACTCCAGGCAGTATGCAGGGGTATATATTCTTGTTTGGAATTTGATGAGAAGTTCCATTCTCCTATTCTTTATTTCTTATGACCTGCGTTCGGCAGTGAGAATGACTTCTATACTGTGTTTTGAAAGGAACAATTGCAAGAAGGTGTTATGAAAACCTTCGTAGGGAAGCGGCCTCATTGAAAATTCAGACCTGCTACCGTATGCACCATGCAAGGAAAAACTATGTAGATGTCTGTTCTGCATCAACTACTATCCAATCGGGTCTACGTGGTATGGGTGCTCGCATCAAACTCCACTTTAAGCGGCAAACAAAAGCTGCAGTCATTATTCAGGTACTTCAATGATGCGGTTTTTGTTCCATATGTACTCCCTCCGTCCCAAAAAAACAAGTCATTCTAGGATTCAAAATTTGTCCCAGAAAACAAGTCATGTTACCTTCTTTTGAAAGTGCATGTGCATGCAAGAATCAATTAGTGCCAAATATGGGTAATAAATAAGTGCAAACATGGTCATTTTACCACCTTATTAATCTATCATAGAATTCTTAGAATGACTTGTATTTTGGGATGGAGAGAGTAGCTACTACTTCTGTTTGAAGAAATTGAGTAGGAGATGAACGCTAGGGTCATGAAACAAACTCTTTGAGGTGTTATCTGTGGATCAAATTGTAGGAGAGAATAATGGCTTGTATTTCTCCAAACCCTAGAAGGGTGAGATATATAGATGCTATACATGGGCCTCTATACATGGGCTCACATATACACCAACACCCCCCCCCCGCAGTCTGAACTACCGGCGCAGCGGTGTTCAAGACTGGACAACAAAAAAGCCAACACCCCCCCGCAGTCTGAACTACCGGCGCAGCGGTGTTCAAGACTGGACAAGAAGAGAGTACAAATAGAGTACAAAGGGCAAATACCCCCCCACAGGCACAACTAGCCACCGGCTACGTTGAGGCTGGAGCGAAACTCCGAGGAGGTCGAGGAGGGCAGTCCCTTGGTGAAGATGTCAGCAAACTAGGAGGTAGTCGGGATATGGAGTACCCGAACATCACCGATGGCGACTCTGTCGTGCACGAAGTGTAGGTCGATCTCCACATGCTTCGTCCGCTGATGCTGGACGGGGTTGGTGGAGAGATACACGGCGCTGACGTTGTCGCAGTAGACGAGCGTGCTCTTGGCGAGCGGGCTGTGGAGCTCCGCCAAAAGCTGTCGTAGCCAGGACGCCTCCGCCACGCCGTTAACGACAGCCCGGTACTCCGCCTCAGCACTGGAGCGGGGGACAACCGGCGGCGGCGGCGACGGCTCCGGTGTAGGCGTCGCAGGAGCCTCCGGAACAAGAGGCGGCGCCGGTATCGACGCCGAACGACGCCGGTACACCTGCACCAGCTCAGCGTACCGCTGCGGCGCCGGTGTCGGCGCCGAGCGACGCTGGTACACCTGCACCGGCTGAGCGTACCGCGCAGGTGCAGGAGAAGGCACCGGGGCCGCGCGTGGCGCAGCAGGAGACACCGGGTGGGGAAGGTCTCAGACTTGGCGCACAAAGGAATAGTCCAAGAGTAATGAGAAAAATTATCAACAATGACCAGATAATATTTGTAGCCAGACATGCTGAGTACAGGAGATGTCCACAGCTTACGGTGAATAAGATCAAAAGCATGCGCAGCATGCGAAGAAGAAGAAAACGGAAGTCTAACATGACGACCTAACTGGCACGCATGACAGAGGTGCTCAGTAGGAGCCCTAGTACATGGAACATCGGTACTATGACTGAGCTGAGCCAAAACATCGCGGCCGGGGTGTCCAAGCCGGTGGTGCCAGGTGGTGGAAGAAGGCGTCACGGCAAAAGTAGTAGACGAAGAAGAAGTCGAAAATACAGCAGCGGAAGCAGGAAGCCGAAGAGTGTAAAGGGGCCCCGGGCTGTCACATCGGAGGAGCGGACGCCGGGAAGCCGAATCCTTCACAGTAAAACCAGAAGAGTCAAATTCGATAGAACAGGAGTTGTCAGTACTAAACTGGCGAATGGAAAGAAAGTTGTGAACCATTTGAGGAGCAACAAGAACATTAGGAAGACGAGGAGCAGAACCCACGGCGGTGACAGAAAGGCAAGACCCATCACCAACCATGATAGAAGAAGGACAAGAGGGGTGTGGGGGTCGGACGGAAGAGAGGATACCGGCATCAGGAGTGGTGTGGAACTAGGCACCCGAGTCGGCGATCCACTCGGTGCTGACCGGCGGCGTCAGTCCTATGGTGCTGAAGGATTGCGCCCGAGCGGCCTGGTCCCACCCCCCAGGCCAAGTCGGCTGCTGGCTGGGCTGAGCGGGCGGGGTCCAGTACGGCGAGGAGAGAGGAGCAGCACCGGTGAACATGGCCGCCGGCTAGAGCTGAGGACGGGGCCTCCCCCTCCCGGACCCTAGAACGGCCACATCGAGATGCGCCCTGACCATGGGTTGCTGAAGTATGGCCAGGGCGAACCTCCAGGGGCAGGACCGGGAGCCGGAGCCGGAGTTGGCGGAGTCGGCGCGCCCTGACGGCCCCCGCCGGTACCGGTACCCCCAGAAGCAGGGCCACCAGTGCCACCACCGCCACGTCCCCCCCCCCCCCCCCCCCCCCCGCCGACGACGTCCATGCCCCCCCCCCAACCTCCGGTCTGCCCGGCGGGAGCACCAAGGAGAGAGGTGGCAGGAGCGCGCGGAGGAACCCGGTGGAGCAGCGACGAGCGCGGTGGTGGTGGACGAGGACGATCCGGGCGCGAGACCCTTGGTGATCTCCTCGAGGGCGAGGTCGTTGCGGACCTGCAGGAAGGAGGGGAAGGGCCTCTGGCGGGCGATCCAGCTCTTCAGGTGGTCATAGGTGCTGCTCAGACCACGCAGGACATTGAGCACCAAGACCCGATCGGACACCGGTTCCCCGAGGTCGTGAAGAGCATCGGCCATGCCCTTCATCCGCCGACAGTACTCACCAACGGAGAGGTCCCCCTGCACGAAGGTGCGGAAGGTGGCGTCGAGCTGGAGGGCGCGGTACTCGGCGTTGCCGAGGAACTGCCCCTCGAGCGCCACCCAGGCCTGCGCGCGGTGCCGCCGTGGGTCCTGATGAGGTCCTGAAGATCTAGGGAGATGGTCCCGAAGATCCAGGACAGGGCAACGCTGTCGAGGCGCAGCCACGCCACGTCCCGCGTCTCGATCGGCGAGTCGACGAGGACGTGATCGTCGAGGGCGTAGCGGCGGAGGGTGAGGAGGACCTGGTCCCGCCAGCAGCCGTAGGAGGAGGACGCGGGGTCGAGGAGGACGGAGACCAGGGCCCTGATGTTCTGGACGCCGGCGGCCTGGAGGTGGAGCTGGGCGACCATGGGTTCGGTCGGGTCGTACCGGGCTCCAGATCCAGCGGGCGGGGTCTGGTGTGAGGAAGAGGCGCCGTGCTCGGGGTCGACGGGCTGGCCGGAAGAGACGCGGAGGAATCGCTCTGCCTCGGCGACCCGGAGAGCGAGGGCGTCGGCCGTGGCGCGCTCGCGCTCCCATGCGAGGGCAGCCACGCGGACCCACTCCTGGGCCGCCGAAGCCTCTGACTTGGCGGCGAGGAGGGCCGCGGCGAGAGCGGCGTCGGCCTGCTGCCCACGGAGGGCGGCAGCGGCGAGCGGCGCATCCGCGGGCGCCATCCCGAGTCCGGACCACGCGGTGGGGCCGTCAGGGAGGGGTTGTTTGCCCGCTGCGACGGCGGCGGCGGATGGAGCCTGCATTGCTGGCACCAGGGGGCCCGTGCCCCTGCACCCGCCACGCCCCCAGCGCCCGCAGTAGGGGCGGCGGCAGGGTCAGGGAGGTTGGGCCAGGCGGCCGGGCCCGAGTCCCCTGCGCCCTCCGCGCCCCGCGCGCCCGCGGCGGCGGCGGCGGCGGTGGTGGCGGGATCTGGCAGGGGCGGGGCGGGAGTCGGCGGCGGCTGCACGACCAGGCCCCAGGCGGTGGTGGCAGGGGTGCCGGGGGGCCAGGTGGCGGCCGGCGTAGCGGAGGGTCTGGGGCCCCACGCGGTGGATCTAGCGACAGCGGCAGCGCCCGAAGCAGAGGAGCCGTCGGGTCGCGCCGAAGCAGAGGAGATCCAGGCGGCGGTGATGCCCGAAGCAGAGAAAGAGAGGGGAGGGAAGAGAGGGGAGGAAGGGGAGGCTCCGGCGGCCGGCCATCTCGCCGGCGGCGGCGGCGGCAGAGGGTGGAGAGGGAGAGGAAAATCTAGGCTAATGATACCATGTAGGAGAGAATAATGGCTTGTATTCCTCCAAACCCTAGAAGGGTGGGATATATAGATCCTATACATGGGCCTCTAGATGGGCCTCTATACATGGGCTCACATATACACCAACACAAACAACATCTGGCTCTAAAATGCAAATACCTCTATATCATGTTTTTTCCACAAACGCACAGGAGAACTAAATATCATTATCTTAAGAAGAAAAAGAATACCTGTATTTTGAACTGGATGCTGAGCTTAACCTACAGCATCAAGTGATTCTTTCACGTACATTCAGTAATAAATTCATGTTTGTTCATTGCCTTACCTTTTTATGCTCTCATTCCTTGCAGAGTCACTGCCGCTGTTATTTAGCACGCTCACAATATGTTAGGCTGATGAAGGCCACAATCACGGCTCAGTGTGGTTGGAGAAGAAGAGTGGCCAGAAGGGAACTTCGAAACCTGAAAATGGTAAGAGACCCTTTGTTTAAACATTATTGAACTTCCTTTTATCTTCTTTTTCCCATTTTCTCTTGGTGTCTAGCTGCACCAATGATTAGATTCATTGTCCTGGACCTCAACTGAAGTTTCTCAGATCAAGTATACAAATTTCCTTAGTTGTATACATTTCAGTTATATGAGCCAAACAAACAAACATATAATTGGATTTACCAAAGTCATTGTTATTTTAAATATAAAGCCCCCCTTCTTGACCTCTTTTTGCCTGGCCACTCTGATCACCTACTTTCAGGCAGCAAAAGAAACTGGTGCTCTACAGGCTGCCAAAAGCAAACTAGAGAAGGAAGTCGAGGAGCTTACTTGGCGACTACAGCTGGAGAAACGTATTAGGGTATCTTCTATCATTAAATTTACAATAACTTTGGTTTTTACTTGGTGCAAAATGCCCTAGGGGAGGAGCATAAACCGTAATAATTCCTCCGTTCCAAATTATAGGCCGTTTTGGGTTTTTTAGGTACATAGTTTTTGCTATGCACCTAGATATACGCTATGTCTAGATACGAATGATCTATTTGGAACGGAGGGAGTACTAAAATTTCAACTGCATTATCTCTGGGAGTCTAGGGCATCCTTTTTTTTATTACTTGACCTCGAGAGAAATATTTCTCAGGTAAACATTTCAGTGGGCATAAAAAGGTTCTATGTTCTCATATGAGCCTATCATATTTATATGGGCTATGTAGAATGTTTTTCTCTTACTGTGGGCTATCTCCACTGCAAAAAGAGTATTATGTATGATAATAACGGAAATAACAATCTCTTTTTTTTTTCTCGAACACGCAGGAGAGCTGCGTATCTTTGTATTAAGATGAGAGAAATGGCCAATTACAATAACCAATCACACACCTTGGGCCAGAGTTGGTGATGGTAGAAAAACACAAAAAAGAGACTATTACATAAAAAAGAGGTAGAAGGAAGGACCTGACCACAACGCCCTAATGGCAATCTCAAACCCTGCATTTGAGTTTTTTAAGCAACTACATACACTCATTCTTCCTAGTTTCTGTAACCTGGTACCTCAGTCCTATGGGCCTCGATGAGCTTCTCTAACGTGTCATGTACATTAAATGATTAAACATATCTTGAAGTTATTAATACAAGAAGGTGCTCGTGTTTGCAATGTTGCTAATGCTAATAGGATATCATAATATCATTCATATGGTCACATTACATAAAATAAAAAAAATGAATTTTGATCATCACTGGGTTGTTTTGCATGTTTTGGTGCGTACAGGCTGACATGGAAGAAGCCAAGACACAAGAAAATAAGAAGCTCCAATTACAATTGCAGGAGTTGCAATTGCAGCTCAAGGACACAAAGGACCTATTGAAAAGGGAACATGAAGCTGCCAAAGAAGCATCAGAGAAAGCTGCTGCAGTACCAGAGATCCTTGCTGATACAGCTCGAGTCAATGATCTTACTTCGGAAAACGAGCGGCTTAAGGTATCAGAGAAATCTGCTGCAGTACCAGTAATGTCTGTAGCCTCAATTGAGTTAGTGATATGCTTCTCTTTTTACTTCCAGATGTTGGTGGCCTCTTTTGAGGAAAAACTTCAGAAAACAGAGCAGAAGTTTGAAGAAACAGAGAAAGCTAGGGAAGAATTACTCAATAAAGCCACAGATGCAGAGTCAAAGATAAATGAACTGAAGAACACAATGCAAAGGTTCTTATGATGTTACATGAAATTGCTGATTTTATCTATCAAGTTATCAGGCATTACATCTTGTATATTTTGCAATGATTAGCCTTCAAGAAAAGCTGACTAATACGGAAGCAGAAAACAATGTTCTCCGCCAGCAGGCTATGAGAGCAAGACCTGATAATATGCCTTTGCTTAACATGCATCGGAAATCAGTACTCTCTCTCTCTCTCTCTGGTCATATCTAGTAATATTATGAAAATTTGGCCTACACATACTCTTATGCTTCTTTGTATTTGTAACTCTGCAGAATTTGGGTAATGGAAGCGTACATTCTGATGAACAGGTGGGTGAAGCATCAATGTCATAGGTGCTTATAACCCTTTTTTTTCGATTTTATAACCTAATATAATAATCTCTCCAGACACCTCACGCCACTCCTATTGAATTTGGAAGGAGATCCCTCATTGAGAGAAATAATGTATATTTACTTGGCCTATACTTAATATCAAGAAGCATTTGATAGAAGAGAAAAAACAATCAAATTATGGTTTCATTTAACCTTCCTTGCAGGAGAGTGTTGACACGCTGATAAATTGTGTTGTTGAAAATGTTGGATTCAGTGAAGGAAAGCCAGTTGCTGCAATAACCATATACAAATGCCTTCTTCATTGGAGAGTTTTTGAGACAGACAAAACAAATGTTTTTGATCGACTGATTCAGATTTTTGGTTCTGCGATGCAGGTATTCCTTTCTAGTATTCCAAGCCTAAATGCTTTGTTTGCCTTCTATTTATCTCAATATACTTACATTCCTAGAGTTTATGAATTTCTCAGAAACAAGATAACAACGCTGATCTCGCTTACTGGTTGTCAAATTCATCATCTTTATTGATTATACTACAAAAGAGCCTCAAACCTCCCGGTTCTTCTGTAACAACTCCAATGAAAAGACCACAGACTCAGACATCGTTCCTTGGAAGGATGGTATGTCATGGAACTATCTGTCATTGAGACTGTTTTTCAGATTAAATCTGTACTGTTTACTCTAGTATGAACATATGACAGCAGTTGTAGTAGTACCTTTCTTAGACTCTGATCCATTGGGCTTGAGCATGAAAACATTGAATATAACAGGCTGTTACCGCATATATTTTGGGTTTTGTGGGTTATGCTAATCTGTCCATTGTTGTTTGTATGGCCTGTCTGTTTTTAGTTTAAAGATATTACTTGGGGACATACGATCCATAATTTTTTATATTTTTGAAGTTTTCATGGTATCCAAGGTGCATCTTTATCCACAGGTTTCTCTCACTTTTTTGTCAAGGTTCTAGAGTATAATAGCATTCTGAAGAGGAGGGTTACCTAATTTTTTCAAGAAAAAATAGACATACAACTTTTTAAAGTACATATAATGACTTAATTTACAATAAGAACAAATTAGGATTCTCTGACTCCGAGTCTAAATGCCGTAGTTTAATAAAATTTTGGATAGGATACAATAGGTTATCTTGATTCTTTTTTTCCTTTGGTGTTATACGGTCCTCAGGTATTCCGTGCTTCAAATATTACTGTTGATATGGATCTGGTGCGCCAAGTTGAGGCCAAGTATCCTGCTCTCCTTTTCAAGCAGCAACTAACAGCTTTTGTGGAAGGCTTATATGGAATGATCCGAGATAATGTGAAGAAAGAAATATCTTCAGTACTGTCACTAGTCATTCAGGTTACCCCATCTATCGAAAGTCACCCTCAGGTTAAATATCAATTCATATTTCTGATTGTTCCAGCAGGATTAGTACAATTTTCAAAATAAGCTCAATCCATCCTGACAATCTAGATTCACCAAGCTATAATTCCAAGTATTACATTTGGTAAAATAACAATCGATGCTTTTGACTTTTTATGGGCTTAAGGTGCAACTTTGACCAGTATTTTTCTAGGAGAATATAGTTTTGTGTCCAATAAACGTAGGATATTATTGTGAAAAGTAAGACAACATGATTTTTATGTATCCAGATTACATATTTGAAAGCTATTGATGGTACAAGAATCAAAAGTTTGACCGGATTTTGGTAAAAGTGTCTAAGAATTTGTTACCAAAATGATTAGAATACTATGCTGATTTTAACTTACCTGACCAATTCTCACTATTATCACTCATTCAGTAACTTGCCATTATCACTGACGTGCTGAACACTTTGTGAGTGATATGCGAAGAAATTAGGATGTTCCTTCTGTCATGCATATATCTTCTTGCTGTTACAAGGTTCTCTTGGTTCCTGATTAGGCTGTCATTTTTAAAGTTGCATGTTACTTCTATAACTGCGGTCTATTTCCGGACATGATTTGTTGTTGCTAGTCTAATGCCAGTTCTTATATCCTTATTGATAAAAGGCACCAAGAAATGCAAAAGCTGGTTTGATTACAGATCAAGGTAGCTATTGGCAGATGATAGTCAACCATTTGAATGACCTCTTGAAAATTTTGCAAGAAAATTGTGTAAGTGTTATCTGTGTACTTGCATTGCATTTGGTAACATGGTGTTCTGACTTCTGAGCAATATACTGAAATTATAGGTACCCGCAATTTTTGCTCGGAAGATCTTTACACAGATATTCTCATTTATTAACGCTCATCTTTTAAATAGGTAGAGATTTTGAGTCTATGATTCAGCCTGACATAGTTTTTTCATAAGGCTAATGTTTTCTTCTCCTGTAACTATGTTCTAGTCTTCTTGTGCGGCGTGAGTGCTGTTCTTTTAGCAATGGGGAATATGTGAAACAAGGACTGGATGAACTTGAGTCATGGTGCGCACAGGCCAAGCCAGAGGTAAGTAGGGGGGGGGGGGGGGGGGATTGTATCCTCCTGAACTTTGAGAACATGTCTACTTAACCCCCTCAAGTCTTATGTGCCTTGAAATTTCTAAAGGTGGAGCAAATAGTCCCCTGGACAGTCTTTTCCTTTCTGTCATGTACTTTCATGAAATGCTTGCAAGCCAACCTAAACAGTTTAGAACGTTTATTTGTACCAGAAAAAGCTATGCTACCCCAAATAACATCAAACCCTTCAATTGGAAGATGATGCTAGACAACCATCTTGCATGCCTCTCGATTCACCATTGCATCTCTTCTTTAAACTAAAACATAGCCAAGTTTTGGTTAAGTTTCTGTTTGAGCTTTTGGAAGGGGGCACATGGTTTATCTAAGTGCGGATTTATTTTCTTGCAGTATTTGTTAGGTTTTAATGTTCTTTGGCGTTTCATAGTAAAGGCAGAGATAGTGTTTCTTTTTACTAACTCTCAAGCACGAACAGTATGCAGGATCTGCATGGGATGAACTTAAGCACATATGCCAAGCTGTTGGCTTCTTGGTATGTGTAACTTGAGCACACATCTTTTATTTGTAGTACTGATGTAGCATTGTTAAGTGAAATGGAGCTTATGCGTTGGTTGGCAGGTCATTTTCAAAAAGTTCAGGATCTCATATGATGAAATCATCAACGATCTGTGCCCAGTAAGCTGCCCACCCCCACAACCACACATGTTAGGGAGACGGTATGCTTATTTGCACTGTGATGATGCAGGTGTTGAGCGTTCAACAGATTTACAAAATATGCACGCAGTACTGGGATGACAAGTATAATACCGAGAGTGTATCTGAAGAGGTAATTAATATATGTTAGCAGAAAACGTGTTGGAGGATTCATGCATGTAAGGTGGCGGTGGTAGATTAAATGGATGGAATGGACTTGTTGGTTGATTGTAGGTGCTTGACGAGATGAAAAAACTGGTGAACGAGGGGGGCAATTCAGACAATACGTTTTTACTCGATGAGGAAATAAGGTAGGTACATTATATTATATATATATATATATATATATATATATATATATATATATTATCCTCTTCTTTTTTATATATATTTATTATTTGGTGGCCCAAACAGCATGCCTCTATCGCTGGAGGAGATCGCGAGCTCAATGGACGCCAAGGAGTTCCAGAATGTGAGTCCGCCGCAAGAACTCCTTGACAACGCGGCATTCCAGTTCTTGAGAAGCTGAGGCCTACAATCGTAGATGGATCGGAGTAGATTAGATAGCTGCTGATGTAGATTATTCTCAGATACTGTAGATATTAGCTAGCTAGCTAGCTTTGGAATTAATTCGTTTTTGTGATGACCGATGATCTTGCTCCATTCTCGCCTCTCCTGGGCTGGGCCTTGTAAATTAGTTGCTTCATTCTCGCCTCTTCTTCTTTTTCACTTAAGTATATATCTCTAACTTACGAAAACGCTGCGATTCCCGGGCCGTGGAGCGGGTCCACGTCACCTGTAACCCGTTAACCGTCCGATCCACCTAACTCGCTGCCTCGACCGTCCGATGCGGCTTGGGCCGGGTCTGTCGCCCGTTATTCCACGCACACGGGCACTCGGAACCTTCGCGGACCCGCTCCGAGGCCGGCCTATCCCCTCCACCGCCGCCGCTTGCGCCTCCCCACACCTGCCCCGTGGCTCGCCGCTCTCCCCCACCGGCTGGCCGAGGCCCCCCTGCGACTGGCTCCTTGCGGCGACAGCTGAGGAACAAGCAGCCGGCTCCTCCAGCAAAAAAGCAGCGAGCGCGAGGGGAGCCCCCCCCCACCCCCGCGTGGCTGGCTCCTCGCATCGGCGGCCCACGGCCACGCCACCGGCGGCTCCTCTAGCAGAGCGACAGCAAGGGTGGGGGAGGGGACGCAGTCTCCACTGCCTTTTTCTCTTGCCCAGATCTTCGCAAGGAACTCCGAAGGAACACGGTCGCAAGCTCTTCGCTGGGAGCCTGGTACCCAACCACCATAGATTGTCCAAGTGTTGACACCCAAATTTGGCACAATGAAGGTTTTCTGGACAATCTGGACAGACCGGTCAGACCTCTCTCCTAAACCGGTCAGACCGGTCTAGACAAGTTTGTCAAATTGCAAATTGGACTGCACCATTGCATAGATCTCGTCGAGACGATCGAAATGCATATATAGAACGTCCAATTCAGAGTCCGGATGAGGGAGTTATGCCTCCCGAAAGACCTGCACCCCGGTCTGACCGGTCAGACCGGTCCAGAGACCGGTCAGACCGGTCCGAAACGCCCAGTCCGAGTTAGGAGTTGTATTTTGACACGGAATTTGATAGGGTTCCGACTCCTAATGGGTATAGACCTCCCCACCCTATATATATGAAGGGCCACGGCCTATTGAGGGTAATTCCAATCGATTCACACATTTATCCTTTATTTTTTACCTCCAAACTCTAACTTTTCCAATCTCATCTGCTGTTCTTCGCTGGTCTCTACGACGTTCGAGGATGTTCTGAGTGGCCTGCCGACGTCAGAGCAACCCTAGATCCACGTGCTCCGACGGGGTCCCTCCCGAGCTCGAGATCCTAGGTTTTCGTCGTCTCCATGGAGCACCGGTCTGACCGGTCCGCATATCCGGTCTGACCGGTCGGCGCGGGGAGGCTGCTGGTGTTGATCGTGTCGACGATCTTGCTGCGCGTTGTAGCGCATTCGAGTGTGTGGCCGGATTTTGCGTCAACACACTTTTTGGCGACTCCGCTGTGGACAGATTAATCTGGTTTTTAAACCGATCTAATCTAGTTCTCAAAGAAGATGGGCGTCATCACCGACCTCGACGAAAGCAACATCTCCACATCTATCAAGGAACTCAGCGAGGAGGAGCGCCAAGATTACTTGGTGGTCAGGGAGCACTTCAAAGCACAATTCTTGAAGGGATTCAAGAAAAATCATCAAGGCCTGGTCACGAGGGTTCAAGACTTCATGATGCCCTCATTCACGCTCAAGAATAAGCAAGTCGAGGTAATAAGCGATGTAAGCACCTCATCTTCCGACTTGTTTAGCTAATTATCATCTATTATGGATAAGAAGATTGCTGATATATATAAGCCCATGAATGATTTAAAAGATCAATTAGATATCATGAAAAAAGGCAAATATGTAGATGATAATTGTGCTTTCCAAACTGCTAATTCATCGGCTACGCCAGCATCTGTTCAAGAACCATTATATGGCATGCCGACGAACTATTTTGCAGGGCAAACATCACCATTGCAACTGGTACAGCCGAATGCGGCTGGACCGGTCAGACCGGTGCGATGGTGGTCAGCCCAGTATCATCTACACTGAACACGTCTACTCCTTGCTCGGCAACCCTTAGCCGAACCAATGAGATGATAAATTGTGTGCGGCCTTCTCCTTCACAAGAATCTGGTTCTCCACATGAACCGATTTTTGTTAATGTACATGGAAATTCTGCGGGGCATGCACCAATAAGTTCGGTTCAGACGATGGTACAAGATGATCCTATAGAACATCGTCTTACTTTTGCAACACAAGCATCCACAAGTGGTAGATGCGAAGCCGATCCCGCTAGGTTAAAAGAGGATCCGGCTAGTGCGGTGAAAACCAAATTCGGTGTGGATATATGTAATTTTACATTGTACCAAAAGCCATATCCCGCTGAATTTGATTTGGTTTCTTTTCCTGCTGGTTGGTGTGTTTCTAATTTTGTGACATTTAGTGGTGATGATAATAGAGCACCTTAGGAGCACATTGATCAATATATGTTACAACTGGGAAAAGCTAGTTTCCATGAGGCTTTGCTCATTCGCTTATTTTCATTATCTTTGACTGGAACCACTTTTTTTATTTTTTTCATTGGCCCCGAATTCTATTCAATCTTGGAATCAGTTGGAACGTAAGTTTCATGATCAATTTTATAATGAGGACAATAAAGCTAAGCTGTCGGATTTGACATCATTTAGGCAAGGCCAAGATGAGCCTGCTTCGGATTACTTCCGAAGGTTTAATGATATAAAAAACCGATGCTTCAATTTAACAGTTTCTGAGAAGGAATTGGCTGATTTGGCTTTTGATGGTTTGCATTCTTATTTGAAAAAAGAACTCGAAGGCTTTGAGTACCACACTGTTAATTATTTGCACATGAAAGTCTTGGGTTTAGAATTTAGACTCCAGAACGCAAAAGATGCCCATAATACTCATCGATCCATACATGTTGATTGTAAATTTGATTCGGACGATGAGAAAAAGGAATTTGCTGAGTTCATATGGCCATCAGAAGCTAAGTCATGTTCTTGTTCATCGCTTAAGCCGATTCCAAAGAATCGGCAAGAACAAGTTCGTTTCACATTTGATGTTTCTAAGTGTGATCGTATATTCGATGAATTGCTTAGAAGCGGAAACATCAAGTTGTCTCATGCCATACCGTCGCTTGAGGAGCTAAAGCGGCATGCATATTGCAAGTGGCATAATACTTTTTCTCATGCAACTAATGATTGCAATATCTTTCGTCGAAAAATCCAATCGGCCGTTAATGAAGGACGATTGGTAATGCATGAGGTGAAAGATGACAAGGCGTCATTCCCTAGCCCTACGATTGATTTGGATAATGCCAAGGTACTCATTCGGCCGGAACAAGCCGAAGGAGCAAAAGGGAAAAATGTTATCATTGGTGAGCCAAGGCCGAAAAATGTCAATGACAGGATTCAGACTAGGGAAGTGACGATGGAGAAGACTCCAGGTGGAAAGGAGTCATTGAAGATCATTGTCAAAGCTTCAAGACCCGGGGGGGCAAGAGAGTTCCTCATGAGACACACGTCGGCCTGCTGCTCAGGCACGACCGGTCAGACCGGTCGCCTCAACCGGTCAGACCTGTCAGATAAAAGGCCGGTCCAGAACTTTCAAGCCTAAGCGCCAGGAAGGAGGTACTCGGAAGGTTAATGAGTTAAAGGTGCAAGGGAGTTTTACAAAGCAGAAGCTCACCTTTGCTCAGCTACTGAACAAATACACAAAGGCCGCACCAAAAGACCGGCCACTAAAAAAAGAGCCAAGTTCACCTCCGTGTCAAGGCAAGTGTTCTTCTCCTAGGGACGAATCCAGCAAGCATAGGGGTGATAGCACTATAGTGTTCCCTCCTCAGAAGGTGTATGCTACTACGTCATGGGCGTCACCGGCATCGGGTTTTTCTTGTCCTACATGGGGGGCATAAAGGAATTTGGATGTATTGTTATCCGATGCTATACCCACCATCTCACCACAGGGAGGAGGATCACAAAAGGCCAGTGTTCAGCAAGGTTTCACGACCAGTGCATGACCGATTGGGATCCCACCAATCAGATCAGAGGCGGCAGACTGCACCGGTCAGACCGGTCACCACTGACCGGTCCGACCGGTCTCATCAGAGGCCGGGAAAAGCTCATTCTCCAAGACAAGTTTACCATGTCAAGGAGAAGAAAGAAGAGGTACAACCCACTGTTAATCCAGAGAAAGCTAAAGCCGATGATGATGTGCAGATCGGCGACATCAAGGTAGCTGTCAGTGATGTGGGTACAAGATCGATGGTTTTTGGTAAATCGGTCAATCCTTCTATCCAAAGGCCGATCATGGCTTATGAACATCAGGCCAGCAGCAGTAGTTCAACATCAAGGTACTTTCAACCAAGATGGTGTCCTCCAGGGTTGACACGTACTCAAAGAAGGAAGCTGCAGCGTCTACATGCTCAGGAGAAGAAGGAGCAGGAGTTCAAGAGGCTGAGGGACAAACAATTCAACAACTACAAACCTATGGTCCCTCAGGGCAAGATATGGAGGGTCAAAGCAGTTGACCAGCTAGGACAACCGGTCGAACCGCCTCAGGCGACCGGTCTGACCGGTACAAGTAACCGGTCTGACCGCCTAGAGCAACCGGTTAGACCGGTTGAGGTTGCAGCGGAACAGAAAGCTGAATCGGCAATGCCTGTTTCGGTTCCTTGCGATGGAGAAACACCGCTAACATTCTCGGTACAAGGCAATGAGGAGCTAGTGGATCATGAGGCTACACCAAAAGAGCAGCAATATGGAGCTCGACGACATTTAAGTGCTCGGGGGGCAAAATATTGGCAACTGAAAATTTACCTCATGAAGTTTCTATGCAACAGATCAGTTTGCAAGGGGCTCTCAAGACTTTGATTATGTATTTGAGGTCTTGAGCTAGTTGAAAATTGCAACATCAGCAGATAAAAGCTGAATTAGAAGTTTTTCACTTCGAGCTAGAAAGTTGGCAAACTGTTCGTAATGAGGCATGTTGATGCTCTTATTTCTATTCTTCGGTTAAAGAATGAAACTGAAGTTTCTTGGGGAGTAGAACAGCAAGAGGCCTTTGAAAAGATCAAGATTTATTTGTCTTCACCACTTGTGCTCAAGGCGCCTAGGAGAGGGGTTCCTTTCAAGTTTTATGTGGCTGTTGAAGACAAGGTCATTGTGGTTGTTTTGACTCAAGAAACCAAAGATAAGGAGAATATCATTACTTATATAAGCTGACGACTTATTGATGCGGAGACAAGGTATACTTTTACTAAGAAGTTATGTTTATTTCTCTATTATGCTTGTACCAAATTGAGACATTATCTACTATCTAGTACTCGCATAGTAGTATGTCAAACCGATGTGCTCAAGTATATGTTGCAAAAGCCGATTTTAAGTGATAGAATCGGCAATGGGCTTATGCTTTAGATGGATATGATTTGGCTTGTGCACCTTTGAGGTCTATGAGAGGCCAAATCATAGCGGATTTCATTGTTGAATATCGGATTAATGATAAGCATAGTTTGGAAATCGGCTATGTTACTTGCACACCATAGAAATTATATTTCGATGGATCGGTTTGTGACGATGGTCAAAGAATTGGTGCTTCTTTTATTTCTCTAAATGGTGCTATTTTTGAGTTCTCAAACCGATCAAAAGAGGATTGCACAAATAATCAAGTTGAGTATAAAGTGTTCTTATTTGGCTTGGAATTTCTGCAATCTATGGGCGTGAAACATGTTGAGGCCTTTGGTGATTCACTTCTGGTGGTGCAGCAAGTATTCAAGGTATGCCACTGATACAATAAATCTTTAAATGCATATCTTGACAAGTGCCTCGATATTGTTTCTTCCTTTGATGAATTTGTTATAAGACATATACCAAGGAAAAAGAATAGGGAGGCTAGCGCTCTGGCTCAGCAAGCATCTGGCTACGCAATTGTGAAGAAATATATTCATGTTTGAAAGCCGATGCAAGCAAAAGCCGAGTTGCAGGTTCTGGATGAACCGGTCCGACCGGTCGATGCAACCGGTCTGACCGCCCAGACCGGTCTGACCGGTCATGTAACCGGTCTGACCACCTAGACTACTGGAAACACCGATACGGCTATGAAAGGTGGTTCATCACTAAAGCCAAAGATCAGGACTGGAGGGTTCCTGTAATCTCCTATCTAAAGATCCTGGTCGCAGTGCAAAAAGGGATACTCGGCGGATAACACTCAAAAATGTTTTAGTAGACGATAAACTCTATCGTTGAATAGCTGAATATTTATTTCTTAAATATTTGAGCTCAGATCAGGCCAAAGTTGCCATAAGGAACGTTCATGAAGACATTTGTGGTACACATCAATCGGCTCCCAAGATGAAATAGTTGCTTAAAAGAGCTGATTTGTACTAGCTTGCCATGATGTCTGATTCTTTCAAGCGGTGTAAGGGGTGTGAAGAATGTCAGCGGTTTGCTCGATGTGTTGGTACATCCTACTATCAAATCATGGTCGTTCCAAGATGGACCGAAGCAGTACCTTTGAAGGACATGATTCACAGCCGAGGTTGTATATACTTAGGCTTGTCTCACTTACACAAGATGACATGGCCGATATGTGATATCGTCCTTTTGAAAGCAAGACGTGATTGGTGCGTAGGTGCTTCTCATTATTCAAGTGCATTTTTGGGCTTGGAGAAATATTTCTTGGTACGCAAGCTTTACCAAGAAACAGAGGGGCATATGTTGACACCCAAATTTGGCACAATGAAGGTTTTCTGGACAATCTGGACAGACCGGTCAGACCTCTCTCCTAAACCGGTCAGACCGGTCTAGACAAGTTTGTCAAATTACAAATTGGACTGCACCATTGCGTAGATCTCGTTGAGACGATCGAAATGCATATATAGAACGTCTAATTCGGAGTCCGGATGAGGGAGTTATACCTCCCGGAAGACCTGCACCCCGGTCTGACCGGTCAGACCGGTCCAGAGTGGTCAGACCGGTCCAGAGCCCTGTCAGACCGGTTCGAAACGCCCAGTCCGAGTTTGGAGTTGTATTTTGACACGGGATTTGATAGGGTTCCGACTCCTAACGGGTACAGACCTCCCCACCCTATATATATGAAGGGCTACAGCCGATTGAGGGTAATTCCAATCGATTCACATATTTATCCTTTACTTTTTATCTCCAAATCCTAACTTTTCCAATCTTATCTGCTATTCTTCGCTCGTCTCTACGGCGTTCGAGGATGTTCTGAGTGGCCTACCGACCTCAGAGCAACCCTAGATCCACGAGCTCCGATGGAATCCCTCCCGAGCTCGAGATCCTAGGTTTTCGTCGTCTCCCTGGAGCACCGGTCTGATCGGTCCGCATATCCGGTCTGACCAGCCGGCGCGGGGAGGCTGCTGGTGTTGATCGTGTCGACGATCTTGCTGCGCGTTCTAGCGCATTCGAGTGTGTGGCCTTATTTTGCTTCAACACCAAGTAATTTGTTTTCCTCTCTGCCGCCTAGCTGTTAGAGATCACTGCGGCTGCCCTCCGCTTAGTTTAATCTGTATAAATTAGTACTATTCAGTTAATGTGTAATAATTTCGTAGCCTGACATGCAAATCGAATTTAGTGCTGCGGCCTCATCTCTGTTGTGTATCTTTGGTTAGATTTGTTCTATCCTGTAGCACTTCACTGGAAACCAATCACTAATTGTAATGCGTGTTTATTTATACTTACAATAACAATATAATAATTCAAATTTGCTTTGTACTTTCAGGAAGCCAGAAGAACAACCTATCCCAAATTAAAAAGAAATAATAGTTAACAGGTATGTAACATAAACAAGTTTGTTCTTGATACATCATGAAAAGATAAACTGTTGAATTACTATCGGTAATTGTGTTGCTGCTGTCATTCAACCCAAACAGGACAAATGAAACATAACTTCCAAACACTCGAACTCGAAGTAGTATGCAATAGTCAACTTTGATCTTATCTTACTTGTGCCTTCTGTTGTATGTTCCCTGCCACTCTTACCTCAGGCTAGGAATAGTTAAAGCTATCGAGGAATTTAAGACTTCAGTCTATGTTGAAAATTATGACCAAGAGGAGGCTGAATTTCACAAGCCAACAACATCTTTATCATACTTTTTAAGTTTTAAGCACTTATTCTTTTAGTTAGATGCATCCATTACCAACTCTAGATGATTCATTGCCTCTGGTATAATGGCTCATACACTATTGGATGAGGCTCACCACCTACCATGATCATTGAAGTTGTCTAAAGCATGTTGTTCAGTTATGTGCTTATCAAAATCTTTGTAAGATATCTTTCCTATATCCAGCAATGAAATGTTTGCGTAGTAGTATCTGGCACTAAGAAGACAAGTCTTTTGACAGTATATTTAGGTTCCTGGAATTGTCTTTGCAAGAGGACTTGCATTGCTGTGTTGATTCTACTGAGCAGGTATAATATCATGATTTAGGGCACATAGATGATGTTCAGTTAGTAAATTCTTCCATTGACACAGCTCCTAAATTTCTAGGTTACAATTATTGGAAATTTTGTTTGGAACCTCCAACTGGAATGCTAGATGATGAAAAAGGTAATTTTGTTGGCACCGAAGTCTGTGAGGTTAGCAACTTTTCTTATCCTAATCTAACGAGTATTTAAGTTCAGGTATTATTTTTAGGGAATAAGTCAGGCTTGTTGGTCCTGCCTGATATTGGTTCACATTTGACATACCACAATATATCATTATTGCTGTCAGATTTCTCACTTGAACCTGTAAAGCATGATCTGTAACTGCTGACTGGTTAAAGAAAAAAACTGGTAACCTTTTCTTCAGTTTGCTAACATCTGATGCAATCATGCAGCTTCTATTCCAGAAAAAAATTGTCCGAGTAGGCCGGGTAACTCAGTTTTGCCGGAGATTAGGCAGCATTGAGTAGGTAATCTTTATTTGGAATCTTACATGAGCATAATTTAGTCCTCTTGAGAGTGCTGTCTAAAACTGAACAGCATATACATAGATATATATGCTACAAGCTATAGATCATTAAAAATTGGTCAACTGGCAGAGAAACTAAGGAATTTCTAATCGAAACCGAGTCATACAAATAGGGACAATTTCATCCTCTGTCGATATCTGCTCTTAGATATTCATATCCTTTGCCAATCGGATATGAAAAAATCGGAGAGCAGGTAATCGATATCCTTTGGTCAACCGGAGAGCGATGACGAGCTTCCGTCGGTTGATTGACGACCTCGTATGGATGGAGCTGCACCTCCACGGTCGCCTCTACACCTGGAGCAATGAACGCCTCCACCCGACTCTGGAAAGGATCGACTAGGTTTTCGTGAACACGGAATGGGCGGATGCATTCCCGAACCACCACCTCAAGTCTCTGTCCTTGGCTTGCTCCGACCATTCGCCCCTGCTTCTTCAGACGGACTCACTGCGGTGGGCCAAAGGTTGCTTCCGTTTCGAGTCCTTCTGGCCACGTCTGGAGGGTTTCCTTGAAACCGTGCAGGAGGCTTGGTCGTGCGAGCTGCCAGATGCCGACCCGTTTCATATCCTAGAAGTCAAGCAAGCTCCGCAAGGTTGCCGCCTCCCTCAAGGCTTGGAGTGCCAAGCTTGTGGGGAGTGTGCGGCTGCAAATCGCCTTTGCACGCGAGGTCATTCACCAGTTCAACAAGGCCCAAGAGATGCGGGCGCTCACTGCCGAAGAACAAGGATTCAGGGCCGAGCTTAAGTGGCGGCTGCTGGGCCTAGTTTCGCTGTCCCGCACGATGGCACGCCAGCGGTCGCGCGTCCGGTTCCTTGGTGAGGGCGATGCCAACACCAAGTTCTTCCACCTCCAGGCCTGCCATTGGCATCGCAAAAACTTCATCCGCTCTTTCGCAGTACAGGGTCTCACGGTGGTCGATGAGGAACAGAAAGCCGAGGCCGCCTTCAACCACTTCAACGCGGTTCTTGGGGCCTTACACCAACGATCCTGCTGCCTCAACCTCCAGCTGCTGGGTCTCCCTAGGCTCGATCTCTCAGCGTTGGATGTGTGCTTCTCTGAAGAGGAGGTGTGGAGTGTCATTCGGGACCTCCCCTCCGATAGAGCTCCGGGCCCGGACGGGTTCACGAGTCTCTTCTACAAGGTCGCCTGGCACATCATCAAACACGATGTCATGAACGCCTTCAACGCCCTTTGGTCACGTGATAGTCGAAGCTTCTACCTCCTCAATGATGCACTCCTTATTCTCCTGAAGGAGGAGGACGCATAGGAAGTTAAAGACTATCGGCCTATTAGTCTCATTCACAGCTTCAGCAAGCTCTACTCCAAGGCACTGTCCAAGAGACTAGCGTCGTTTCTATACGAGATCGTCAAGCCCAATCAGAGCACTTTCATCCAGGGTCGCTGCATCCATGACAACTTCAGAGCGGTCCAGTTGACGTGCAGGCTACTTCACTGCCGGAAAGTCCCGTGAATCCTTTTTAATGTCGACATAGCCAAGGCCTTCGACTCCGTCAACTGGGTTTTCTTGCTCGATGTGCTGAAGCACATGGCCTTCTCCGACAGATGGTGTGACTGGATTTCGTGTTGGTGATATGCCCAAGAGCCCATCATCACAATACGGTTTAAAGGCCCAAGTGGATATTGATCCAAGAGTGATTAGGGTTACTAATGGGCCTATGAGATAGAAGCTCATTAGTACGCCCTATATATACGAGGGAGGGGCTAGTGGGCAACGACCAGAGAGCTGCGCCACCTCCTAGCCGCCGCCCCTCCCTCTCTCTCGGCCGCTGCCCATGCCGTGCGTGCGGTGCTAGCACACCGACGCCCGGCGTTTCATCCCCGTACGTGTGGACTCCGTGGAGGCGCTGCTGCGACTGCTGCGCTGATCGGCTGCTGGGATCAAGTACGAGGAGCTCGGTTCGTGAGACGTGATCGACTACTTCATCTACATCGACGTGCGACTTCTTCCGCTGCGCTGCGCGTCTAGTGGTAACGATCTATGATCTTCTACTCGCAAGCGTCTTGGGTATATGCGGTAGTGGTGCTAGCGTAGCCTACCCGTTTACCTACAGTGGTATCAGAGCCATCTTGCGTAGTTTTTGGTCTGGATCTTTTGCATATAGGTGATATGTTGGTGTAGTAGATTGGATCTATTACTTTTGCACGGTTTGATTAAATCAATTGGTCATAAGGGGTTAAAACTGGAGCGAGTTGATTGCGCGGCATGTGACAAAAGATTAGTTTGTGTTCTTTCTCTGTTATGCATACGACATGTCCCTACCGGCTGGAATCACCATCGGGACTAACTGTGTGCATAGTCAGCAGATTGAACCAACAGATTGAGGTCATGTGTAGATGTAGTCTTCTCAAGTGCAAAGTTTGCACGGTCAATGTGATTGACCTAGTGAAAATTGAGGCATTATGAATGGCTCGGATTTGAGGTGATGCGATCACTCTGATGAGATTTTCATAGGGATTCCATAGATGCGATCTGTGTAATTCCGTGAGGTTTTCAGGGCGCTGCCCTGAGACCCGCGGGGGACCGCCGTTGCTTTCTCGTTGTAGCGGCTTACTAAGCGCTACTTTGGTAGAACACGTCGTACGCCTAACTTGTTTTTGCAGGGTGTGATGTGAATGGTATGGCCTCAATGTCATGTGATGATGTATGTGATGATTTGTGCGGCCTGCGTGTCGCAAGTTAATACAACCGGGTTGAGGTTGCACCATTATTGTATAACGACCTGCGTGTCGACTTGTGATGTTTGAATCCTCATGTAATTATTTCACTAGCTATTAGATGTAGTAGCTTAGTATCTTTTCATGGAGGCTTCAATCATGATGGCGATGATGATCACCACAAGACAAGACGGATGGCAATGGAGGTCACTTTGGAGCCATGGCGATGGAGCCCATTGTGATGCAAGATGCCATACTATTCACAATATAATATGATTATATGTCTGTGATGTTTATTTTCCTGTCATACTATTCTTTCATGCTTTTACATATGGTGGATGCTTTAATCATGATAGAATAGCTTCCCTCAGAAAAGGTTGAGTTTTTGATGCCTTTTACCAATAGCTGCACCTATAAATTTTGATCGTTGTGTGGTAGGTTTACCAAAGTAGAGTACCCTCAGCTATCACTTTTGTATAGGGTGGATGTCGGACATTCACAAGCATAGTATTGGTTTACTCAGCAAAGCTATCAAAACAGTTTTGGGCTTTAAGGCATAGGGTTGGGGCCGGGGCATTGGATGCCACCCAACAAACAAGAGTCGCATAGAGATGTGATTAGTAATTTGTTACTTACATGTATCACTACTTTTCTAGCCGTGATGCTAAAGCTCACTAGAATTTTAGTGATTATGGATCTTGAACCACTATATGTCATTAGAGGGAAGATGACTTTGATATAGTAGGTTGTCTTTTGTTAAATCAGTTAATGAAAGTCTTTACATAAACTTAGTGCTGAAATCTTGCTTTAATGTTGTAGATCATGTCTGTCAGTAACAATCCCGCTTTCAATTTGCGTTCTATTCTTGAGAAAGAAAAGTTGAATGGAACAAACTTTATTGATTGGTACCGCAACCTGAGAATTGTTCTCAGGCAAGAGAAAAAGGAGTATGTTCTTGAGCAGCCATATCCTGATGATCTCCCTGACAATGCAACTGCTGCTGATCGCAGAGCTTATGAGAAGCACTGTAATGACTCACTTGATGTCAGCTGTCTGATGCTCGCCACCATGTCCCCTGATCTGCAGAAGCAGTATGAGCATGCGGATGCTCATACCATGATCGAGGGGCTGCGTGGGATGTTTCAGAACCAAACCAGGACTGAGAGGTTCAATATCTCAAAGTCCTTGTTTGCGTGCAAGCTGGCAGAAGGTAGCCCAGTCAGTCCTCATGTGATCAAAATGATTGGTTACATTGAGACTTTGGACAGACTTGGTTCTGAACTTCACCAAGACTTGGCTACTGATGTTATTCTCCAGTCGCTCCCGGCGAGCTATGAGCCTTTTATCATGAACTTTCATATGAATGGCTTGGATAAAACATTGAGTGAGTTGCATGGGATGCTAAAGACAGCAGAGGAGAGCATTAAGAAGAATCCCAACCATTTGATGATGATTCAGAAGGGGAACAAAAAGAGGAAGCGTTGGACGCCTCCTAATCCCAAAGGTAAAGGCAAGGAAAAGAGTTCCGGTGGTGAGTCCTCGGGCTCTAAGCTAAAGCCAGCACCTAAGGCCAAATATGGCCCTACTTCTGAAGATGAATGCTTCCACTGTCATGAAAAGGGACATTGGTCTAGGAACTGCAAGAAGTACTTGGAAGAAAAGAAGAAGAAGAAGGGAAGTGAGACTTCCACTTTAGGTATAAATGTTATAGAAATAAATATTGCAAATCGTTGCAGGGTCTAAGTGAGACTAGAAGATTTGCAAGAGGCGAGTTGGACGTTCGTGTCGGCAATGGCGCAAAGGTTGCGGTGTTGTCGGTCGGCACCAACCACTTGTCTCTACCCTCCGGATTAGTTTTGGAATTAAATAATTGTTATTGCATTCCTGTTTTGAGCAAGAACATTATTTCTTCTTCATGTTTGGAAGAAGTTGGTGATTTTAAGATTGTAATAGAGAACAAACGTTGTTCTATCTTTTGCAATGGTATTTTTTATGCTCATTGTCCATTGGTGAATGGATTATATGTTCTTGATCTTGAGGATAAATCTGTCTGTAACATTAATACTAAGAGGCTTAGACCAAATGATTTGAATCCCACTTTTATTTGGCATTGTCGCTTAGGTCATATAAATGAGAAACGCATTGAACAACTCCATAAAGATGGATTGTTAAGCTCATTTGATTTTAAATCATTTGACATATGTGAGTCTTGTTTGCTTGGAAAGATGACCAAAGCGCCTTTCACTGGTCATAGTGAGAGGGCGAGTGACTTGTTGGGACTTGTACATACCGATGTATGTGGACCAATGAGCTCAATAGCCAGAGGTGGTTTTCAGTACTTCATTACTTTCACTAATGACTTTAGTAGATATGGTTATATCTACTTAATGAGGCACAAGTCTGAATCATTTGAAAAGTTCAAAGAATTTCAGAATGAAGTACAAAATCAATTAGGCAAGACAATTAAATTTCTACGATCTGATCGTGGAGGAGAATATTTGAGCCTTGAATTTGGTGATCATTTGAAGCAATGTGGAATTATTCCGCAGCTAACTCCGCCCGAAACACCTCAATGGAATGGGGTATCCGAACGGAGGAACCAAACCTTGTTGGACATGGTTAGGTCCATGATGAGCCAAACTGATCTTCCATTGTCATTTTGGGGTTACGCTCTTGAAACTGCTGCGTTCACACTGAATAGGGTTCCAAGTAAGTCTGTTGAGAAGACACCATATGAGATATGGACTGGGAAGCGTCCCGGATTATCTTTTCTCAAAGTTTGGGGATGTGAGGCTTATGTCAAACGTTTGATGTCAGATAAGCTCACTCCAAAGTCAGACAAATGTTTCTTTGTGGGGTATCCTAGGGAAACCAAAGGATATTATTTTTACAATAAGGCGGAAGGCAAAGTGTTTGTCGCTCGCAATGGTGTTTTCTTAGAAAAGGAGTTTCTCTCAAAAGGATTTAGTGGGAGCAAGGTGCAACTTGAAGAAATTCAGGAAACACCCGAAACTGTTTCAGCACCCACTGAAGATCCACGGGATGTGCAAGATGTTGCACAACCCGTAGTTGAGGCACCAGCCCTACGAAGGTCTATAAGGGCACGTCGCTCTACTGACAAGCTCAACCTCCTTATTACGGAGGAGCGCCACGTATTATTGATGGAAAATGATGAGCCCTTGACCTACAAAGAAGCAATGATGGGACCCGACTCCGACAAATGGCTTGAAGCCATGGAATCCGAGTTAAAATCCATGCATGATAATCAAGTTTGGAACTTGGTCGATCAGATTGACAGTGTAAGACCTGTCGACTGTAAGTGAATTTTTAAGAAAAAATTAGACATGGATGGAAATGTTCACATCTATAAGGCACGATTGGTGGCGAAAGGTTTCCGACAAATTCAAGGTGTTGACTATGAGGAAACCTTTTCGCCCGTCGCAATGCTAAAGTCTGTTCGGATTCTCCTAGCAATTGCCGCATATTATGACTATGAGATATGGCAAATGGATGTCAAAACCGCTTTCCTTAATGGACATTTAAGTGAGGATATGTATATGACATAACCTGAAGGTTTTATCGATCCTAAAAATGCTGGGAAAATATGTAAGCTTCAGAGGTCCATCTATGGATTGAAGCAAGCATCTCGGAGTTGGAATATTTGTTTTGATGAAGTAGTCAAAGGGTTTGGCTTCATCAAGAATGAAGATGAGCCTTGTGTTTACAAAAAGGCTAGTGGGAGCGCACTTGTGTTTCTGGTCCTATATGTGGATGACATATTACTGATCGGAAATGATATTCCAATGCTTGAAGCCATTAAAACCTCATTGAAAAGGAGTTTTTCGATGAAGGATTTAGGAGAGGCGGCTTATATTCTGGGTATTAGGATCTATAGAGATAGATCAAAAAGACTAATTGGATTAAGCCAAGACACGTACATTGACAAGATATTGAATCGGTTCAATATGCAAGATTCCAAGAAAGGTTTCTTGCCAATGTCACATGGCATTACTCTAAGCAAAAGTCAGTGTGCTACGACACTTGATGAGCAAAAGAGGATGAGTACGATTCCTTATGCTTCAGCCATAGGGTCGATCATGTATGCTATGCTTTGCACGCGCCCAGATGTTTCCTTTGCTCTAAGTGTTACGAGCAGGTATCAGTCAGATTTCGGTGAACCTCACTGGACAATTGTAAAGAGTATCCTTAAGTACTTGAGAAGAATTAAGGATATGTTCCTAATATTTGGAGGCGAAGATGAGCTCCTTGTAAAGGGTTACACCGATGCTAGTTTTCAAACAGACAAAGATGACTCCAAATCGCAATCCGGTTTTGTTTTCTGCCTCAATGGTGGGGCAGTGAGCTGGAAGAGTTCCAAGCAAGATACGGTGGCTGATTCGACGACAGAGGCCGAGTATATTGCAGCTTCCGAAGCTGCAAAAGAAGCTGTTTGGATCAGAAAGTTTGTTTCTGACTTGGGTGTTGTTCCTAGTGCGTCCAGTCCAGTGGACCTCTATTGTGATAATAGTGGCGCCGTTGCACTAGTAAAGGAGCCTAGAACAACTAAGAAGTCCAGACATATACTGCAGAAGTATCACCTCATCCGTAACTTTGTTGAGAGAGGTGATGTGAAGGTTTGCAAGGTGCACACGGATTCAAACGTTGCTGATCTGTTGACGAAGCCTCTCCCACAACCAAAGCATGAGGCGCACATGAGATCTATGGGTATTAGATACTTACATCAGTGATTCTAGTGTGCGTGGGAGATTTTTGTGTCATGAGTATGTTTATGTAATGATAAATAATTGTTATTTGTTTCATGGATGATTATTTTTACATTGATTATCAAGTATGTGACTTGTTCGTGAAACTCTTTGTTGACAATGATATGATTCTAAATTATCCCTAGTTTATGTCGTTGTGTGGGACAACAACGACGTTGAGACTAGCACATGCATTAATTGATGATCATGTTTCACGGATCATGGATATGGAGATATCGGATTAATGATGTGGACACATGTTGGTGAACATGGTGTTGGATTGACCCACTCCAAGACAATGTTGGGATTGTTATTTTGTATGTGCCATCAGTTGTTCTTGAGTGTTATACCTACTGGATCCTTAGACCTGAGATCGTCATTGTTTCTCACTGTGTGTAGTGGTGCATCTTGGGGCTGCTAAACGCTACTCCGTGACTGGGTAGTTACAAAAGCAGCTTACAGGTGTGTCATGAAACATGGAATGGGATGTGAGCGGATCAAGATGGAATTTGCCCCTCCTAGATAACGGGAGAGATATCTCTGGGCCTCTCGAGATAGTTGGATTTGAAAGTGCATGGCCATGCCAAAGTGATTAAAGAGTTAATCATGATGACTAAAGGTTATTTATGAATAGAATCCACTATTAGATCGAGAGAATGGTCGAGCTATCACAAAGGTGGCACGCATCTCGCTTTGAGCTTGACTGGTATCGTGTGGCAAAGGGATCGGTGTATGAGTATATCTATGGTTCGGCCGATATGATCATTATGTGTATTTGTGAGTCATTATGCCCTGCTAGGTGCCGCTATTGACTTGTGATTCGGAAATGATTTCCGATCACGACCACCTACACATGAACCTAACGGGTCACACACTTAAGGGGTTTGGAATGTTGGAAAGCTTTGCCTGTATGATTGTCTCTAGTGCAAGTGGGAGATTGTTGGTGATATGCCCAAGAGCCCATCATCACAATACGGTTTAAAGGCCCAAGAGGATATTGATCCAAGAGGGATTAGGGTTACTAATGGGCCTATGAGATAGAAGCCCATTAGTACGCCCTATATATACGAGGGAGGGGCTAGGGGGGCAACGACCAGAGAGCTGCGCCACCTCCTAGCCGCCGCCCCTCCCTCTCTCTCTCGGCCGCCGCCCATGCCGTGCGTGCGGTGCTAGCACACCGACGCCTGGCGTTTCATCCCCGTACGTGTGGACTCCGTGGAGGCGCTGCTGCGACTGCTGGGATCAAGTACGAGGAGCTCGGTTCGTGGGACGTGATCGACTACTTCCTCTATATCGACGCGCGACTTCTTCCGCTGCGCTGCGCGTCTAGTGGTAACGATCTATGATCTTCTACTCGCAAGCGTCTTGGATATATGCGGTAGTGGTGCTAGCGTAGCCTACCCGTTTACCTACATTTCGGCCCTACTTGCAACGGCCAGCACACGCATCCTCCTTAATGGTCGGCTGGGGAAGAGGATCTGTCACGTGCGGGGGCTGCGCCAGGGCGATCCGCTTTCGCCAATGCTGTTCATCATCGCCATGGAGGCGCTCAATGCCCTGTTGACAGTGGCGGACGCGCGGGTCTCTTCACCCCCTTGGGCCACAATGCCATCAAGAGCCGGGTTTCGCTCTACGCCGACGATCTGGTGCTGTTCCTCGCGCCCACAGAAATGGACCTTCACACGTTGCACACTTTGCTGCACACCTTCACCGACGCATCCGGGCTCCAAACCAACGTCGAGAAATGTCAAGCTACGCCGATAAGCTGCACCGAAGCGGATGTGCAACGGGTACTTGACCTCTTCCCTTGCACCTTAGCCCCGTTCCCGTGCAAGTACTTGGCATCCCGCTCTCCGTCCACCGCCTCACCCGGGCGGAGAGCTGACTTGGAAAGAGCAGAGGCGGTTTCGATTGTTGTGGCGGGCACCCTTCTCACAAAGGTTACGTTGTCGGCCGTCCCAGTACATGTCTCAATTGTGTGCTGCCTCTCCGCTTGGGCAAGAGAGGAAATTGATCAGCGCCGCCGGGCCTTCATCTGGTGCGGATCTGACTCCGCGTCCGGCGGAAGCTGCATGGTCGCTTGGGAGCACGTCTGCCGGCGCCTGCAGCTTGGCGGCCTGTCATGGGCTTCGCCCTGAGGCTTCGGTGGGAATGGCTCCGGCGTACCGATGATTCCCGCACTTGGAGGGAGCTGCCCTCCACTACTGAGCGCCTGGCCGCGGCCATGTTCTAGGCCTCCGTCAAGATGGTGGTAGGGGATGGAGCTAGAACACGCTTCTGGACAGACTGCTGGCTGCAGGGCTCCTCTATCCAGCTCCGAGCACCAAACCTTGTGGCTGCAGTGCCACCTAGGTGTCGCCTTCGCTCGGTCAAAGTCGCGCTGGATAATCGCCGTTGGGTGCGTGACATCCGAGGAGCTCTTACTGTACAAGTGATCTTGGAGTACCTCCAAATTTGGGAACTGGTCGACACCGTCCAGCTCCAGGAGGGAGTACAAGACGAGTTCATTTGGCGATGGTCGGCTGACGTAAAGTACTCGGCGTCCTCCGCCTATAGGGCCTTCTTCCACGGGGCGACAGAGCTGCGGGGGGCCAAAGTGTTGTGGAAGTCTCGGGCCCCGGCGAGAGTCAAGTTCTTCCTCTGGCTAGCCCTGCAAGATCGGTGCTGGACTGGGGAGCATCGGCGACGCCACAACCTTCAGCAGTCAGCGGAGTGCGCCCTCTGCGTGCAGGAGTTGGAGGTGGAGTCCATCGACCACCTCCTGCTTGGTTGCGTCTTTAGCAGGGAGGTTTGGTTCAGGACTCTAAACCCGCTAGGTTTGGCCGCTCTAGCTCCCTTGCCGGTAGATTCACTTGCAGATTGGTAGCTTGCAGCTCGGAAGCAGATCCCAAAGGCGCATCGGAAAGGGTTTGACTCCCTTGTCACCCTCGTCTGCTGGTCGCTTTGGAAGGAGCGTAATAGTCGTGTCTTTGAGGGTCGATCGGAGCAGCCGTCTGTGGTTTGCTCCAAGGTAGCGAGCGAGATCTCGGTGTGGGTCTTAGCTGGTTTTGTGTCCCTTAGGTCGCTCAGCGTTGTTGTGTAATTAAACCTTAAAGATAGGGGGCGGCGCTCGGCGCCGTGTAATACTCTTAAGTGCCAGGATCACTTAGGTGATCTTAGTACTTGGTCGCTCTCTTTCCGCTTAATGAAATAACGTGCTTCGGCACGTTCGCGAAAAAAAGATATGAAAAATGTGACCAACTGTGATATGGAGCATCAACTGAATTACAAGTTGCTGATTTTTGCAAATTCAGTCTGTAGCTGCATCTGCCAACATTCCTGCAAAGCTTTTGATTTCGTGGTAAAGTTGGAAGGGTTAAAGCATCATGCTACTTGGCATTCTTGAGAAGTTCGCTTGTAGCGGCAGCCATATGGTTCTCAGAAGTGCCGGGAAGCTTTTCCGAGCTTGACGGGAGCCACCGACCACCAGGATGCCAGCAACATCGACGTCCACTTGCCCAAGCCAAAGCCCCAAGGTGAGAGAGGGCGTGGACAACACGGTTAGTCGATCGACTGCAACGTCTGTGTATTATTTGCTTACAATACAAATAAGTATGGGGTCTCCTGCGAGAAACATCTAGAGTACTTACCTAATATTATATATGTTTGGTTTATTCTTTCTGGCAATCTAATTATTGGATCATCCGCTACAGAATACACAACTCTCGATAATTCGTTGTCATTATTATAATTCTTTCGATCAAGTGGATGTTAGTGAACAAGCATGGTAAATAGCCATTCATAATGCTGACCTCCATAAAGAAGATCAGATGTTAATAACATCCTTGTCTGTTGAAATGTCCTTTTTGTTTGTTTATTAAACTTTGTGAGACACATTCAGTAGGACTTTTTTATATCATGGGGGCAAGGCATCGACTACACAACTAAATACAATCAGCTTCCGTAAATATACTCTGTCTCTACTGCCTGTACAGAGTGAATCTATCTTTCTTAAACTCAATTCCTATGTATATGTTGGTTAATTTGGGAATAGCAGATAGGACGTAGCAACTACAATGCATAGCAGTTTATGTAGGCAATATGTTCAACCAAATGCCTTCAGCTAAAAAGATTTCCTCTTCTCCATAAGCTTGCTGATGCCCTCTATCTAGAACAATGATCTTTTGCCTGACAGGGGACTGCTCCACTTCCTTGCCGTGCGCAGGGACAAGGCAATGCTGTGGTGCAGCACGTCAAAGGAAAGGGGATATGCTCGCCACCAGCGAGGAGGCTCAGGTTCAATGACAATTTCCCCTGCGCGAGCCATGCCAGGAAGATATTTGTCGATATGGATAAATATATGACAACTGTATGCACATTTCGTAGTAATGAATGAATTTTGTTCTCTGTTGGACTCTTCAGTTTCATACAGTACTATTGGTGGTCAACAAGATATATGTTGTTAGTAACATAGCTGTTGTTTGAACAAATATGGCTACTGAATATGCATGAAACTCACTTAAGAATCGCAAACTTGAGCCTTCATATTTGGTTTCTCTATGACTTGGTTGTGTCAGCTATACCTATTGTACCGTGCTCTGCTCTATACAAATGAAAGTTTGGTTTCAGGAACTGCCCTCCGTAAATTCGCTCTTTATTTTCCCTCAAGGTTACACACGGCTTAAATATTGGTCTTTCTAGTGTATGTAGCGATTTCCAAAAGAAAAAAAGTATATAAATGTAGCTTCTTAATTAACTGTGTGTCGATCAGGTGCCTTGTTTTAATTTGTTTGCTTGCAATTAGACGATGGGCCTGAAGACGGTGAGAGCAGCAGGCTGAAGCGGCCCAGCGCCGATCGGCCGTCGAGGCCCTTGTCCTTGTAGTGGGCCAGGAACTCCGCCACCGTGACGCTCCGGTACCGCGCCTCCTCATCAGTGGCGACGGCGGCGATCGGCCCGTACGCCCTGGTGGCCGCCGCGGCGCCAGTCGTCCTGAAGAAGCAGGCCACCGAGACCCGCGCGACGGCGGCGGCGGCGCCCGGGGTCAGGGCCACCACCCGGTGCTCCACGCTCTTGAACCTGTCGTTGGAAATGAGCTGGAGCAGGTCGCCGACGTTGACGACGAGCGCGCCGGGCAGCGGCGGCACGTCCACCCAGCGGCTGCCGTGGAGCACCTGCAGGCCGCCCACGCCGTCCTGCAGGAGCACCGTCAGGAAGCTGGGGTCCGAGTGCCTGGTGGTGCCCATGGTCAGGTGGGGCTCCGGGCACGGCGGGTAGTAGTGGCAGGCGAGCACCATGCCGTCCAGGCAGCCGTCGTCGCGCTCCAGGTAACCCGCGTGGAGGCCCAGGGCCTCCGACAGCAGCTCCAGCAGGCGGGCGCCCAGCCTCCGCAGCTGCCTGACGTACTCCGGCACGGCGGCCCTGCACTGCGGCGGCATCTCCTCCGGCGGCGCGGGCATCTCCAGGAAGAGCGTGTCGCGCCAGTTGGCCGCCGGCGATTGGAAGAGGTCGAAGTTGCTGTGGTACCTGACTCGCCTGGCCGGGTCCCTGGTATAGTAGGGCCTCCTCGCCTCCGCGGGCTCCTCGTTGAAGCGCCTCACCGCCGCCAGCGTCTCGGCGAGGAGCTCGGCGGGCACGCCGTGGTTGACGATCTGGAAGAAGCCTACGGTCTCGGCGGCCGCCCTGAGCAGGCCCAGGTCAGGGCGGCCGAGGTCGACGACCGGGATTGTGGTGGTGGCGGAGGCGGAGGCGGCGTGGGGGTCGGGCGGGTGGCGGAAGATGGGGGGGACGGTGGCGACGCCCGCGTCGACGAGGCCCTTGACGCCGGCCTTGGTGTCGTCGAAGGCCTTGAGCTGGCTGAGGCGGGGGGAGTCCGAGTCCTCCTCCATTATCGCTATAGGGTTGGGTGGTGCCGTGGTGGTGTGCTGCTGCTGACTAGTGACTAGTGACTACTGATGAGATGAGATGAGATGAGATGAGTTGGATCGGATCGGAGGACGTGGACATGGTTGCGTCCACGCAAATTTCCAGATGAGTTGGATCGGATCGGAGGAAGACGTGGACATGGTCTTCAGAGTGCATTGAACTATTTTCTGCTCCTGTATTACAGGAGTACTATCTATTAGCCTTTCCAGATCGGTAGTTTTGGAGCTGATGAAATGTTTCTACCTGACAGATCAGAGAAGAGCTTCTGAACAAGTGAATTATGAAAAATAGCCGAACTACAATCCGAAGAAAGTATCTAGACATGATTTTGGAATGAAACAAAGCAAAGATAAAAGAACAAAGGAATAAATAATATATACAATGATTAAAATAAAAAAGGAAAATACAAATTGGAATGAAAGGAATAGAAAAGAAAAAAATTAAAGACAATGAATAAAAACCGTTCAACAAGTGCACACTTTTCAATCATATACAATAATACAACATATCAAAGGATTAGAAATAAAAAGGAAAGAAGGATGGAAATGAATAGAAAAGAAAAATAAATACAAACTAAAAACTAAAAAAGAATATATATATATATATATATATATATATATATATATATATATATATATATATATATATATATATATAAGTCAACATGCATGCATGCATGTACTGCCTGAGCCGCAAAAGTCTGCCAAAAACATGTTGATTGCCAAAGGTAATGTTCACGCAGCTATCTTAAATGCATAGATTTGGTCTATTAATTGCCACATAACTTGTTGGGCTAATTACTTCTACGGCCCACCTAGGATTCTCTTCAGGCATGGATCAAGTTAAAATCACGCGAGTAATATATAACCCTGGCGCCTCCACCCATTTGCTTTCCCTCTATATCCATTCCTCATCTCGCTGGCGCATTGGGAGGTAGCAACGCAAGCGATTTGCGAGAAGCACTGGTGTAGTTACATCCTCCATGTATTCTCAATTTGTGTAAAAAATTATCTAATAATATCATGCTATTAATAATTTCGGCATGCTATAACACATTTTTGGTATAGACTATTGCCATGAAAAGAGAGGAAAAAAAAGAGAAGAGAAAGATACACAAGTTTGATGGAACAACATACTGTTCTTCATCCTTTAGTTAACGGCAAAGTAGTTGCTAGCTTCAACGCTGGTACACCTGTATTCTCAATTTGGTATGCTGTAAAAATTTATCCAATAATATCATATGATTAATAATTTTGGTATGTTATAAAATCTTTTAGATGGTACCTGAATAGAAAATATAGACTCAGGTGATGAAAGGATAGAAAGCAGAAGAGAAGATGCGCAAGTTTGATGGAAGAGCAAACGGTCATGCGTGCACCGGGAGTTTTCTAGAAATAAGGACTTAAGAATGTTTGCATGACTCCATCTTTTAGTTTAAATTGGAGTGGATTGCTACAGTATTAATAAAATAGTTTAACTTTTTAGTAGCTGTTTGATGCAATCAAATTATTTTTAAATATTTTTCAAAAACACGCACCGGTGGCACGTGCACCTCCACTGGTGACAAAAAAAAAAGAGAAAGAAATACAGCACATCCCACTCAAACAGTCAGTGAGGATGCATTATTGCACAGCAGCTAGCACTATTTACGGAAAAGAGTAGCGATCATAACAAATAAAGAGCAAGACAAGAGGCTATAGCGCAGGTGCTCTGCATGCATCGCTGTCATGACATCCAGTGCATGCAGCCCAAGCAAGTTAGGTCGTTAGCTCCGCCATTTGCTTGATAAGTATATATACTTGAGCTAGCTACAGTACCAACTTGGCTTCATTAAAAAGACTACTACTCATGATCGACACTGCTAGCTAGCTTATTGGTTAATGTATATAATTAGCTTGGAGCACGTGCCGTTGTTTGTATAGTCGCTCGATCCGCCGGTGATTGCTTTAGCTAGCTAGCAAGACTTGAACGTTGACCAAAAGGCAGGCAAGGGTCCAATGCAAGCCACAAGTAGATGGAATGACGACTGCCTAACCACCTTTACACTGAGATGCAATGGACATGTTGATGGTTTACCCTCTGGCCTGGCGGCTTAATTACTTGTCAAACCCTGCGTGCCTTCGATCCTCCCTTCTTCTTCTTTTTTTTTTTTTGAAGGATCGCGAAACCTTCTTCTTCTTTCCTTTCACGAAAAAGAAAAAAAACATGGAAAAAAAAGGTCACTCCAAATCGTTGGGCGTCAGCTACGTACTGCAGGTGCAATGCATCTCGATGATCGTCAGACCTTTTACTATATAGCTATCTAGATAGTGATCTGATACCCCCCCCCCTCTTTTCTTTACATAGTCGCGCATGGTGACATTCACTCACGTGCGCCTTTATACACTGCCACTGCCTTGGGCATATACTATATCGATCATCTCCGATCATAATCTCACTTATTAGACATGCCATATCCATATCCCCCGTTATTTACTTATTTTTATTGGCAGCATGTTTGTACTGACAAGGTGGAGATATCCATATTTCTACGAGTACTAATAATCTATATGATAAATACATATGCTGTGGACAAAATCTTGCAGCTACGCAATTTATGGACCTCAAATTCATATTAGAATAACTTCAAAATAATTGACACGGTTCTTTATTTTTTTTCCCTCGTTAACAAAACACCTCACATGAAAAAAACGAAAGGAGGTAGAGTTTTCTTTTGGGATTTGTGGCTATACAGAAGAAAAATAAGAAAACAGATGTTATGTTGAATTTCAAGTATTTAGTTTCACCAATAAGATATGAAGACTTTTGGAAAAACATCAAAAGTCAGTTGGATGTTGAGGAGAAGTAATTAGTGAGATCTTCACTTTCATTGGTAGGAAAACCAGGAAAAATGAAAGATGTACACCCTTGATTATTATTACCATAACCGAAAGATGTACAATAAGAAGAAAAAATCTACAGAAAACTGCACATGCCAAATACAAATAATAACTTTCTGGGTCCCGCGGGCGAGCAGTAGTATTCTATAAAAGGAGGGGGGGGTGGGGGGAAGAGGCTTCCAAGAGCATCTATCTGCATGAGGCCATGGTGAGCATCAGCAGCCAGAGCTCCGGCAGGTCTCCGCCGGGCGTGCACCTCAGCACCGGCATCGTCGGGTTCCTCGCCCGGCGTGCCATGTCGTCGACGCAGAGGTCCATGTCTTCCCAGCATCCCCTGGACTCGCCCGGCTCCTCCTCCGTCGGCTCGGCACCGGCACCGTGGAGCAGTGCCGTTGAGCTTGAGCAGCGGCCATTGGAGTTGGAGAAGGAAGCCGTGTACCGCGGGGTGCGGAAGCGGCCGTGGGGCAAGTTCGCGGCGGAGATCCGGGACTCGACGCGCAACGGAGCGCGCGTGTGGCTGGGCACCTTCGACAGCGCAGAGGCTGCGGCGCTGGCGTACGACCAAGCGGCGTTCGCTATGCGGGGCGCGGCAGCGGTGCTCAACTTCCCCGTGGAGCGGGTACGGCAGTCGCTGGAGGGGATGGGCATGGAGGCGTGCGGCGGCGGGTCGCCGGTGGTGGCGCTGAAGCGGCGGCATTCCAATTCGATGCGGGTGCGACGGCCGGCGAGGAGCAGGGGCAGAGGCAGGAGCAGAGGCGAGGTGATGGAGCTGGAGGACCTGGGAACAGAGTACCTGGAGGCGCTGCTGGGCGCCACTGCCGCAGAGGAGGAGCAGACGGAGAGGGAGAGCAGCAGCAGCTGGTGCAGGAGGCACCACTCTGTCTGATGCTGCTCTGACTCTGACGATGGGCAGCCAATTAAATACGTTTTGATTTGATTGTTCCTCGCCATTACAGACAGTATCTAGATTGAGAAATGATGATGAAATGGAAGCAAGTTTAGGAGGAGTATGTTTGATTTGAGATCCTCCACTCGTCGTGGTCATTCATTCAGAATGATCACCAATGAAATGATGAACATGTACAATCAAGGTGCAACGAATCTGGGAATGAGATGGTGACCCGGACCAGACAGGGCCAGTAATCCTAATTTCCACTCCACGCAATCCAGTGCTGTGCAGCGATCAAATGCAATGCAATTTGGGTTGCAAGACAAAAGGCGGTTGCTGTTACTGGTCACGCGAGCGATAGATAGGTCCATGGACCCTACTGACTAGACTTGAGCAAAGAAAGAACCATCTATCCTGCAGGTACAAGTATAGAAGCACGCACTCGGACAGGTGCACGAACCTGCCTGCTGCATTCCTGGAATTGGATTGCCATTCTACCATCTACCAACCTTCCCAGAAACTGACATAGTACTAGCAAGACCAAATGCGATGACGTGCATACCAGTATGTTTGTTTTATACAAGGATCGAAGCAAGTTACTCCTCGGCTTGGTCAGCTTCTGCCAACTGGTTGCCCTCCTCCTCTCTCGCTCCCGCGTAATTGCTTCAGTTCCCTCAGTGCCACTGTAACAAGCTAACCAGACACATATGTAAACAGCTAGTTTTGCGTATCCACTCAAATCCATGACAATATAGGGGTCCAAGTCAAATTCTTACCCTATTGGAAGGAAGCTCCAATTCTAGTCTCGGACGTCTCGGAGGCTCAGCATCCTGGTTCTGCGAGTAGGCTGCAGTGCTCCCCTGGACAGTGATGGATGGCAGATTACCATCACCTGAGCATTGCTCTCGCACATGACTAGTACTAGTAGCGGCGGCATTGTGATCCTTCTTTGAGAACTGAGTAGCTGCCGCTCGAGCCCCGGCTATGGCTGCGGTAACACTCGGGGACTTTTGTAGCGCGGACTTGGGAGCATCAATGAATGTGAGGGATCCCGGCTTGAGAGAGAGGCCATCTCTTGGATCTGGAAGAGGGAACTTGACGGGCAGCGGACCTTGAACGGGTGTAAGGCCCCTCACAGCGCCGTCATAAATCTGTTACACGACATTCCTTCCAGAGTTATGGAAAAAATAGCAGGGAAGGGACTAGCTGCTTGTGCAGGCTGACCAGAACTGAGCTTGTTATATTACCCTTCTTTCCAAATTGTAGACACCCTGGTAACCACGCATCTCGAAGGGAACCACCAGCTTCTGCATGATATGTACCGAGTTGTTACTGCAGTAGTAGCCGCTAGTAGGTGTGAGGAAGACAAGAGAGCGGTGAGTAGTGAGCCCAAGTCAAGTGATAGTCACTCACCTGTGGATTCTCACAAAGCCAGCAAAAGTCAGTCAGCCCTTCAAGTCTCACCTGCATCAGCATTTGAGAAGGAAGACAGATGGATGTTGGTTGGTTGAATGAATCATGAGTGTTTGGATCACAATGCAGCAAGCAAGTAAAGGGAAGGAGATGGGGACATACAGACTGCGGCACATGTTCCCAGCAAACAAGCTCCTGGGACCCGAGACATCCTACCACCTCAACGCAGCCTGCGGATGAAAATCAGGTGGATGATGTGATAGGCAGCAGGCTGGGGAGCAGCCAGCAGGATGACTAGTGATTGCTAACCTAGGAGACGCGAGACGGGGTAATGTTGTGGGAAGTTGATGTCCGTGATCCCGTCGACGGCATAAATCTCCCTGTAGAAATCCTCCATGGCTTTGATGGTGTCGGGATCCGGGACCTTGGAGGCTGCGTGGATCCAGAGGCGGCCTGCAGTGGAAGGAATCAAACCCAAACCCAAATCCAAATCCATCCATAGGGACCCCAGGGAGGGAGGTGAGACGGACCTGTGATTGGGGATGGCCAGGAGCGTCCCTCGACGCGCTTGATGCCGTGCACCAGCAGCGACGCCCACGGCTGGTGCATCGTGAGGCAAGGGTTCCCCCCATGGTATCCCCTGCCATCGCTGCTTCTGCTGCTGCTGCTGCTGCTGCTGCTATGGTGGCCGGCGCCGAATCCGCCGCGGCCAGAGTAGCCGCCGCGTCGCATGGTGCCGATCGGATTGGGGGGGCGGGGGATCGGCGGCCGGCGGCCGGAACGATGAATGAGACGGAGGGAGGAGTCCGGCCCAGTGCCCAGACAGTCGTGGGATGGGCCGCCTCCATTCTTGTGGTTGTGGGCCGGACCTAATAATCTATACATTCGCAAATCCTACTTATCGCTTTAAATTTCAGGTACGTCTGGCAGCATTCCACTCAAAAAAAAAAAATACCCGATCCATTTTTTATGTCAGGTCAAAAATTACTGCCCGGTCCATCTTTTAATTTATATATCCCAATTGCTCCCTCGAGCGATCATCTATCAGCCGGCCTGGCCAGTGGCCGCACGCACACACAAAAAAGGGAGAGAGAGAGAGAGAGAGTAGGGACTAATTAAGGTAGCTAGCTACATGGGCAGTAGGTACTGGAAGTCGTAGTCCAGGGGGATGACATCCACCAATAACTGCTCCGTCGTCGTCTCCATGTTGAGATGCCTGAGGCAGTCCACCATGGATTTCCTGAGGGACCATGACGTCGGCAGCTGGTCGCAGATCCAGCGCAGCAGCGAGTCCATGTCCTTGGCAAAGTCATGCATGTTGGAGTGTATGAGGGCAGGGATGAGCAGCCTCCTGGTGGACGTGACCACCAGGGACGCCTGGAGGTACTCCAGCTTGGCCTTCTCCAGCTCCATGGAGACACGATCGGCTTTGTAGATACGGAGCTGCATATACATATATATATATATATATTTAATTATATCATGCAGCAGCAGGCATTTCGATCGATCATTAACAATAATTAATAATCTACTACTGCATGCTTACTGCTGGAGATGATCTGATGCCGCAGCACAGCGCAAACAGAATGTTAGGCTCTGAACTCTTGAGTCCATACAGCTCCCTCACTTGCTGTTCTTCCACATCCACATCGCATTTCCAGAATTCCTGGTTATGTTAATTTTAATTATATATACTAGCTACGTTCAATTTAATTTGCAGATAGCTACCTACATTATTAGCAAATGAATGTATATGTAATCACTCACTTCTTTCACACTTGACGGCTGCCTCAAGATAAAATTCTCGATCACCAGAGCATTGAACGTTTGCCCCGACACGTTGATGGTTGCCTGCATGCATGCGCAACAGCAACTCATTTTTCATTTATTCTATTTCGAACAAGAAGAAGAGAAAGAGGAGGAAGAAGTACCTTGTTCTTGAGTGCAAGCAACTTGTCCGAGTTTGAGGGCAAGCCATGCTGCAGGATCCCCTGCGTGCAGTAACTTTTATTAGTATTTATTTTCAGCAGTGCACGTGCACAAGGCAAGACAATGCAATACGTACGTGCATGATGCAGGTGTTGTAGACGTTGAGCCAGAATGCTAGCTTCTGGTGGTGGGTAGTCAGGGAATACCGTGCATCCACCTGCTGCAGCGCCTCCAGCATCTGCCTCAGCTTGGTGAGCAGGGGAGAGGTGGAGAACCCTCTGAGGTCCAGGGAGGTGGAGGTGAACCTGACGAGGTTCTTGTAGGGCCCGACGTCCCTGACGATGGCGTCCGGGAAGCCAAAGATGCCGTAGTGGTCCTGCTGCCCCCTGCTGTCCTTGTCCACGTTGAGGGCGGTGTCGATCCTGAAGCTGAAGCTCCCGGCCTGCTGATGCAGCTGGTTCCTGCTGGTGTCGAGGTCCGCGACCCGCGAGGACCTGAGCAGCCTGATGAAGATGCAGAGCAGGCACTTGACGATCCTCTCCGACAGCTTGTTGGCGGCCGTTGGTGCTCCTGCTGCTGCTGCCGCTGCTGGGTGTCGTCGTCCCTCGATCGAATGCCTGCTGCTTCTTATTGGAGCAAATTTGGGGCTGCTGCTCATGGGCATGGCTGCTTCTTTGGGCGGCGGCGGGGCGGTCTTGATCATGGCCATGTCCATGGCCTGGCTGATGAAGAACATGGACTTGATCTCCGGCGGCGCTGCTGCTGCTGCTCTGCTGCCTCCTCCTCCCTGCTTCATGGCCTGGATCTTGCCCTCGAGCCTGGCGATCTCTTCCTCGACGAGCAGCAGCTCGGCGAGCAGCTCCTTGGCCTTGGCTGGGATGAAGGCCGGGATGGTGAGGATGGCGGAGCGCGCGGAGCTGGGCTGCAGAGCTCGCTCCAGGATTTGGTGCACCGTCTCCTGGTTGGAGAGCTGCTGCTTCAGCTCGGCGACCTCCTGCTCCAGAGCTTGCCGCCGGCGCTGCTGCGTCATGGCGCTGCCCCGAGTCCGCTGAGACTGCAGCAGCAGGAGCCAGAAATACGCAAAATCAATCAATTACTATTGACTATATATATGTATGTATACTAATTAAATGCACTCACCACAGGCGTCGGACGGTGGTCGGCGGCGACCGACGACTCATGAGACAAGTAGTAATGATGGCCTTGGCCTTGGCCTTGCTGCGACACCCGGGCGACCACGTACTCCATTGATGGAGGAGGAGCAGGAGGAGAGGAGATTCAGCAGCTGCAGGCTGCAGCTAGCACCTAGCAGAGGGGGATTGGGGATCGATCGATGATCGAACAACTGAACAAGCAGCTAGCAGTAGTGATCATGAAGAAATACTCCATATATATATAGTACATCTGGTTGGGAGGGAGCTGTCGGCGGTGTTGGTGCCTGCCTCTGCCTGCAAATGCAATGCAATGCATTCGTGTCGTCGATCCATGGCATTCAGATCATCCATCATCGAGTAACCGTTACGCACGTTAGGTTGGTTAGTTTGCTTCACACCCAACCCAACGCAAACAACCTATCCAGCAAGAAGAGGACCGCCTACCGCCACCACTACTACCAAAACTCAAAATGAAAAGTGGTTACCTCCTGCTGCTGCTGCTGCTGCTTTTGAGTTTTGTCTTGCCTTGTAATCTAGACACCAACTGTTAGTGCTAGCTACCTCCAAATTAAGGAAATATATATACACTCTACCAGCCATCATATATATCGTCTTGAGTGCAACTCAAGGAGTCGAGCGCTAGTTGGCGCGGCAATCAAGTACTTAGTAGCTAGTTTAGGATGGATAATCTGAGTAAGAAAAGGAAAATAGCGGATGGGTCCTGCCTTTTTCTGTTGTGAACAAGAGTCGGCGCACCATTTATAAATGACGAGTTTGCTGTGAGGCAAGTAGTTGGATCTATCTCACGCTCAAATTGAGCTCGATAAAGTTAGTACCGGTCGGTATGACTGGTACTAAATGCCGCATTTAGTACCGATTAGAAACACCAAACGGTACTAAAGATATTTTCACACCAAAAAAATCAAGTTGTTTCTCCCACTCCTCATCTCTTTCCCTCTCCTCTCATTTTTCTTTCTACCACCGTTGCTCTGTCTTTCTCATCTGCTCTTCAAGAACAGAGAAAAAAAAGATAAGCAGCGGCGAAGGGAAGAAAACTTAGAGCACAAAACAAGGGGAGCTGGAAAAGCTTCACTTAGGTTACAACATTCAAGCCAAGATTACAAAGAACTAAAATTATAAGAAAAGTTATACAACACGAGAGATTCAACATTCAGCTATATATCTGACAACGAAAAAAATAGAAAATTTATGGGCCCGCGGCGGCGCAGGTCGTGAGCCCTCGCCCGCCTGCAGGAAGTCGGGCGGAATGGCTGCCGGGGCTTCCGCCTCTGCAAGGCCTCCGTCCGTCTCTGACGCCGTGCCTGTGTAACACCCATGTGTTAATCGTAACGCTAATTACGTGTTTAATCACTGTTTAGGGCTAAGCGATGTCATTAGCTGGTTAATGACCGTCGTTAGTACTCAACCCTAATCGAACTTTGAGCGTATTTTTCTCCCTAATCCGAGCTCCAAATCAACTTTCACCCAAAAGCAAAGTTGTAGATCTTCTCTTTCTCTACAACTTTAATTTTGACCAAATTTCAAGTTCCTATATCAAATTTTGAGATTCGGACGGTCAAACACGAGTCAAAATTCAGTCAAAATGATTATTGTGATGCTCCTGTGCTGCACTGTGCGCCCCCCGACGCCCATGCCGGCGACCGGCACAGCACCGGCGACCACCACACATCGCGACCACCGGCGAACCTCGCCCTCCGCGCGTGCCTTTCGCGAGCTCTGGAGGCTTCTCGTCCTCATCCCATTCTCCTTCCTCGCGTTCACGTCGAGCTGAGCTCGAGCAGAGGTGACGTCGCTCGCCGCGCCGGCCACCTCTTGCCACCCCGATTCAATCCCTCACGCCCCAAGCCACGTAGCCTCGTCCCGCAACTCCTCCACCCATCCCCGAGCTCGATTGAGCCCAAACCCGACCGAATGGAGCTCCAAACCACCGGCCGCCATTGTCGTTCCGGCCGAGCTCCGCCCCCTCCGTCGAACTCCCTTCTCTGGCCGTCCTCCGCCCGATTCGAGCCCGTGGTGAGCTTCCCCGCAAGCCCCTCCTACTCCCCGGCCCTTTTTCCCCTCGTTTCCGCGGCCGCCGGCGTCAGAACGCCGCCGGGCCGCCGTGACGGCCGTGCATCGCCGCCGGCGCATGCCGCGGGGCCGCCCTGCGCAGGCCCGCGGGCCGCAGCCACGCGCCCCGGGGCCACCGGGCTCCCCTGGCCAAGGGCCAGCCCCGCCCGCCGGCGGCGACGCGGCGCCGCCGCCCCTGCCCGTGTGCGCCGTCGCCATGCCCGGGCGCGCTCCCTGTGCCCCTGCCCCGCGCGCGCCCCTTCTCCCCGGTGCCCTGGCCGCGCTTCGGCCACACCGCGCCGCCGGCCGGCCACCGCCGGCGGGGCAGCGCCGCGCCGCCGAGCGCCCGCCTGGCCGCGCGCCGGCCCTGGCCACGGCGGGGCTGAGCAGCGCCAAGAGTAGGGAAGGGCGCGGGGCTCCCACTGGCATGTGGGGCCCGGCTGTCAGCCCCCTTTTTTTGTTTTGTTTTGTTTTCCAGAAATTGTTATTTCGGCTGAAAACTTTAAAAATGTGTAGAAAAATATAGAAAAATGCAAAAAATACAAACTAAATTTTGTTGGGTTGCTTAGACCAAGATCTTCAGAGGAAAAATACTCGTGCTTGTGAAATGTCACTTTTGCCCCTGCTAAAATTTTGGGTTGTGTTTAAGCTAATTTATTTAATATCGGTTGTTCCGTTGCTCTAAAAATTATGAAATTTATTCAGTAGATTACTCTTTATATGTGTAGTCCACTGAAAAAATTTCAGGTGCATATCCTATGTGCATGTTTGTGGATCTAATATTGCTTGATTTCCATTCTAGGGCTAAAAGAAATACTTTTCTATATCAATAAATGTTGGTCATTTATTTATGCACTCCTTATTAGTAGTTTTTCATGGTAGAAAAGTTGTGCTATCAGATCTTTGTGGCATGTTAAGTTTTGATCTTTAATTAGTTCCTAGCTTCAGTATTTATCCTTTATTCTTGTGGTTAGTTAATTTTATGTCTGTAGTTTTATGTTTTCCTTGTGCTCTAGATGTGCGATTAGTCGTCCTAAGTAGTTTAGTAGCTGTTGTTTTGAAGGAAACACTTCAGGCTAAAAGGCATTAGAACCAAATACTGCACATCAGTTCTAAACCATTTCTGTCATAACCATAGTTGTGAGGTTGCTCCGTAAATGCTTTTAGAGTTTGGTCCGTGTCTCTCATTGTGTGTTGCATTGCATTGCATCTTTTCATGAGTCTCATGCATGGCATATTTTATTCGTGTACACGCTGAAACCGAAGTCGCCTACGAGCTGATTGCCGAGCCGATCCAGGAGCCGCAATCGGGAGAGCAGCAGGAGGGCGCAGTCGAACCCACTTCCGAAGAAGTCGCTAACCCCGCTGATCTGCAAGGCAAGCCCCGGAGCATAACCTTTACTTTTAGTATTCCATGTTTATCTATGTAATTGTGCATTTACATCTATAGAAATTGTATGAAACCCTAGTTTGCATATTTCTATAGGTACCTGTGAGTTTCTACTAGCTTGTAGGTGGCGTTAGAAATGCTTTGCTAAGTAGGAATGCGATAGCGGTCGAGTAATATCCGGTCACTCGCGAGAGATAGGGCTATGTTACTTGTTAAAGTTCTCGAGTATAAACCCGGAAAGAAAGAAATGTGGAGACCGGATGGAGACAAGTTGAAGTAAGGATTTGGAATGAATGGAAAGTAAGTCTCCGTCTGTGTCGGTTGAGGACCGTACCATTGTTGGCACATTGATCGAGGCTTGAACAGTACTGACCACATGCCGGGAGTAGGAGGCAGTCGAAACCGGTAAGCTATTTACCTGAATGCAACGATACTTTGAATCGCGACCCTCTATTCTGGGAGTGGGATGATGACGGGTGTTGGAATGTATGTCGCCTCCGGGTTCTCCGGGAGTTCGCCGTGAGGGGCCCTTCACCCGGGTTTTGGCAGGCATGATTCAGACGTCGGGGTGACGAAGGGAATAGTTGACGTGTGTGGCCCGACGGGGTTTTCACGTGTCGTGTGAGTTAGGTCCACCTTGCAAGGTTAAATCGGATCGATTCGCCGTCTCTCTCGGATAAGAGAACCTTGATCTCTCTGTCACATCATTGTAAAGGATGGATGTGAGAATGAAATGAAATAGTTGATTGTGTTTACTGAAGGATAACCTGATCCACCATGTGTGCTCTAGTTACTTAGGCGAATTTAGTTAATACTTGATATACTAAATGGGGCTAAAATATTGAAAGTAAGGATTCACTGCTAGTAGCCTTTCAGCAAAAGAACTCCAGAGCCAAAAAGCTTTGCATGTCTAGTTAATGGGCTAAGTATACCCATAGTCGGGTAAGCCTTACTGAGTTTTAGTAGACTCAGGATTGTTGTTGTAACCCTCCTGAGCAGGTTGTGTCCCCGCTGACTTCGAGGAGGTCTGTGCGTCCTGGATTGGACAACCACTTCCTCCTGGGTGGACCATCGAGTGGGCCCCGTCTTCCCCGTGAAGATCGGGCAGGTTGGCATCACATCGGTGGGCAGGATGTGGAGCTCACCTTGTATCGTCGTCGTGGTTACCGTATTATATTTCGAACTCGGTTTTTAAACTTCCACTGTGTATTTGAACTCTGTCGTTTATATTCAAACCTTTTATGTAAAACTCGTGTTGTAAATTAATTTGACGTTTTCTGTATGCTTGTATTACATGTGCTCGTCTTCGTGCGAGACTTCAGTGCAAATGTGATCCTGGAGTATAGTAGTTTAATCGGGAATTACCCGACGGACTGCTGGATTACACCGTTTTAAGTGCGTGGAAACTTGATTATTCATTAAGATGATAGTTAGCGCACTTAATCTAGTTTAATTTGAACGAATCTGCTATAGCCTGCTGGCGTGGCTTCGCTCCCGCGGCCTGGCCATGCCCGTCCACGCACCTCTGCCGCTGTGCCATGCACCGGGGAGCTACCCCTGCTCGAGAGAGGAGAGAAGGAAGAAGGAAAGAGCGAGAGAAGAGAGAGGAGATGAGGGGAAAAAGAAGAAGGGAAGGGAAGAGATACCCCTGCTCATCGATGAGGAGATTTTTTTCACATGGTCACCTTAATATTGGATGGAGGCTCCATCCGGGTTTAATAGAATACTTTTTGTAGGTGTCTTTACCCGGTATTAAATTTGCTAGGCACTATCTAGTACCGGCTGGAGCTACCAGTCTGTACTAAATGGTTACCTCTTGACGTAAGTGGTGTTTTTTGATACCAGTTGGTAGCTCTAACCTGTACTAAATAGTCCATATTGGTATTGTGGTGTAGAACCGGTACTAAATGCATTGCGCATGTTAGTTTTTTTGGAAAAGGGAAACTTTATTAATTTCGAGTTTGATACATCGAGGTGATACATCGCCTTGAAAAGTTCCCGGCCTCTGCCCTAATGACACACAACCCTACAAAAAGTTTTGGATAGAAACCAAGCACACTAATAGCTGTCAATCCTAAGACTAGACTGTCACCCATGTACCCAGACAAAAAAGTCCTTGGCCACCTGGGCCAAAAAAATGCGCCGCCGCCACAAGGGTGTCCTGCGAAGAAGGCCGTTGTAGGATATGTGTAGTCGCGAAGATATCCTACAAGAAAGAATATTTTTTGTTATAAAAAAACCACCACATTTCTGCAGCGCCAAACAGACCAGCAGAGGGCTGCAGCACCTACGAGGACAAGTGGTTTTGTAATCTTTTGGTATACCATTCAACCAATTTCCAAATATATTAGATACACTACTTGGTTTAGGCAAATCTCAATCCGCGTAGACCGAGGCTCATACCAACCGTGTAAAGGCAATCAAGGAAGAGATGTTGTATTGTCTCATCTTCTTGACAAAAACAGCACTGTTGGCACCCTTGTTTAGGTACCATAGAAAGATCTTGATCTTCAGTGGGATTTTAAGTTTCCATATCCTTTTGTTTGTATTTGGGATATTCTGATGTATTAGTCCGAGGTAATGTGATTTTACTATAAAAACACCTGCCTGGTCTAGATTCCATTTGAACTCATCTCGTTCGTGGTTAAGTGTAATGTTAGCTAGACGTGCAGCAAGATTATTCCACATTACTAACTTACTGCCAATTAGATCTCTTTGCCAAGATAGATTGGTGGTACCTGAACTCAGTACCTTAGCCACCGTATCCTATTTTTTGCGAACTATGTTATAAAGTTGCGGATATTGTTCGCGAAGGGATCTATTACCTAACCATGCATCTTCTCAAAATCTTATCTGAGACCCATCTTTAATGATGAAGGTGCCGAATCTATAAAACCTATATAGTTGGTCCCCACTAAGAGTCATAACTTCTATTTTTTTGCAACCACGTTGAGCCACGTCACCTCAAATTCTTATCACCGTTAGATCATTGTTATTGCAAGTTACTATTTCCGATCCACTTATTCATGCACCCACCCACCATTTGTAAGTTACTATTTCTAATCTACTTATTCATGCACCCACTCACGTTAATATCAATTCATCATGGCACCATGCATTACTCGAACCAGCATACAAAATTGCTTCCCACTAACATTATACACCACTACTCAGCAATCAAAAGTCATCTCCCACTCACGTTAATACCCAGCAATCAAAAGTCATCCTAATGACGTCATTGTCCTTTCAATTACTCTCCAGCAAGTATATATGCCACTCACTCAACCCCAGAAGCAGCGCATTCCTATTCCACTGTCAGAAAAATGAAGCAGTGCATCCAGCTCACCCGGCAAGTATGGCGAGCTCTTCCTGGACGGCTACTGTCGTGGCTCAAGGAGGAGGGCCACAGCCGGGTGGCGTAGTGCACCCGCCTAATCCCAGAGGGTGGTTACTCGGGGAAGTGCAAGCGATTCGACATATCTACTTATGAAGCAAGAACACAAGAACACACGGAGATTTAGAGTGGTTCGGGCCGCCGGAGCGTAATACCCTACGTCCACTGAGAGTTCTATTGCTCTTGTGTCCGTGGACCAGTCTATCCTCTACCTCTAAGTCCCTTTTGAGACTTGAGTCCTTCTCTAGCGGGCGTCCCCCTTTTATAGCGCAAGGAGGACGCGTACACAGGCGTTGGACCCCGACAGGTGGGCCCAATAAGGATGTATAGTATACCATGAAAAAGACATTGTGTATAGTATACCACAAAAAAGACATTGTCGTACTATAGTGATGGAGAATCTTTTGCCGGATACGCTTCATCGCCCTGTAGACTCTCTGACCGAGGGGGGTCTTCACCTGTCCCATCGGCGAGGTGCCCGTTGAGGCGGTGTAGGTTGTGGCGTAGACTGTTGGGTCTACCGCGTAGGCGTTATGATACTCCGTCGCCGAACTGTCATGTCTAACTGGCATTGCAGACTGACGCGCGTGGCGTGGGTGGTGCCAGCGGCTGCCCTGTGCGCCTTGGTAACGCGCGATCAACAATACAGCCTGGCAAAAGTCACCTCGGGCTCTGCTGTGGCAGAGCGCACTTAACGCCTCCCGCATTGAATGCGGTAGGTGGGCGAGTCTTCCCGAGGAAGACTCGCAGCCACAGGCGTGCCTACGCCTGCGGATACGTGGCGGCTCCGGAACCCCCCCCCCCCAGGCGGGGTGTCTGTTCCCTCCCCGCTGAGGGGTCCGGATAGTATATGGGGGTCCGGGACCCCGTGGGGGGTCCGGGCCCCCGGCTGTTTTGGCTGAGGGCTCCCTTCTCCGGGACACGTGGCGTCACCGGACCCTTCCCTAGCAAGGGACGGGTCTGGGGCCGCTGACCAGGTGAGAAGGGCCTCGGACTGCGAGGGGCTGGCTGATCAGACCGTCAGCGCGTAGTCAAAGATAACTACGAGACTCTCGCCTAGAGATTGCAACACCTCTAGGACACGTGGTGACACCGGACCCGTCCCTGAACGGGAAGTGGGTCCAGGACCGTTGGTCTGGTGAGATAGAGCCGTACCCCAGGGGTCCGGCTGCTCAGCCCCTTAGGGCGCAGTTACGGATAACTATGCGAGTCTTAACACAGCAAGAGGGGGTACCCTAGTCCAGAGGTACCGACAGCTACGACTTCGCAGAGCTGGTGGCGGCGCATGACAGCTCCATGGAGCTGGTGGAGATCGCAGCACCGACGGGCAACCGTGAGTTACTCCCCGTGGAAGCTGTCCAACAAGACCTTCAATATTGTAACCATCCAATCAACTTTGTACACGTCTTATATCTATGAAATGCATGTCTTATTTATTTCTTTTTTCTCTAACTAAAGAATAATTCAAAAATCTATTATTTTTCATCCAAGATATTTCTCATGTGGCTTTCAACATAACCTCTGCAAATGCACCATTAATATGAGCTTTTCTTTTTAAAAAATCTATCATTTTTTAGCAAACTTGATCAAAGTGCTTATTTGTCTTACTACATCCTCTCCATAGCATTTTTATTTAAAGAATTATTGTATTTTTATCATAATTTATCGAAAACTCTCTCAAATCCCGCAGCAACGCGCGGGGAATCACCTAGTTTTAAGAAGTTCGCTTTGACCTTCATTAAGCTTGCCCAGAAATGTGAATCCCCACTCTTCCATTGGACTTGTACTAAAGGTTTATTCCCTAAGTACTTATTATGTAGGATTTGCTGCCAAGTATCGTCTGTCGTTAGAAGACGGTATAGCCACTTACTGAGCAGAGCAATATTTTTAAGCTCTAGATTTTGTATTCCTAGTCCTTCCTGATCTTTAGGTTGGCACATAATACTCCACTTTGTAAAATAGTATTTTCTTTTGTGCTCATCACTTTGCCAAAAGAATCTAGATCGAAAGTAATCCAACTTTTTATGAACCCTTTTTGGGATTTTAAAGAAGGACATCATGTACAAGGGAAGGCTGCTAAGGACTGAATTGATAAGTGTCAATCTGCCTCCAGTTGAAAGGATTTTCCCTTTCCAACTACTGAGACGTTGCTCAATTTTTTCTTGGATTCTAACCCAATCATTATTAGACAGCTTCCTATAATGGATCGGAATGCCTAAGTATCTGATTGGGAAGTTACCTGAGTTGCAACCAAATAGTTCCATGTAATGATTTTCGTAGTTCTTAGCTTCGCCAAAGCAGAAAATTTCACTTTTGTGAAAACTAATTTTAAGACCAGATAACTGCTCAATAGCGCAAAAGATGTTCTTCATGTTTTGAGCTTGTTCCAAATTATGGTCCATGAAAAGTATTGTGTCGTCACTGTAGGATAGAAAGCCCACAATCGTTTAGATGTGGCACCACTCCCTATAACTGATCATTGGATTTGGCTATGTTAATGAGGAGTGTGAGCATATCTGCTACTATATTGAATAAGATGGGTGAAAGTGGATCTCCCTGTCTAAGCTCTTTTTTCGTTTGAAAGTAATGACCAATCTCATCATTGACATTAATCGCCACGCTGCCACCTGAGATGAACGACTTAATCCACTCAATCCATTTGGGTGAAAAGCCTTTCAGCCGAAGTGTTTGCAATAAGAAGTTCCACTTTACTTTATCGTAAGTCTTTTCGAAATCTATTTTGAAGATAAACCCACTCAGATTCTTTCGATGTAACTCATGTATGGTTTCGTGTAGAACCACGACTCCCTCTAAAATATTCCGGCCATGCATAAAAGCTGTTTGTGTAGGGCTGATAAGATGGTCTGCCACTGAATTAATACAGCCAGTGGCCACTTTTGTAAATGTGCATGTTAGTACAGGGTGAAAGACAGCCGCTACTAACGGTCGCGGATGAATGCTCACTTCTCTTGTAGTGACAGCTGCGCTCCACCAACTTGAAAGTGATCTAGGCCCCTAAGTGGGTTTTGGTGGTTAATGACAAAACACATGTGCATTTAATCGTGTAATTAAGCATGTGTGCAGGTGGTGAACATGTATAGGTGAATCAAGAGACGTTATACGACCCTCAAAAAGGAAATGAAAAGGCGGAGTTCTAGTTTACTCAAGAAATTAGATTTTGGATTTGAAATTTGAGTATAGGAACTCCATACTATCAAGAGGGACTTGGTTCAAGGGTTTCGATTTAAATCTTGTGCTCAAGAGAACCAATACAAACGATTGTGAGCCACAAAACAACTCAAAAGAGCCATAAACCGAAGTTTCTCCCTGCCTTACCCGGATACTCCGGGTATAGGGCCGGATACTCCGGACCCCATTGCCCGGAGTGTCCGGGTGCTGTTTCCGGGCTGGAAAATCAGGGTTGCCCGGAGTCTCCGGGCATATACCCTGAGTCTCTGGGTACCCTTTCGCCCAACGGCTATTTTTGGGGTGAAGACTATAAATACCCCCTCCATACCCCTTCAGCCCTCTCTCTTGCCACTTTGACGAACAGAACTCAAACATAAGCCAAAAGAGCTCTCTCTCACTCTCCCTTCTCCATTCTTGAGTGATTCCCTTGAGGGATTTGAGTGAAAAGCAAGCAAGAGCAAGGATTAGTGCTAGTGAGCCTCATTTCCATCTCTTGAGCACTTGGTTTTGGTCAAGCTCGCGGATTCAAGTTTGTTACTCTTGGAGCCTTGTGCTCCTAGACGGCTAGGCGTGCTTGTGATTGCTCAACCAAGATTGTGAGCTGCACAAGAAGTTTCTAGTGAACTTTGTTTGTTGGATATCAACCTTAAGGAACCCCTGGTACTCAGTCTCTAGCTCGATCTACTTTTCTTTCAGAGTTACTTGCAGTTTCATTTCAGGTCGTTCAAACCCGGAGACTCCGGATATAGATCTGGATACTCCGGACCACCAAACCCAGAGTATCCGGGCATATACCCGGAATATCCGGGCTAGTCTGTGTCTGACATTTTTGTTAAGTTTTTTTTTAAATTGCAGATTGTCTATTCACCCCCCCCCCCCCTCTAGGCGTCTTAAGATCCTTTCAATTGGTATCAGAGATTGGCTCTCCATTCTAAGGGCTTAACCGTCCGGAGAGGTCAAGATGTTGGATGATGAAAAGAATCAAGAGATTCCGGTTAATGAAGGTGAAAAAGGTGATCCTAGTGATAAATGAGACAAAGACAAGAATGTAGAGCCATCCAACAACAACAAGAAGGGAAAGAATAAGAATGGTGGAGTAGAAAGTGAAGAAAAGACATCCGATGATGAGATGTCTTATGAGGAGTGGAAGGCATGGAGGAAAAAGAAGAAGGAGCAAAGGAAGAAAAAGACTAGCTCCTGAGTTATCATTGACTCTAGTGATGACTCCGACACCAATTCCAAGAGAAGAGCCTCACGCTCTTCAAACAAGGGCAGCTCATCAAAATCAAAAGGCAAAGGTGATTATCGAAGAGTTGCTCATGATTACACTTTTTCTCTACCTAATGAGCACAATGCATCAATTCATATGGGCAAGCCACCTTTCTTTGATGGTACCGGATATAATCAATGGAAGACTAAGATGTACGATTACATGAATGCAATCCACAAGAATTTTTGGAAAGTTGTGGAAGTTGGGTGTGAAATTCCGGATGAAGATGAAACTCCAACACCGATTCAAGCATATGTACTACAAAGGAATTTCCAAGCATTGAACATCCTACACACATCCGTGAGTCCCGAAGAGTTTGACAAGATAGAGGATGCACCAACCGCCAAAGATGCTTGGGACACTCTTCTAGTAAACCATCAAGGGTCAAGGAAAGTACGTGAATTAAGAATCAAAACTTTGGAAGATGAATTGAGCTTATTCTCCATGTAGAAGGATGAAGGTGTGAAAGAAATGTATAACCGCATGAAGAAGATCACAAACCAAATCAAATCTCTTGGTGGTGACAAGTGGGGTGACCGTGAGATTGTAGACAAGCTTTTGACCGTGTATATGGCTAGAGATGTTACTCTACCTAGCTTGATTAGAGCCGAAAGGGGATTCAAACACTTCACCGCCGAGAATGTTCTTGGAAGAATTGAAGCTCACCATGACCAATTGAAGAGAGTCAAGATCAACCAAGATCTAGCCGAGCTTCAAGAACAAGCGACTAAGAATAGTGGGTTGGCACTTCAAGCTAAGTCAAAAGGCAAACCAATCCTCAAAAAATGAAGGCACTAGTAGTGATGATGATGAAAAGGTTAATGATGAGCAAATGGCTTTCTTTATCAAGAACTTCACAAGAGTATTGAAGAGAGGGAACTTTAGAAACTTTGGAAAGAACAAGAAGTATGAGCCAAGAAGAAGATCTAATAGGCCGTGTTTTGGATGTAACAAGGTTGGGCATTTCATTGCCGATTGTCCGGAAGAGAAGAAGAAGAACAAAGACACCAAAGAAAGCACATCCAAGAGAGATAGATCAAGATACAAGAAGCAAGCCGGAGAAGCTCATCTTGGTAAAGAATGGGATTCACAACAAGAAAGTGAGTCCGAGAAAGAAGATGTTGCAACCATGGCTTTTAAGGCATCATCTCCACATCCTCCAAGCTTGTTTGAAGATCTCACCGACGATGAGGATGAAGCTCCTATCATGTGCCTCATGGCTAAAAACTCCAAGGTAACATCTCCAAACTCATCGGACGATGAATTGGATAATGAAGTAGAAGTTGCTAAACTAGTCAAGAAATATGGTAAAGGGGCCGCAACTAAAATGATGAAATTAGTTATGAAACTAGATGAAGCGGATGAGACTCTTGAAACACAAGAAGAATTGCTTAGACTTGAGAGAGAAAAATTCAAGGCTCTTAAAAAGGACCTCGCCTATGAAAGGGAGGAAAACAAGATGCTTGTGAACTCAATCAAAGTCAAGGATGGCACTCTCCTTGAGTTGAAAGAGTCACTCTCTAGTGAAAAAGAAAAAGTGGATGATTTGACTAGAAAATTTTCTTTTGTCAATGACACTAACACTTTTCTAAGGAAGGATAATGAGAAACTTCAAGAGAGCATGACAAGCTTACAAGCTAATCACACGGCACTTGAAATTCAATTTAATACTCTTTGGGAAAGTACTTCTAAGACTAAAGAGACATCTAATTCATCTAGTCCTTCTACAAGTAATGGATGTGCACGGTGCTTTAATATTGATATTCAAACTTGTGCTACTAACCATGTTGAGATGAATGCAATGAAGAAAGAAATTTCTAGACTCACTCAATTGTTGCAAGAAGAGGCTCCATCACATACTCAAGTCCCAAAGAAAATTCCCTTTACAAGGGTAGGTGAATTTGAGAAACACACCAAGGGATTTGGGTCAAGATACATGAGCAAGTTTGGGTTTGAAGTGGGTAAGGGACTTGGTAAGAATGGGCAAGGTACCCCACATGCCATTCCATTTACCAAGAACAAGAACAAGACCGCCTTGGGTGCTCAAGGAGGTCTAGTGAACATGACCACTCCCATTCACAAGACAAATGATGTAATTCAAGAAAGTGGTCATGTCAACTTCATCAAGAGAGGCACAACATGTGATGAGGGTGCTAAGATTGTTGCATCCTCATTCAAAGAAGATAAGTTCAAGGCCTATAACCCAACTAAGATCAAGACACAAGAATCATCTCATGTATCCTTCTATGCCGATTATGTATTGACAAGGAACCACCGTGGTGAAGTGGTTGCCAAATTTGTAGGACACCGTACATGGAACACAAAAGTGAAAAACCATGTATGGGTGCCCAAAGTTCTTGTGACTAACATTAAAGGACCCAAGTATTGTTGGGTACCTAAAAGAAAAGAGTAACTTTGTTTTGTAGGGATACTCCTTCGGTGGATCAACTTGGGTGATTGATAGTGGTTGCACAAATCATATGACCGGAGAAAGGAGTATGTTTGAAACAATAACCGCATCAAGTGGAGATCATTTCATTACTTTTGCGGAAAATCAAAAGGGAAGAGTGCTTGGTACCGGTAACATTAATCTAAACTCAAAGTTCACTCTCTCAAAAGTTCTTTTAGTTGAGTCACTTGGTTACAATTTGTTGTCCATCTCACAACTTTGTGATTCGGGCTTCAATTGTTTGTTCACTAACGAGGGTGTAACCGTCATTAGAAGAAGCGATGACTCCGTTGCTTTCAAGGGGGTGCTCAAGGGAAAGCTCTATCTTGTGGATTTTTCTCAAGAGAGGGCTCAACTTGATGCTTGCTTGATAGCAAAGTCTAGCTTGGGTTGGTTATGGCATCGCCGACTAGCTCATGTTGGGATGAGAAATCTCAACAAGCTTCTAAAGGGGGATCACATCCTAGGACTAACAAATGTTTCTTTTGAGAAAGATCGTGTATGTAGTGCATGCCAAGCCGGGAAGCAAGTTGGTGTTCCACATCCATCAAAGAGCATCGTCACCACCGTCAAGCCATTTGAACTTCTACATATGGATCTCTTTGGCCCGGTGGCGTACATTAGCATTGGTGGTAACAAATATGGTCTTGTTATTGTTGATGATTATTCTCGTTTCACTTGGGTATTCTTTTTGCATGACAAAAGTGTAGTGCAAGAGACTTTCAAGAAGTTTGCAAAAAGAGCTCAAAATGAATTTGAGACTAAGATCAAGAAAGTGAGAAGTGACAATGGCACCGAATTCAAGAACACTAATGTAGAAGAGTTTCTAGATGAAGAGGGCATTGGTCATGAATTTTCGGTTCCATACACTCCTCAACAAAATGGAATCGTTGAGAGGAAAAATAGAACTCTCATCGAGGCCGCAAGAACAATGCTTGATGAGTACAAGATCTCGGATCAATTTTGGACGGAAGCAATCAACACGGCATGTCATGCAATCAACCGCCTATATCTTCACAAGATCTTGAACAAGACGGCATACGAGCTCCTACTTGGTAAAAAGCCTAATGTGTCTTACTTTAGAGTTTTTGGAAGTAAGTGCTTCATTCTTAACAAGAAGCCCAAGAACTCTAAGTTTGCACCTAAAGTTGATGAAGGTTTTCTTCTTGGTTATGCCTCAAATGCTCGTGGCTATCGTGTTTTCAACAAAACCTCCGGTTGTGTTGAAATAGCATGTGACGTGACATTTGATGAATCTAATGGCTCTCAAGGGGAGCAAGTTGATAATGTTGTAGGAATGGAAGAATCATCAACTCAAGCTATCAAGAAGTTGGCGATTGGTGAAATAAAGCCTCAAGAACAAGTGGACAATGATGATGATGAGTTGATGTTTCAAGGGCCATCTACCTCTACATCCGCTGCAAAACCCGGAAACTATGGATATGAAGCCGGAGACTCCGGACATCTTGACCGGAGTATCCGGACTCCAGACCGGAGTATCCGGGCTACTCAAGCTGAGGCATCAATCCAACATCAAGATCAGTCTCAAGATGGTAGAGATGCTGAACCAATCCAACATCAATCCTCCATTCCACATCCAAGAGTTCATCACATAATTCAAAAGGATCATCCCGTGGATAATATCCTTGGAAGTATAAGTAAAGGGGTAACCACTCGATCTCGTTTCGCTACTTTTTGTGAACATTACTCGTTTGTTTCTTCCTTGGAACCTCTTAAGGTGGAAGAAGCATTGGATGATCCGGATTGGGTGATGGCTATGCAAGAGGAATTGAACAACTTCACTCGGAATGAAGTCTGGTCCTTAGTAGAAAGATCCAAACAAAATATCATTGGAACCAAATGGGTCTTTCGAAACAAACAAGATGAACATGGTGTGGTGACAAGAAACAAAGCAAGGTTGGTTGCTCAAGACTACACACAAATCGAAGGTTTGGATTTTGGTGAAACGTATGCACCCGTAGCTAGGCTTGAGTCAATTCGTATTTTGCTTGCCTATGCTACTCACCATGATTTCAAGCTATATCAAATGGACGTGAAGAGTGCTTTTCTTAATGGACCAATCTCTGAATTGGTATATGTTGAGCAACCACCGGGTTTTGAAGATCCAAAATTCCCAAACCACGTCTACTTGCTCCATAAGGCGCTCTATGGGCTCAAGCAAGCCCCTAGAGCATGGTATGAATGCCTTAAGGACTTTCTCTTAAGGAAAGGCTTTGAAATAGGCAAAGCCGATCCTACTCTTTTCACTCGCAAAGTTGATAAAGATATCTTTGTGTGCCAAATATATGTCGATGACATTATATTTGGCTCTACTAACAAAACTTGGTGCGATGATTTTAGTAGGATTATGACAAAGAGATTTGAGATGTCTATGATGGGAGAGTTGACCTTCTTCCTCGGATTTCAAATCAAGCAACTCAAGGATGGCACTTTCATTAGTCAAACCAAGTACATCAAGGATATGCTCAAGAAGTTTGACATGGAAAATGCCAAGCCCATCAAAACTCCCATGCCAACCAATGGGCATCTTGATCTCAATGAAGATGGCAAGGCCGTGGATCAAAAGGTATATCGCTCCATGATTGGATCCCTTCTTTACCTTTGTGCATCTAGGCCCGATGTCACCTTTTACCACATTTTAATCCGGATACGAATACGAATGCGGATCTCATCGGATACGAATACAAAACGGATAGTTCGAATCCGGATACGAATCCGGATACCTTCTCGATTTGAAACATAGAGCTATCATAAGTATGTTTATTTTGTCAATAATTTTATAGCAGATCAAAATCATTATACAAGTAGGGAGTAAAAGATTAGGAGATAGCTAATAAAAAAATATAATTATCTATGCATAGCTTTTATATTAAATATATAATACTAATTATAAATGTAAAATAAATAAATATTTAAATATTTAATAATTACGATATATAAAAAAAAGATTGTATCATTAAATAAATAAATAATTTGACTCATATTAAATAATTTTAATCATGAAATAAATATATTAAATAGTTAAAGTTAATTTTTATATTATTATTAATTTTAATAAATATATTATTAGTTATCTAGCTTTATAAATAATTTAAATAGTGTACATCATTAAGTAATAGGTATAAAGATAAGTTTAAGATTGTCTCACTAGTCATTTTTTCTTTGCGGATACGGACGAATACGGATGTGATCGGATATTCTTCGAATACGAATATGGAATCGGATAGAGAAAAGTTTTTAAAATCGAATTCGGATGCATCCATATGACATCCATATTAAATTCGAATACGGATACGGATATCCATATTTACGTTTTAAACGGATACGAATACGAATAATTCGGATGTTCAGACATCCGAATCCATCCTTAGGAATGTGAGAGAAAACTAAACCAAGCACTAGATTCTATAGCATAAGCGGATTGTTCTTTCTTTCTATTGATATAATGGCGCGTAATTCTCCTGCGCATTTGAGAAAAAAAAATATTTGTCCAATAGCTGGAGTTTGCTGAGCTGGACGTGTTTAGCCTGGGAATTGAGAATGAAGCTAAAATATATGGAGTGAAGGTCTATGTTAGGCTGTCTGCACTAGGGGACGGTAAGCAAGACAAGTGTAGTGCCTGCGTCCCACTAAATCTAGCGGAATTCCAGAATCCGCTATCAGCCACCCACTGCTACAAGCCCTAGCCACCCCGAGGTTCCCACCCGTGCTCGGAACCTCCCAGCTTCCGCAGCACTCCGATCCGAAGCTAACATGGCGGTGTGCAGGCCGAGACCCAAGTTGCAAGCGCCGTCGCCGAGGAGAGTAGAGAGGGGTGGGCAGAGGGAGCAGCGGCCGAACTGATAGAGAGCTAGGTCTGGCCGACCCCATCCTCTCCCTGGCGCGGCGGAGCTCAAGGCCATCGGAGAGGGGGCCCTTGCCAGGCACGGCGGAGTAGCCGAGGCGGTGGTAGTCAAGTGGCATGGAGAAGGCCAAGGAGCGAGGCGGGCCGCCGTCGAGCGGATGGAGGTGGCCGACACTCTCGAGGTGGAGAACGAGAGTGAGGATGAGAGGGAGGGGGCTTCGGGAGGTAAAAAGAGTAAAAATATATTTGATACGTGGGTTTCACGGCTGGTAGTTGGTACAGTAGATGACATGTAGAGTATGGTAGAAAAAAATATAAATAAGAGAACTTTGATGACTATAAAAAATATTGTTTTCAGGGATGAAAATAGACTCGATAAAATCACGGATTGCTGGGATGGTTCTAGGTTCTCTAATCTTACATTGTTAGAGCATCCCCAAGAGCTCTTGTAAATCTATTTGGATTTGTAAAAATAGAAAACTATAGCAAAAAACCCAATCCAACAGTATCTCTATCACCTCTCTTTTCTATCTAGTTTTTGTATCTGCTCCCATCCGCTGGGCATTTTTGCAATGCGGCAGCGCTAGCCATCTCCCTCGTCGCGCGTGCTCCTCCTTTCCCGTGGCCCCTCCTCCCCCTACGAGTCTGGGACCGCCGACGCCGCGCCTTGGGGGCACTTCGGCCGCCGGGCGAGCACCGCCTCCACCCCCATTTGCGTGCGACTCTGTAACACCCCTGTGTTAATCGTCTCGCTAATCATGAGTTAACTCGCTAATCGTGGACTCAAATTCGTCGTTAACGCTAATCGCGTTCGCGTAGTAAACAGCTACTTAGCTGTGTTCGATCTCGTTTTTGTCCTTGTTCCGAGCTCCAAATCAACTTTCGCCCAAAACGAAAGTTGTAGATCTTCTTTTCCTCTACAACTTTTGTTTTGGCCAAATTTCATGTTCCCATATGAAATTTAGAGTTTCAACTGTTCAAATTCGAGTCAAAATCATTTAAACGAAGAAACAGTGCATCTCCAGTGCTCAGCACTGTGCACGCCCGCGCCCATACCGGCGACTGAACGCCGGCGAGCGCGTCCACGCGTCGGCAATCGCGCCCGACGCCGCTCTTCTCCTCTCAAGGACGCCTCGAAGCTTCCCGTGTCGTCCCAATCCTCCTTCCTCCTTCCTCTGAGCTAGGTCGAGCTCGAGCGAGCAGAACCGAGCGAAATCGCCGTCGCTCGTCGCTCCGGCCAACCCTCGCCGCCCCACCTCAATCTGTCGCACTCCGAGCTGCGCGACCTCGCCCCGAAGCTTCTTCATCCCTCCACGAGCGCGACCGTGCCTGCTCGAGTCGTTCCCCGGCCGAATCGAGCGTTTCCGTCGCGGCCACCATTGCTGTCCTCGTCGAGCTCCGCCCCTCTACGCCGAGCTCCCTCTCCCGGCCATCCTCCACTTCAAATCGAACCGCGGTGAGCTCCTCTACGATTTGCTCTCGCTCCCCGTCCTTTTCCCCGCCGAAATCCGCCACCACCGCCGCTGCTGCGCCGCCGCGCCACCATGGCAGCGCCGCCGCCACCGCGCGCGTGCCGCGGGCAGCTCTGCGCGCGCCCCACAGCCGCAAGCCGCCGCAGGCCGCAACCCCCGCCGCCTAGCGCCGCCTCCGCCGCCGGCCGGGCCGGAACGGCCGCGCGCCACCGTGCCCTGCCTCCGCGCCGCCGCGAGCCGCGCTGAGCGCGCGCCCTGCCGCGCCGCCGCGGGCGCCGGCCCCGCCGGGCCGCCTGGGCCGCGGGCGGGCCAGGCCGCACCGCTGGCAAGCCGCGGGCAGGCCAGGCCGCCGCCGCCGCCGCGGTGTCTGGCCGCCTCGCCGGCCACGGCCTGGCGCGCGGGGAGCAGAGGAGGGGGGCGGGTCGGGCTCACTGACCAGTGGGCCCGGCTGTCAGCCCCTTTTATCTTTATGTTTTTGAGTTTATTCCTTTAAACTCGGCTGAAACTTTGTAATTGCATAGAAATTTGTAGAAAAATCCAAAAATGGCAAACCCAATTTTGTTAGGTTTCTAAAATCATGATCTTCAGAGGAAAAATAGCTGTGCAGAGCAGTTGTCACTTTTTCTCTGATGAAAAATTCAGTTTGCGTTAAACCTAGTTTAATTATTGTAGGTAGTTCCATGGCTCTAAAAATTATGAAAATTTTGCAGTAGCTTACTCTTGGTATGTGTTGTTCACTGAAAAAGTTTCAGGTGCTTGTTCTATATGCAAGTGTGTGGATCTAATTGTTGTTTAATTGCTTTTCTAGGGTTAAGACAAATGCTTTCGATCGTCGTTCATTGTCGGAAAAATTCCGTGGCATGCCTTACTGTCTTCGCGTTACGCTGTTTAATTGTGTTGCTAGATCATGTTTGCAAGTTAGGGTTTTGCTTGTAGTTTGCCCTCGCCATGCTCTTTTATTTATTTTAAAGTTAGTAGCTGTTTTTGGAAGGATTACTGCAGGCTAAATGTTGAGCTTTGGTTTCGCATCGTAAACACTTATGCATTGCTCTGTGTCCTATCTGTTGCATGACATATTTTATTCGTGTAGACGCCACGACCGACGCTGTCCACGAGCTAGTTGCTGAGCCGGTCCAGGAGCCACGAGCAGGAGCGCAGCAGGAGGACGCCGTTGAGCACGCCCCCGGAGACCTAGTTAACCCCGCTGACCTGCAAGGCAAGCCCCGGAGCATAACCATAATTTAAAGTATTCATTGTTTATTTAAGTATTGTGCATTTATGTTCTAGGAGTTGAATGGAACCATAGTATGCATGTGCCCTAGGTACCGTGGGCCTATACTAGTATGCAGGTGTCGATAGAAATGCTTTGCTAAATAGGATTTCGGTAGAAGTCGAGTGATTGCTGTCACTCGCGAGTTTAGGATCTTGATCCCTTAGCTTTGGCTTGAAATGAATTGTTGAGTAAAGAGAAATGGAGACCGGGCGGAAATGAGTTGGTTTTGGTATGGAATGGATGGAAAGTTAGCTCCGCCTGTGTCGTTTGAGGACCGTTCCGTTGTTGGCAGTGCTGATCGAGGATTGAACAGTACTAACCACATACCGGAAGTAGGAGGTAGTCGAAACCGGTAAGCTGTGTACCACCTTACAGCGGTGATTTGAATTCCGCCATGCTACGCTGGGCGTGGGAGTTGGCGGGTGTTGGATAGGATGCCGCCTCCGGGTTCTCCGGGAGTTCACTGCGAGGGGCCCATCACTTGGGTTTTAGCAGGCGTAGTTCAGATGCCGTGGTAATGTGGAAACAGTTGACGCGAGTGGCCCGACGGGGCTTGCATGTGTCGTGTGAGTTAGGTCCACCTTGCAAGGTTAAATCGGATCGATTCGCCGTGACTCGCGGTTATGAGAGCATTGATCTCTTTGTCACATCGTAGTAAGAAAGTGGAATGAAAACGGAATGGAAAAGACTGGTTTGGAAGTTACTAAAAGATAATCTGTTCCATCATGTGTGTTTTAGATGAATAGGCGAACTTAGTAATACTTGGTATACTAAATGGAGCTAAAATATTGAAAGTAAGGATTCACTTCTAGCAGCTTTTCAGCAAAAGAACTCCAGAGCCAAAAAGCTTTGCATGTCTAGGTAATGGGCTAAGTATACCCAGAGTCGGGTAAGCCTTGCTGAGTATTAGTATACTCAGGGTTGTTGTTGTAACCCTTCTGAGCAGGTTGTGTCCCTGCGGACTTCGAGGAGATCTGTGCGTCCTGGATTGGACAGCCGCTTCCTCCAGGTTGGACCGTCGAGTGGGCCCCGTCTTCCCCGTGAAGATTGGGCAGGTTGGCGTCACATCGGTGGGCAGGATGTGGAGCTCACCTTTTATCGTCGTCGTAGCTATCGTATTGTATTTCGAACTCAGTTTTAAACTTCCGCTGTGCGTTTGAACTCTGTTGTTTGTATTTAAGGCTTTTATGTAAAACTGGTGTTGTAAATTAATTTGAAGATTTCTGTATGCGGGTAACACCTGTGCTCGTCTTCGTACGGGTCTAAGTGCAATTGTGATCCTGGAGTACAGTAGTTTAATCGGGATTTTACCCGACAGCCTGTCAGGTTACACCGTTTTAAGTGCACAGTAACTGGATTAAGTATTAAGATGATGGTTAGTGCATTTAAACCGGTCTAATTTGGATGGTGTTGCTACAGCTGGCATCAGAGCTCTAAATTGCACTGGGGTGATTACCTTGCAACGATTTCGGGTTTTCGAAAAGTTGACGCTAGATGCGCTAAGGAATAGAATAGATAGTTCGTATGCCCTAATTATGTTGTATAAGTTAGGTGGCAACTAAGTATCTATTTTATTCCAGCACTTCCAGCTTTTACTTTTTGTTAAACCTTATTTCGGTAACGACGCACCTCCGTTAAGGTAAGCAAGGTAAGCATTCTGGTAGTCCTTAGAATAGCCACGTGTTTCATACGTGCGCAGGTCCCGTATGTTGAGCATACGAGGAGGTGATAAGGCTCA